>NC_058501.1:25202467-25502467 GCF_020382885.2 Scatophagus argus
TGCACTGCTTCAGTTTAGCTGCGTGAGGCACTTCGGGCTCCTTGTTTCTGTGAAAGCCGCTTGTTTCAATAAAGCTGAGTTGAGTGAATTCGGTGGGGGATGAAGTCGAGTTCATGTTGACGGTTTTCAAATGTCTGCAGAAGCTGAAGGCAGCAGGAAACTGCAGATGCTACAGTAAGACATAACATTAGCACTGCTTTCTACACACCTAGTTAACACACACACACACACACACACACACACACACACACTCTCAGGGCCTTTAGAGTGAATTATCCAGCCAAGCTTATAGAGCAGCGGAGGCCTTTGGGGGACGCTGGTGGTTTAGCAGCGATTCTCTGTCTGTCTCAACCATCTGGACACTGAGAGCAGGTAATAATGGATCTCTATGTGTGTGTGATCTGTGTGTGTGTGTGTGATCTGTGTGTGTGTGTGTTAATAGGAACAGATGTAGCTGTTAAGTCTTAGGAGCTTACTATGAGAATATGTGTCAAGACTTGGCTGCCATGTTTCTGCACTTAGCACCATGTTCGGAGTGTGTGTGTGTGTGTGCGTGTGTGTGCGTGTGTGTGTGTGTGTGTGTGTGTGTGTGTGGGCACGCACGTACTGGTGGAAATTCCGTAACAAACTCAACTGAGCTCAAAGTGCTGATCACGAATGACTCCGATCTGATCGCGGAGGTTTTGAACGCAGCTTTGATCTGTGTGAGCTTCACAGGATGCTGGTAAAAACGAGGCAAACGGCGTTTGTGTGTTTAGGTTTTCCTACGCATGCATAATGAACACACAAGCAGAATAAACAGGAAATGAAACAGTTGCATCACAGTGCCTGATTCAGCGCCAGCACTTCCTCTCATTTGAAATTAATGAGTTTCTATCTGTGGATCGGCGAGCGGGTCAGCGAGCGTCTTTCTCGAAATGTGAGGGTGAAGAGTCGACCTCTGCGGTTAATGCGGTTTTGATTCTGGGCTGGGACGCCACCAACACCCTGCTGCCCTTCCTGCTCTGGGACGGGGTTGAAAATGTGTCTGTCACATGACCTAATGTGTGTGTGTGTGTGTGTGTGAGCGCACCTCTGCCACGCCGCTGAGGCCGGTGTCCGGTTCGGAGGCGCGGACCTGCAGGGTGTGCAGGTTGTGTCCGCTCTCGTAGTCGACGTTCCTGGTGAGGCTGAGCGCTCCGCTCTCCTGGTTGATGCTGAACAGATTCCCGGGATTCACCAGCAGCATGTAGGACAGGCTCTTCTTCTGGAAGGAGACGGCCTGAACCCCCGCCACACTGCAGGAGACACACACAGAGGCAGGAGTCAGCAGTCACGCTGCTGATTTAGTTTCTGGGGGCAACAGTGAAAGTTTCAGGGGCTTCAGGTGTAGTCAGTGATAAGTGAGATACCAACATCTGGTTTCCTGTTCAGTGCACCAGTCACCGTCTACAGTCCGATCAGTGATATCTAAACATATCTGCAAATAAACGCCTCAAAATTTGTTTGACGAATTTTTAGTTTGGCCCATATCCCATCTGCTAGCACGAGGGGGAGGGGTTTGTGAGCTGTACTGCAGCCAGCCACCAGGGGGCGATGCAGATGTGTTCAGGAGCTCTCAGGTCAAACAGCCAAAGAACTCAACTCAAACAGCTCAAATGCTAACAGCCACAAACACCACAGTTTCATTTCTTTTCCTCCATCTTTTTAACTCCCGCAAAACGTGTGAGAGTCCAATGGAAGGCGATAAAAAAATCAAAAGCAAATTTTGAAATATGCATTATTTGACATTTTTTAAATTAAATGCTAAGTTTGGTGAGGCAGTAAGAGTAACAATAAAGCGTGAGCTGTTGGCTGGTTTATGTGCAGTGCATGCTGGGATACTCGCCCACCCGTCAGTTCAGACGCCCGCTGACATGAGACAGAACTTGAACTGTGACCGACGACGTTTGACGAACACATGACAGAATGAGCACTTGAAGGCAGGAAGACGTGAACACACACTGAGACAGACTGAGCTCGTCCTGAAGTGTAAACAACATGGCCACAGGTCAACAGGAAGCTGCTCTGAGTTCCTGTTTCCACACAGACCTTCAGACCTTCACACACCAGCACAACCTGCTTCATCAGTTTGACCAAAACACACGCACGCACTCACACACATAAACACGCACGCACACACACACACACTCACACACACTCACGCACACACACACACACTCACGCACACACACACACACACTCACACACACACACACACACACACGTACACACACACACATAAACACGCACGCACACACACTCACACACACGCACACTCACGCACACACACACACACACTCACACACACACACATGTACACACACACACTCACACTCACACACACACACACACACACACACACACATAAAAGGGGCATAATAGAGGCAGAGACACACACATACACCCACACACGCGCTCTGCACACAGGGTGGCATGGATACTTGGATATTAATACAATGTGCTTTGCGCCAGCAGCCCTGAGGGACACACACACACACACACACACACACACACACACACACACACACACACACACCCCTTCATGTTTATCCAGACCTCGCTTTTAATAAATATTTGAATTTGCCACACTTTCAAATTCTCAGCCTCAGGCCACACTCAAACATCTGGGTCCTCTTCATCCATCCTTCTGTCCTTCCTCTCATCCCTCCATCCTTCTCCTCTCCTCCTCCTCACCCTCAACCACCTCCCCACCATCTCCTTGTCCCTCCACCTACTCCACCTCCTCCTCCTCCTCCTCCTTCTTCTTTTGTCTTGCTCTACAGGGCTCATCCTTTCATGCATCACATGGCATGCAAAGCCAAGGAGCTGGCCGCAAAAACACCCGCACACACACATGCACGCACACACACACACACACAGGCAGTGGAATGTAAATGATGTTTCTGTAAATATGGAGGACAAAGACACAAACAGACACTTGTGTTCATGAAGAGAACAGAGAAAAACTACTGCTCATAGTACTAAATAAAATACTACAAGTACTACTATTACTATGCCACTGTATTCTGTCTTACAGACTGCACTACCAGTAGTAGTGGTATTGCTGTCCATTGTAACGCTACACAAAATGTGCACACACAGTGAAAACACATAAATACTTACACAGTATTACACATACTGTGGTCTGCTGTATACTGTCACCAATACAGCAACACATTAAAGCAAATACTAAAATCAATATAAAATATGTATTGTTGACTTTGGAGTGAACTGTCCCTTTAAGAGGTTATCCAAAAGGTGTTGCTAATGTCAAAAATGTGCCAAAAGTGTAGGAAGGTCACTTGAGCAGACAGATGGGAGCTAATGGAGATCGATAAACCTGGACGTTACCTTCTGACAGATTACTGTTCTGTTACGAAGCTTCACTGATGTGCAGTGAAGGTTCTGTTACGAAGCTTCACTGCACATCAGTTTGCCATCAGTCAGACCACTAACTCTGCTTCAGACCTGAACAGGCACCAAAGATCCCGTGGTGCTCGGGGAAACTACGATCACTCAGAGCCGGTTTTCAGACTGCTGCAGTGACTCACGGTTGGCCGACGGGTTTGTTCTCAGGTACGTTCAGGCTGTAGGTGGAGCTGGTGAATTGCGGCGGCCGGTAGCCGGCCAGGACGGCTACCGTAGCCGGAGGACCTTTGTGACCGCGCCCGTCCGTGGCCTGCACCCGCAGAAGGTACTCCTTACTGGGGGTCAGAGGTCGTCCTGTGGTCCTGATCTCGCCGGAGCGACGGTCCACATCGAAGCAGTCGTGCCCTCCTGCAGAGTCAGAGCAGATAGAAGAGGAATGAAGCAGATTTATGTCCTGCTTTAAATACCACCTCAGTATCCTCACAGCCAGTGGGGACGCGGCGGTCGCCTCTGTGGTCTTCACGAGCCAAAAAACTTTTTCACATTCAGTCTTTAGTTACAAGAAACTGAGCAGGCGATTAAATGTTTCCTGAGTGTCACCAACCAAAGGAAAAGAGCGTCAGGTGTCAGCGTTTCACCAACGTAATCCACGTCTGCTTGATTCGATGAAGGTCGCCACTCTTCACATCCACCATTCAGTTTGACTTTGGATGATTTGATTCCAGATCATAAGTTTTATGCTCTGACAATTAAATTAATTACAGTTAAATTCCTGTCAAAGACGGCCTGTAGCCACATCACGTTTCTCCACATAACCTCACCGTACTGTTGTCGTGGATAATTTGATGATATGTGAAGTCTGCAGTTAAGTGAGCGGGATCTGAATGACCTTTTGTACCACAGTGAATAAATAACTAAAAGAGCTGCTATGGACACAGAAAACACAACCCGTATGACCTGAACATAAAGGTGTGTTTGTGATTAAAGACGGAGAAGGAGGGAGATAAGACGTGAAGGAGGGAAATGTGAATATAAGAGAAAAATAAACAGAGCAAACAATAACTGAGGTGAAGAGGAGGACGGGAGAGGTGGAAGAAAAGTGATAAAACTGTGGGGAGGGCAGAGAGAAGGGAGGGGAAGACGGGATGGAGGAGAACCGAAACAAGGAAGAGAAGAATCCCCAGCTGTTGACCAGAGGGTTTTGAACCGGCAGCAGCTGCATCCCACCCGTCAATCATCTCCTCCTGCTCCGTCTATTTGTGGAGAAGATTCTTCTGACGTGAGTTCATCTGACTGAAAGCGTCCCCGTTTGGCTGTTGAGACTCCTGTCACACACACTTTTATTGTCTGAGCTGCACAAACTGTCACAACACCTGAACTTCATGCATCTTAGCCTGGAAATGAAAACTGACCTTAAAGAAATCGTTCTTCCTGACAGGGAGAAGAGAAAGTGGACGGCAAGTGAAAAGGAACAGTTCATCCAAGCGGAAGTTCAGTCATTATCTGCTCGCCTCCGTGCTGATGGAAGGTCGGGTGAAGTTTCTTAGTCCACAGTCATTGGAGCTTCACAATCAGGACTGCAGGATTCTGCTGAACAGCTGAGGACCAGCTGACATTGAAGGGTGTAAACAGCATCTTTCCCCATCAGCTTGGAGTCTGGGGGCTTCTGGAGACTTGGATTACATCGGAGGAACAGGATGGTGCCATTTTATGTTTGCTTTATTGGTCCCCTGATTCTTCAGTTCTTGAGAAAGTTGCGATGCTGTTTTGCTATGAAGCTCCTGAAATGTTTAGTGGACTAAGAGGCTTCACCTGACTTTCCAAGGTGAGGAGACGTTTTGTGTGAACTGGAAACACGGCGCCGCAGTCAGGATGTGATTAGCTTAGCTCACATGCTGACAGCTGGGGGAAGCAGCTGGCCTGCTCTGTTTAAAGACCAGATACCTACCAACACCTCACAGAGATATTTAAAACTCCTTCGACAAGATTTCCCTTTCAAATGAGTCAGTCAATTAATGCAATTCTCAATCTCAAAATCTCACTTCACGCACCTTTTCAAACTTTTAGAGAAGCACTTTGGCTCCACCGTCCCACTGCTGACACCAATTTAACATCCTCAAACGAAGTAAAATCACATTAACGCTGCTAACTGGCTTCGCACACACACTGCGTGAACATATTTCCATATTGGCATGATATTAAAAACATTTTTAATGTAAATTATTGGATTATTCGTTGGTACACATGTAGTCACATTACGCCAAAGGGAAGTCAGACGCTCTTAATGTGAAAGCATTAGAAATTAGTTCTCAAAATATCTCTCCTACTCCTCCCTCCACTTTCCTTCTCCTCTTCTCCTGTAAAATGCTATAAAAAAATAAAAAATCCACAGCCACCGGCGCCCATCCTCCCACCCTCCCACTCGCTGCCTCTCCAGAGACTTTCCTATTATTCCCGAATCTGGGAGCTTTCTTTGCCCCAGGGAGCGATTAACAGTGCAGCTCCATGGCGTTTATGTGCGTTTTTCTCTCCCTCTCCCACTTGACGGTAATTGAAATTCAACAAGTCAAATTTTATTTATAAAATGCTCCTTTGAACAAAACAGGTTTGTCACAGAGTGCCTGGCGGAGCAGCAGCAGAGCGGACCTAATTACAGATACAGGCAGGAGATGAGAGCAGCGCCGAGCACGCGACGGGTTTTAGGAAAGCACGACGCCTGGTTGTGGTAGGTGACACGTACATGCTGCGAAAACCAGAGGAAAGAGCACCACATCAGCACCTGCAGCGGAACTCAAATCAGACAAGGGTGTCCACATACTTTTGGCCATCCTATTTTCATCATTCTCATCTCATCTCATCCATAATAAAAGAAAAGAACTTGTCTACTCACCGTCCAGTAGGAGGAACTGGGCTTGTCCAGGCGTCCCATCTCGTTGCCGTGCCGACAGCCGGTACACCACAGAGCCGGGCGTGGCGTCAGGGCCCACGGCGGCCAGGTAAGGCGAAGGAAACATGGTCCACTGCAGGTCAGCCTGGCTGGGCGTGGTCAGAGTCAACCTGCACAGGTACCACTCATCACCTGAGACAGAAGAGAGAAAGCATGAGAAAGGATGAAGTCAGGTGACCTTTGCTGCCTTTACGCTGCCATGTTGAAATTATTCATTTGAGGAAGCAAATTACTCGCCTTCATACCTGCGGGCCTTTTTACTTATGTCGGGGATACTGGGAAAATATTGTTTGCATCAAAGTGCGTTTTTACAGCGATTTATTTCCAGGCTGTTGTTTTGTGTGTTTTAGCTTGCGCTCTTTTATCAGCTTTGTTGTAACGTCGCTTGTTAGCTAAGCTAGCGCCAAAGAAAGCCGAGCCCTTCTCAGCCGACGGGGATGAGGTGACATTTCTGTTCGACATCCACCGTGTTCTCTCATCTTCCATCTCCACCTGCTCGGGAAGGCGAGAGTGAAGGAGTGAACGGGGAGGAAGGGAGAGAGGCAAGCGGCTCCTCCAAAATAAAACGACAGAACTTTGAGAGGATCACACGGCGACATCCACACAGCAGGAGCTCCCATTCACCCAGTCAAACACACACACACACACACACACGTATGTTTGTCTGCATCTGCAAGTCGACTCGCTCTTCTTCCTTCTTTCCTTTGGTCTCTCTTTTGTGTCGTCTGGTTCTGAGGAGGGATTTGTTTGGTTTGAAGCTGCTTCGGTGTTCGCTGTTGTTTTGCTTCTGTGTTGTTTCACAGCAGCGAAGGAGACAACAGCCCGAACGAGAGAGAAAAGTTGACTTCAGAGGGACAAAAGAAGAAGAGAGACGGACGAGGAGGAGACAGGAGGAGGAGGAGGAGTGGAGGTGAAAACACAACCATGTCTTCCTCTGTTTGTCTTTTTATATCATCTCTGAAGGTCTGTCAACAAACTGAGAGGAACTGAAAGAGGGAGAGAGGACAGGAAGAAGACAACAAGGAACAGGAGGAGGAGGAGGAGGAGGAGGGGTGGAAGTAAGAGTGACAAGGAGGATGGACGGAAAAAAGGGAAGACGGGATGAAAAGTGAAGAGAAGTCAGTCTTGATAACAAGTGAAGAGGAGGAGAATCAAAGCAAGGGGGCGAGGTGATGAAGGACAAGAGTCTTCCAGCTCAGTGATCCTCTGTCTTCTTCTGCGTCGCTGGGCTCCTCAGTCAGCTCATAAAATCCAGAATAATCACATCTATTTCTGTCTGTTGTTTTACATATGCTGAACTGTGGGCCGCGTAGCAAAGCGAAGTGGAATCTGTCCCATTATCGTGATAAACATCAACACGTTGAGACGCGGCGCCCGAGGTCAGCGCGTGTGTCTGCACAGGCAACAACTGTAAAACCTCAACCGCTCTGTTTGGAAACACACGACCAGGAGGGGGAGGACGGAGGACAAACGTCTCCTGCATTCCTGCAGGCTGACGAAAGGTCGCTGACGGCAGAATAATGACATTTAATTAACGCTGTGTTAAGATACAGTACGCAGAGCCGCACCACCTCTGGCTAATGAAGGCTGCAGCTGGTGTTACTGATGCTGCTGGTGGTTACAGCACGTCCTCAGTGACACAGGAGATTATCAGACTTATCATGGATGCCTCTTACAAGCTCTCCAAGAAGACGCTCCACTCCAGTCCAGGATCACAAAGACACACGACTGCTTAACGTGTCTCATTCAAGCGGCTGATGGTTAGCTTTATCTCAGAAACTGGTGGTGAGACGGCTTCACATTAGAAATGAGGGTTTTCCTGATGCTCTTTGGCTGACACAGGATGTCAGCAGGGGCTGAGAGTCGAGCTGCCGCTAACGTTAGCTTAGCTTGTTTCTCTAATCACAAGAATCAGATCCGTCTTTTTGTGAAAAACATTAGTCAAAAACAACTAAGATCTAAAAAATGGCGTTAGAAAGTAGTCGACTGGAAATATTTTTATGTCATCCAGCCATCTGGCCGACAGCCAACAACTTTTTATAATATTATACATACAGAGTCAAAATAATGTGTGCACACATCAGGACAAAATAAACATGCATAAATATTTCAATACCAAAATTATCATCTGTTGGGAAAACACACAACAGTACACGATGTTATTGTAACTTGATCACACTTAGAAAGAGGTATCTAGAGGTACAAATTCAATATTTATGCATGTTTTTCTTTTCCTGATGTGTGTATACGTTATTTTGGCTGACTCTGTGTATGTATAATATCATTTTATAGCATAATGCAACAACAATTCATGCCCGTGTCAGTATTTCCCAGTGGCTCTGGGTTGCAGTGTTGTGTTCGCGGCCGTCATTAGCCGTCGTAAATGTGTGCGCTCCTCCCTGAACTTCAGCGGGTTTTCGTTGCGTCTCATCCTGTTTCTTGAGGCTGTACCTGACACTGTCCAGCAGGAGGTGTCACAGTTGCTCGCCCTCTCCAGCTGAACAACACAGTTCATCCTCTTTACATTTCAGCATTCCTTCGTATTCTTCCACTCGGCCTCCCGAGCAAAAGAAATGTGCCTGGCAGCCTGAAGGGTGAGCGGATCCCTGATGTGAGCCGCTGAACTCGGGCCAGAACTCACTGAACACATGCATGCATGCATACGAAAATGCAGAGGAACGTCCGGCTCGGGGCTGCGAGCGAGAGGCCTTGAGGAAGGAAGAGGAGTGGAAGATGACGAAGGACTGAGAAGGACGAAGCCATTTCCACACAAGAATGGACGTGTTTGTCCTTTCAACCATGACGTGATTCTCCTTTCACATCTCAGCCTGACATGAAATGAGTGTAAAACCATGTTAGCACATTTAACCAAGTCTCTGCTGCTTCTGCTGCTTTTCCTTTGCTGAGTGACTGCAAAACAAATCAACAGGCAGGTTGAGGTGTCCTTCACTTTTCTTTTTGACGGTCAGACCAGTTCAGAACGAGCTTCATTTGGTTCAGCTTCCCACCCATGAGCTACTGCATGTGCTGCTCTGATGCGTTTGGGGACATTTTCTCATGTTGGTTAGATTAGATTTTCACTCCCTGGCTGACCTCTGACCTCTCTGCTTTGGGAGGCACCAGTGAAGCCCAGGATGAAGGGATGGTCTGGCAGGTGTGCTTTAAGAGCAGCACACAGTGACTTCCCTTCACTTTCCATCAGAGAAGATGCAGGACTGGCTCTGAGACATCGCTCATCGTTTACGTGCAGAGACGTCAAGATGTTTTTGACTGGCAGTCCGACAGGAAATCCCAGACGGAGCTGCGAACACCACGCAGAGGAACGACAGACGGCCGATGTTTGGACGACTGACGCCTCCTGTCATCTCGGCTTCCTCCCACCATCGGCTCCACTGTCTCGTGTCTCGTATACATTCAGGTCCCTGCTGAACTGCTGTCACATCGTTGCATGCTGGTGTTTCGTGTTTGTCACGACGCTCGTGTCGCCTCCTCAGTCCTGCCTTGAACATCAGGAGGGAAGAAACCACATGAGAACTTTACTGCGCGGCCACCGAACCGAAGGTTCGAGCTCGTCGTCTGCTGCATCAGTTCGGCTGTGGCGATGACCTCATTTCCTGGCAGAGATCAATAAAGTTTCATAAAGCTCTGCGGGCTCACAGTCTGCGGCTGAACACAGAGCGGCGTGTTGTCCTGAGCCAGTCAAACAGGAAGCGCTGAGAACGACACGTCTTTTCTAAAAGCGGATAAATAGTCCCAGTGAAGTGCAGCTAAGTCCATCTTAAGCTGCCACTTACTCATTTGAATGTCAATGCAGAGCGTGTCACGGCTTGTTATGCAAAACGAGGCTAAAAAGAGGAAGGGAAGTGCGCTTTGTTCACGCCAAACTGCATTCTGCTGCCTTTTATTTTAAATTCATTTATTTGTTTGGGGAGGGGATTTGTTTGTCTGACACACAGCGTAGCAGGATCAGAATCGAGAGGACGGAGACACAATGAGAAGAGCTATTTTCTGTCTTTGTCCCCTCTGAGTCTCTGACTTGAATGGCGGCTGATGTATTCAGCGTGAAGCGGAGCCGTGGCAGCCAACCAGCAAACAGCTTCAGAAATAGCAAACCGCCGCAGCCGCGCGCAAGAGCATCAATTAGGAGAAGGATGGAAGATGTGTGTGTGACTGAGTGTGTGTGTGAGTGTGTGTGTGAGTGTGTGAGTGTGTGTGTGAGTGAGTGTGTGTGTGACTGAGAGTGTGTGAGTGTGTGTGAGTGTGTGAGTGTGTGAGTGTGTGTGAGTGTGTGTGTGAGTGAGTGTGTGTGTGACTGAGAGTGTGTGTGAGTGTGTGTGTGAGTGTGTGTGAGTGTGTGTGAGTGAATGTGTGTGTGTGTTTGAGTGTGTGTGTGTGTGTGTGTGTGTGACTGAGTGTGTGTGTGAGTGTGTGTGTGAGTGTGTGTGTGCGTGTGTGTGTGACTGAGTGTGTGTGTGTGTGTGTGTATGAGTGTGTGACTGAGTGTGTACGTGTGTGTGCATATGTGTGTATGTGTACGTGTGTGTGTGTGTGTGTGTGTGTGTGTGACTGAGTGTGTGTGTGACTGAGTGTGTGACTGAGTGTGTACGTGTGTGCGCGTATGTGTGTATGTGTGCGTGTGTGTGTGTATGAGTGTGTGCGTGTGTGTGTGTGTGTGTGACTGAGTGTGTGTGAGGGGGGATTAAATTAAACCGTGGTCGCGCCCACAGGTTGTCACACAGCCGTTGATGAAAGGTGATTAAAGTGCAAGTCGTGTTTATTTATAAAGTGTTTTTAACAAGCTGCTACGGCGAGAAACAAACTGAGTTTAAAACAGGCAATAAAACGAGAAAAGAAGAGAAGCAGGAAGACGTCAGACACCTGAGAGACAGCCTGAACTCGCCGACCGCCAGGTAACCTCACACACCTTTAACTGGCTTTGTGGGCCTTCAGTGAAGCAAATGAGGCAAAGTCTCTGCAAGTCCAACTTCCCTTCAGAGACAATCGAGTTAAAGCTGAGACGAAGTACTCAGTGCTCAGGGTAATACTGCGTTAAATTCACTTCCAGTTCAGTACATTTACTCAAGTACTGCACTTCCATACTGCAAGTAATATTAATAACATTCACTTTTCCTACTTTGGTGGTTTTAACACCGAGACCAGGATGCAGATGGAAGCTCTTTGAAACTGGTTTCCAATAAATACCAAACAGATTAAAATAAGAAGGACTTTTAGAGATACATGAAGAAAATGTGGTGTTGGCCCTTTACAGGCTGTCCTGACCACTGAAGACCACTTGATCCCTTTTACCGCCAATGTGTGTGTGTGTGTGTGTGTGTGTGTGTGTGTGTGTGTGTGTGTGTGTGTGTGTGTGCGTGCGCACACTGCAGGACAAACACACACACACATGCGTGATAACACAAAGTGCTTCCACATGTCACAGAGACTTAACATGTCGCCCCGGCAACCAGTCCCACGGGAGCACCTGCACCCTGCAAGTCACCATGGTGACGCATCCCACACTGTCACTCAGACATACACACACACACACACACCTGTGTTGTGTTGTGTGGTGTGTGTGTGTGTTAGATACTGAACGTGTGTGGTTTCATTCTGCCTTTCTTTTGATTACAATAATGCAAACTGACCAGTTGTTTTTGTGTCCGTCCTGTTGGCTGTTTCCTGTTTCCTGTCCCAATGACATGATGAATGATGAAACTGAACCAGCAGTGGGCGGGTCTTAAGCATGATGTGGGTGGGGCTTAAACAGGAAGTGGGTCAGGCTAAGAATTGAGCTTCAGATCTACAGAATGAGTATGCTATAATTGTGTGCTATATTTTATAGTTATTATTTAGAATTAATCTACAACCCTGAATCCAGAAAAGTTCAGACAGACGAGTTCACATGATGGATGCATGGATGGAGTTTAAACTGACAGATTAGACAAATCGGCCCTAAAAATGTTTGTTTATGGTTTGTGTTTATGTAACTCACAAATAACTGTGTCCACAATAATCCACCTGCTGGACTGAGATTGTTGTAAAACGTGAAAACTAGATCAGTGATGGATGTACAGTAAGTCACTCCCTCCACAGTGAAAACTGTGTGACTCCAAATAGTAAGAGTCAAAGTGGATGTAAGAGGAAACAAATCAGTTACGACGAGAGGAGATGAACCTTCAGTCTGAACTCGAGGAGGAAGAGAAAACGTTGTCGGACAAACCCTCCACTGTTTGTGAACCCGGCTCTCCATCTGGTCCCTGGGAGCCAGCGGACAGAGGCCTGCTGCATCCTAATTAACCACCTTATAGACTGGCCTACTTTACCTCCACACACACACACACACACACACACACACACACACACACACACACAGAAAGCCAAAGTCCTGCAGGCACACAGTTAATTAAGCCCCATTTTTCACTGCTGGTGAAGAGAGAGGGATGAAAGAGAGGGAGAGAGCGATGGAGGGCGGAGAGTCAGAGAGATGAGTTTAAAGTGACGATAACAAGGCAGATAATGATGAGGACAGAACATGAAAAATCAATGCATAAATCTGCCTGTTTGGAGGGACAGAACACACACTGACGCAGTGATGCTGCGGTCATCAACAATCGAATCAACAACAGATCATTTGTTCAAACAAAGCAGGTGCAAAATTATTTACAAAAAATAAAGTACAATCAAAGCTGCCAGCAGCGTAATTGACCAGAACTAACCAGACAAGACAATCAAAAGGGCCACCAAATGTGTTGTGAACCGAACCGACTCGGCAGGAGAAACAAAAATACTCTACGACGTCGGGCAGAAGCCGCCGCGTCGCTGGGTCTGCAACTGATGTTGTGAGGGTCTCAGCTTTCAGATCAACAGGCTTCATTCCAACAAAACAAACGCTGTAACGTTTCACCATCACCGCAGATACAGTCTGAAAAACACCTCCTGTGTGTGCGTGCGTGTGTGTGTGTGTGCATGTGCGTGTCTGTGCATGTGCGTGCGTGCATGTGTGTGCGTGTCTTCCTGACCACTGATGTCATCTATAAGTCCTGGTGGAGACGTGGACGACCTCAGAGTGTGAAGGAGCGAACAGAAACATGAAAACTCAATTAGGGTTTGATTCTGTGGTCGGAGAGCAGAAGGTGGAGGAGGGTGGAGAAGAAGACGACAAGAAACAGAAACAAGAGGAGAAGGTGAGGAGATACAAAGTACTCAGAAGTAATACCACAGTGTAGAAATACTCTGCATAAATCTTACATTTTTACCACAAAGGTATTAGCATCAAAGTACAATCAAAGTACCAAAAGTAAAAGTACTCGTCGTGCAGAATATTTCCGAAAATGTTATTAAGGAAGTTACTGATGCGTTGCTGTGTGCATCTGTGTTCAGGAAATCACACAAAACCAGACCAGAGTGGACTGGACCACACCCAAATGGGACAAGAAAGGACCAGCTTAGACCGGAACTGAACTAGACCAGAACACACTGTAACAAGACCAGACCACATCACACAGGACCAAATCGAGCCAGACTGAAGCTGTCTTATTATAACCATGTAAATGTTATAATAATATTTCTGTTCTAGATATGAATATCTTAATACAACATTCTTAATGTTTTAGCTGAGCGTCACACGACATGTTGTGACTGTAGTCCGGCTGCTGCAGTGACACAATGTGGCAGATTGGAGATAAAAAAGGCATCAGATAAGACTTTCTTCACATGAATTAAATATGGCCGCTGTGTCCATAAAGCAAACTGATGACATCGTTGCATCAGCCGCCATTGTTCAGTTCCCAGAGAACTGAGACTTGACTGTGGGGTTCGCTCCGGCTGGCGGCGAGGATCCCTGGTTCCCACGGAGGGGAATTCAGAGCCCTGCGGGGCCCCGAGTCAGTCCACACAGGCAGACAGCAGATCCACAGGCCTGATCTCTATTGACACGGCTGCACAGAGGATCAATGACACTGGAGGCGGGAGAGGCGGGAGAGGCGGGAGAGAGGGGAGAGAGGGGAGAGAGGGGAGAGAGGGGAGAAAACACTGCAGGGGAAGTATATGAAGGGAAAGACAGGAAAACAGGCGGGAAGGAGACACAAAAAGACCAGCGGATAAAATCAAACACTGACGGAAAAGTCAGTCTACTGAATTCCTCGGTCTGATCTCCCCTCTTGATTGGACAGATGGAAAAAGGCATCATGGGAAGTGGGGCAACCGGACGGGTCGAACAGGATTTACTGATACCTCATAGTGTTAGTTTTAATCTGCTTGGAGGAGCAGACGGGTGGAGCTGCACAGAGTGGAAAAATAACAAGAAGAGAGTCGGAGCAATCAGAGGGATGTATTTGATTTCTGTGTGTGTGTGTGTGTGTGTGTGTGAGACGGTCAGATTGGTTCTGCAAGAGTTACACCAGAAGATGAAAAGACTGCGAGAAAGGGAGCTAACATGAAAGGACGGCTAAAAACCGATGAAAAGACGAGCAACGAGAAGAAAAAATCAAGCATTTCAGGCAGTAAATCTGCTAAAATCACCCAAAAAATAAAGAAAGAAAGATAAAATAAGGAAAAGAAAAACCAAAAAGCACAACAAACCGGACCGGATCAGATGGAACCGGAGACCAGACAAGACTACCTCAGACCAAAAGCACAAAAACTAGACAACATGAGACCACCTTAGAACAAACCACAGCAGACCAAACCCCAGACCTGAACAAACCGGTCTGGACCAAATAGACCTGGACCAGGTCTTTGGTATGTTTGAAGGGCTGTTGCAGTTTTAGAATTCAAAGAAGTAGTTTGGTATCACAGAGAGAAGTGAAGGATTGTGGGAGATGATCTGGAGTTAAGAACATTAAACAGTTCACAACTGGTACTGGTTTTCCAACTCGACCGGAACGAGTCACTTCCAACTTCCAACGTTCATGTCCAAGGTTTTGGGCAGAGCAGCTTGTTTGTTTACAGTCCGGCACATGTAAAAACCAATGTGCTTTGGAATAAAATTTGTAGGCCGTCTTGACGAGTTTGGGAAAGTGTTTGTGGATGTGATAAAGTTTTGGGGGTTTGAGGTTTTCTGGAGTTCTGCAGAGGTGGAGGGAAGCTTTTGTGGAGGTTGAGGAAAGTTTTAGTTTGGTTCTTGGATGGTTTCAGAGATGTTTTGAGACGTCTCTGGGAAAGGTTCTGACGGGGATTAATGATGAATCAGTGGTGTTTTGGCAGGCTGAGGGCTGGTCTGGAGGAGCGTCGAGGTCCTGCCTGAGGCTTCGGGACGGTTTGAAAGGTTCTGCAGTCATGAGGACTCTGGGGGGCAGGCGTCAGCAGGTTGTGGGATGTTTCAGGAATCTTGACTGCGTCTCTGGTAGATCTGCTGTTCGGTTTGTGTGTAAGCGTCTCTGACTGAGCGTGGTCACGGCAACCAAAGAAGAAGAAGAAGAATCCAGTGTGATGCGAGAAACGGCGGCTGTCGTCTGAATTATGAATATGTGAGGACTTTTGTCAGCCATTAAAAAATAAAGCGGTGAAAGTTTAATGTGGCGCTTCGTTGATTATTGATGGAGGAGCTCCAACACTGACAACTGTGGGAGTGTGATGTGTGTGTGTTAAGGCCCCATGGGCACGTCTGCGTGTGTGTGTCTGTGAGACTGTGTTTTACATGGGCAGCATGTGTGTTTGTTAATTATTTGAGTGTTTCACTGAGACGATTAAAGTTAGATCTAAGATGTTATCTTAGAAGAGGAAAGTTTTGTCCTCAGCTGGTGGAGACAGTCCCCAGGTGGGCGGGGCCTGTAAATAGCTCCTGAATGATTGACAGCTCACCTCCAGGGACCTGAAGGAGTGCAGCTGAGGAGCCACTGGCTGTACATCTGGGTAACTCAGTGTGTGTGTGTGTGTCAGCCTGGCTCTCGCTGTGACGAACCCTCAGCTCTTCTGACAGAGTGTGACTGTGTGTGTGTGTGTGTGTGTGTGTGTGTGTGTGTGTGTGTGTGTGTGTGTGTTTGAGCTCTCGACTCGTGATGGGATTTCCTCACTGTGACTCCAGTCTGTGCTTCTCTCTGTGTGTTTGTGTAAATCTGTTATCTCTCACCATCATTTGGACAGAGAAAAATCAACAACGGCAGGAAGCTGCGCTGCCACGCACGCGCGCGTGTGTTTGTGCTTAATCTGCTGTGTGTGTGCTCTCATGGGTTTACATGTTTGTGTGCGTGTGTGTGTGTTTGGTCTGGTCAGAGTTCGTGATGTGCGACGGCAGCAGCTTCTCCACTGAATTTTCTTCATTTCTGTGGGTGCTGTTGCAAAATGTTTGAAAACAGATTTTCATTTTGTTGCAGCACTACGGGGTTTTTCACTTCTCGCAAACATTTCTTTCTTCAAAACCTTCGCTGAAATCAGCTCGGGGGGGAAAACATGTTTGTGTACAGAGTGCAGTGGTCCACCTCCTCCAGAGCAGAAACAGGGACAGAAGCTTCAGGTCTTCAATGAAGAGTTCATGCAACAGTAAAGAACATTGTGTGGTCTTCAGTCTGGATCTTCTCACTGCTGTGAGAAAAGAGAAGGAGGAAGATCAGCAGCTTCTCTCTGTCCTTCTCTCAGTCCTCAGTCCTGATCATACACCATAAAGGGTCATACAGGGACCGGGTGGGGTTTGGGTGGTTGGTATGAGTTGGGTGGGATGACTGACTGTGTCAGACTGTGATGTTCTCGTGCTAAAGGGAACCTTCTGAGTCTGCATAAAACAAATCTGCATCAGTATCAGAACAACTGCAACACATGAAGGGTTTGTAGAGCAAGAAAGTTCCGAGATGGGTGGAGGTCAGGGTTCAGTGGTCGCACGCTCGACTTAACAGAAGGTCGTAGGTATGTGAGGAGCTGAGGTGAGAACCTGTTGGTTGCTTCTACAGTGGAGAAGCCTGCTAACATTGAGTATCATAAGCTTCAGGTATGGATGCGATGTTGCTCAAGCTTCAAGCACGAGGTTCTGACTGCTGCTCCACAGGTGACTGCTGATCACCTGCTGAAGGAAACTGTAGCACAAACATCAGAACTGCCTAACCGAAAGTCTGTGAAGGTGTCTGCCACTTCCTGTTCCAACATGATCCATGAAGAAATCCGTTTGTCTTTTTGTCATGCTTCACTGCATGTTGCATCAGCGATGGCTTAAATGCACAGAAGAATTTTGTGCATGTAAAAAAATATATAAAGTTTGAAGTTGATTTCCAGTGTGGTGCAGAAGGACTTCACTGGGAGTCCTGACCTCAACCTGCCGCTCACGGACGCCAACAACACCAGCCTTTACAGCACATTTTATGTTTAAAGCCAGTCATTATCACAATGGCTCCTCCCAGTCATGATGGCCACCAGGCCTGCTGTGTCAGGACACACACACACGCACACACACACACACACACACACACACACACAGGGCTTCCCACCCACCAGTAACAGCGGCTTCAACTGAATAGAATTAAGCCACTTTCTTTCTTTCTGTGATAAACTTAATGCACTGGTGATTATCTTCTCACACACACACACACACACACACACACACACACACACACTCATTCTCCTCCCTAAAGATCTGGCGACTCAGCCTGGTGATCAAAGGCTCAGATTTGCTCCATTGTGTGGATAAACACCCAGCTTTTCAGGCACCCAGGAACGCACTCATCCAACACAACAACACACTGCACACAATAACACACGCACACACACACACACACACACACTTGGTCAATTTGGTCCAATCTTCCAAAGCCGCCACTTTGGCAAATTCGCGCAGAGGAGGGCTGCTGGAATCCACAGCACTTTGTTCCGGTGGTTGTGGCCTCCTGAGCAGCTCTCAGATCAGTTTAAACCCTCCGTAGGCGACGGCAGCATCACTGCTAACCTAATTGCAGCACTGAAAAGCTTAAGAGTGTTGAAATCTGTTGAAATGCAGGGCACAAAGTGAGGGAGAAAAGCCAGCGTGCTCATCCGAGGGGTGTTAAAATATCTTGCAAACGCAGACAGGAGAATGTGGCCTTGATGTGACAGCACAGCGACGGCGGGAAGACTCAGCTGAGATCTGAAGAGATGAAGCTCCCATCTTTACTCTCAAAGTGTGTTTAATCTTTGTGTCGACACGGCTGAGGTTCTGCAGGTTCGTTTGCCCCCATCATAAAGGAATTCTGATCTGATCAGTCATCCTGCCAGCCGTCATTTACGCTCCGATGCTCTGACAAGTTCTTTCCTGCTTCATCACGTGCTGCAGTCTGGATCTGACTGCCAGCTGCTCGGTAGCTGAGGCTGGTTGGTAGACGCAGCTCTGATGTTTCATATCACGATGGCTTTGGTCAGCTCAGGGTTTCCACAGTGGTCACAGACTTTTGCAAAACCTGACTGAAACTGTTGGAGGGTTTCTGGGATTTTCTTCAAATGGACTGCACATCTCCTCAGCCTGGTGGGACAAACAAGCCTGTTTTCATATCTTTTTCAGATCAGCATCAACGAAGATGCTCCTCTCTTGCTGCTACCTGACTGTGTGAAGTGTTCCAGTTAACATTTTCCTCGTCTGATAAGTTGAAGTGTTACAGTCACGAGTTTCTACCAGCAGATCTCGTGGGGTTGTATGGAAACTCTGCTCTAAAGTTATTTACACCAACATTTCTTTAAACATCACACTGAGAAGGAAGCAGTCTGATAAGCCTGAAGTGTCTGAGGATCCTGAGGAGTCTGAAGAGTCTGAGGATCCTGAGGAGTCTGAGGAGCCTGAAGAGTCTGAGGAGCCTGAAGAGTCTGAGGATCCTGAGGAGTTTGAAGAGTCTGAGGATCCTGAGGAGTTTGAAGAGTCTGAGGATCCTGAGGAGTTTGAAGAGTCTGAGGAGTTTGTTGCAGTGTGACGGTGCAGGTTGGGTTAATTGTGCTGGTTGATGAGGCTCACACTGCGGACGGCCTGTTTGACTAATGAGAGCATCTGTCGAGCAGCCTGCGGCACACACACACACACACACACACACACACACACACACACACATACACACACACACAGCGGTGTGTCCCAGGAGGGGACTCTCATCACAGTCTCTGTCATCTTCAATTTGCCTCCCATCTTGTCTCCATGACGATGGATCACCTCTTCACTGCTAAGGTAACCCACACATCATCATCATCATCATCATCATCGTCATCGTCATCGACACTCACCTGCCACATGTCAGCAGAGGTCAGAGGGCAGCCAGGAGGAGGACCTCCTGGTTAACGAGGTCCAATCTGTGCTGTTCAAAGTGTGGATCAGAGACCTGAAGAGGTCCTGAGGGGTTTCTGAAGGGCCCTCAACCTCCTGAACTCTGACGGTCCCCTCGTCTCTGGTGAGCTTTCAGGGCCAGACTTCTCCCTGAGTGAGACGTGCGTTTCTGGTTTAAACAAAAAGGATTTCACTGTTGACAAAATGGCCTTCCGGTGATGCTGTCAGACGCTCAGCCTGTGAGCGGCTGAAAAATCACTTTCAGTGGACGTAACTTTGACATGGTTGCCCCAAAGGATTACAGCTGAAGTGAACTTCTGGAACAACTCCAAAACTTTTGGTAGGAATGAATCATTTACACACCGCAATGTGTAAGCACAGGCCCCAGGTCTAACAACGCTGGACGTCCCCTTCCAAGCCAAAGACAACAACAAACCAAAGAGCACACTCTCATGTTGGGACGTGAGCAGCCTCGAGTCAAAGCAATAACATGTGTTACTTCCAGAAAAGTATGAAAGGATGGGTCAGATGTTTTTGTCTCATTATTGTGTCGTGATTAAACTCACTGCGGACGATGTTTCACTCTGCACAGCCGTGTTTCACTTTGCAGTATTTTCGATGATATCTGAGATCTTCATCAGAACCGACTGGTCTCACATCCAGCAGTGCTGGTCCGGCTGTACGACATCTTCATCTTCATCCTCTTCGTCTCGCTGTTAAACTGAAGTGAAAACCTCAGAGATGACCGGAGTTGGAGCTGTGAGGTTTTTCCACATGACAAACTGTGTTCTCATTATGTCTCACTTGATCTTCCTCTGCGCTCCTGTTGGACTCAACAGCAGAGTGAAGACGACTCGCATCAAAGAGACGGCGAGGAAATGTTAGCGCCTGACTCATCACGGTGTGTGTGTGTGTGTGTGTGTGTGTGTGTGCGTGTGTGTGTGTGTGAGTGTGTGCGTGTGTTCAGGGACGACTGAACATTTTCACTTTGGGACCCAAAATGATCTCTAGTTTGGTTTGTTAGTTTTTGCTTTCTGGATTCTTTGTTTGTGTTTGTGGTTAAAAAGGAAAACAACAGTAAACATACTGAAAGTGAGGATGAGACGAGTTTCAGTGGCAGATGAAAACTATGATGAAATAAAGACAAAAAGAAAGAAAGTTTTGTGGAAGCGTCTGCGATTATTTTCATTATTGATTGATCTGCTGAGTATTTTCACGTCTAATCTCTTATGTAGAAATGTTGTGAAATGATTCTCATCACAGTTTCCTAAAGTGACTCCTTCTTCACCAACAGTCCAAAACCCAAACACTTCATTTCCTGTCAGAAATGAGAAAGAAAAACAGCAAACCTGACGTTTAATGAGCTGAAACCAGCAAATGTTTGATGTTTCTGCTTGAAAAATGACTGAAATGATTAAAAAACACGAGTACTCTTTAAAGCAGCAGTAGTACTACATCATTACTACATCAGTGGATGAAGAAATTTTCCAATGTGTAAAGTGCGCTGAAAACTGTGTGTCGCTTCAACGCAACAAAACCACCTTCATAAAGACGTGTTTGTGTGGAGTGGGGGCCTGTGAGCTGGACCTGATCCCTCAGCATCAGACTCAGAGCTCACCGGTTCTGAACCCAGAGCGGAGGCCGGTCCACCAAACACGCCGTCTGAACCAGTCAGTGCTGTTACTGCCGTGTTTGTTACCATAAACACTCTGTGCATTTCCCACCTGGAGCTGCTGTAAATCAACAGATCAGTCACACTACTGAACCACTGCTACACTGTGACCAACTCCACCCGTCCCAGGTGTAGTCAGCACAGCCAGGCCAACCAGCCAGCCAGGTGTGCAACATCCAGTTAGATTTTCAAACTAAAAGCTCTGACTTTTGGATTGTAAATGTTGTGAAATGGCTGCAGAGCTAACAACAGCGACGGGACAGGAAGTAAAAGGTTTCATATCAGATTTATAGGACAAAGTAGAGTTAATGGTGTCAAATCAGAAACTCTGATGAAAGAAGTGACTCACCTGAGGTCAGTTAGCCTGCCATAACATTCACAGACACAAAACACAAACTCATCTTTATCATTTTCATTTCATTCATTTTTTACTGTAAGTGTTGTAAACATCAATTCAAATTGATTTTAAATCGTTGATGAAGGTTCGACCCCGACGTATTTCAACAAGCAGGTAAACAAAAAGGAAGTTTATATTCCCTGAACAAAAGAAAATTGAAGACATAAATTTATGAGATAAAACCCTGAAACTCTTCAGAGAATCTGAGTCACAAACCTGTGAGGAAAAACGTGATTTTTTTCTTATAAATTTACAACTTTAATAGTTTTTCTCTCAGAAGATTACGTCCTTCTCGAGCTCTGCGTCTCCTTCATATGCCGTCAAAGGGTTGGTTGGTTTGTCAGGAGTTTTCCATGAATTTATGTGCTCACGTCCGACCTGACGATGGAGAGTCAAGAGAGCTGAATTAGGAGACGAGAGCAAGAGACAGACGGAGACAGAAACCCTCCGGGGAGGACCGCAAATGGAGGAAGAGAGAAGCTCAGTCACAGCGGTAAAGATAACACCAGGATGTGACGGAGGAGACGGAGGAGAGCCCAGAGGAGGAGACGGAGATGCTGCTCTCGTCCATAATGAAGCCTGAAGGTCCCGAGGAGCATCGCTTAATAAGAAACTCAAATCCCACAGATGGGAGTCACTCTGTCATGGAGACGCAGAGGAGGGGGGGAGGAGGAGGGGGGGAGGAGGAGGAGGAAGAGGAGGAGGAAGAGGAGGGGGGGTAGGAGGAGTTTTCATTCAGTCACACTGTAAAGAGGAGAAAAATGAAAGGCAAAGGGAAGAGAGAAGAAGGGGAAACGATGGAGGGAGTTAAAGAGCATGAAAGAGGAGGCGGATAGAGAGAAGGGAAACAGGAAGGAAGAGGAGAGCGAAGCAAACAAAAGAGTGAGACGGGGAGATGAGGAAGAGGATGAATAACAAGGAGGATCAAGAGGAGGACTACGGGATGTGACAGGAAGAGAAGGAGAGAAGGAGGACAGGACAGAGGAGCAGAGTGATGAAGGTGTAGACAGGGAGGAGGAGGAGGAGAGCGAGAGGAGAGAAGAGAAAAGAAGAGATGATGGACTGAGATGGGAGAGGAGGAGATGACATCATGAAAAGTAGGACAGGAGAGGAGAGATGGAGTGCAAGATGAGGACAGGAAGGTGAGGAAGAAGAGGAGGAGGACGAGGAAGGAGGAGTGGGAGGGAAGGATGTGAGAGAAGGAGGTGAAACGCTAAATGCTATAAAACCTCGTCCGATCAGAGCGAAGAGGAGTGCCGGCAGGCAAACCACACCCACACACACACACAGCCTGCAGCTTCTTCCTGTGTGTGTGTGTGTGGGTGTGTGTGTGTGTGATGCAAGCCTGTCGGGCTCTGCTGTAATCGAGGCCGGATGGACATTGGGGCTAAAAGTTGCAGCAACCCTGCAGGCTGTGATGTATAACACACACACACACACACACACACACACACACACACACACACACACACACACACACACACACACACACACACACACACACACACTCGTCTTTGTTCTGCTTCATTATTCTCGATGTTGCTTTCTTTCTTCATTCTTTCACCATGTGGAGTTTTCTCCTCCTTGTTTCTCCTCTTCCTCCTCTTCCTTATCTTCACATCCTGTCAGCTCCTCCTCTTTGCTTCTTTTTTCCTCCTCCGTCTCTTTCTCCCACTCGTTTTGTCATGTTCACCTCCTCTTTCTCCTTTTCTCCTCCTTTCCTCCCATCATTGTGACTCCTCGTTGCTTCCTCCGTCCTCCTCATTTCTTTCCTGTCTGTTTCTTTAGCATCCTGTCTTTTTCATTTCACCTCCATTTCTATGATGTTGTAACGTTTCCTTTTCTTCTTCTGAAGTCTCCTTCACTCTTTTCTTGCTTCTTTACTTCCTTGTTTGTCCTCCATCTCTCGATCCTCCTCCTCCTTCCTCTCCTCCTCTCCTTCTTTTGTCGCATCCTCCTCAGACTGTTGTATCCTTGTCTCCTTTCCTTGTATCAGTCCTTTCCTTCTTTCCTCTTGTTTCCTTTCACTCTTCTCTGCTCCTCTCTTTTCCTCCTCCTTCTCTCCATTGGTTCGTGCATCAATCAGAATGACATTCCAAAAGGTTCAGGATTTTCTTCCAACACGTTTGTGTCCATCGGGGAGGGAAGCAGGAAACAACGAGGCTGATGGGAAATGTTGTCTTAATTTGGAGAAACGCGAGTGACGGTGGGTTCACAGGCCTTAAATTCTCCCCCAGCAGTCGTTCTTTTAATTCAACGTTCCAGCGAGAAAACTCCCAGCATCCTTTGTTTCTCATTAATTCGCTCCCTCTCCGTTTCTCTCTCCCTTCTGCTAATTACGCCGCCGGAGCCTTTGATCTGTCCGTTAACCCTCCGTTAACGGAACAATTAGTCAGCAGCCATTCAGGTGAGGATTGATCCGAGCCGCCCGGCGCCTACAAGGCTTTTAATGGATTTAATTAAACTGCCAGGGAAAAGTGTGTGTGTGTGTGTGTGTGTGTGTGTGTGTGTGTGAACACCCAAAGGGGGATCAGAACAAAGTGAAACAGGCCTGAACGCAGGGTTGTCAGGGAAACGCAATTAAAATGTGAACATACGTGTGGCGCTTTGTTAAACGCGAGACGGAAAGCGAACAGAAGCTCTAAATTATGTTTTTCATGCAAATGATGAAACCCTGCATGAGAAAACAGGAAGTCCAGCAGTGAACTGGGTTAAGTTTTCCCTCAGTGCTCCCTCAGAGGCAGAAGAGCCCTGTGACAAACACACTTTATGTTAAACACATGAGCTGAGCAGCAGAAAGACATTAAAACTGATTACCGCTTTGGCTGCCTATCAGGTTCACTTTGTGTTCATCAGTGTTTCCTAAACAGTGTCCTCTCTGGCCCCGCCCACAAAGCGCTCTGATTGGTTACACGTCTCGAGTGCATCTTGAATCAGAATCTACAAACTAACTTAACTTATCAAATAAATGAAGTGAAGTAAAAAGTATTTGCCTCCAAAATCTAATGGAGTGGAAGCATAAAGCAAAAGAAAACACAAATACTCACGTAAAGTACAAGTACCTAAGAGTTCTTACACCTTTACTGCAAGTGTGTATCTGTTCTGTGTACCAGTCTCCTGGTAGGACTCCTCCTCCTGTCATCCATGCCCATCAAACTGTTCTCCAAATACTGCAAATACTGCAAACAAACACTACGACTACTGCTGATACTGTGCTGATACGTGGCAGAAACGAAATCAATTCCACATCACAACCTGGTGAGCAATTAAGCTTTGAATGTGAAAAAGAGTGTGTGTGTGTGTGTGCGTGTGTGTGTGTGTGTGTGTGTTTGACATCACAGAGGACATGAACACTGTGTCATGTCCTTAATGTCCTCAGCACGCCTCATTGTCTCTCTCACTCTTTTAAACATGGACACACACACACACACACAGAGTGCCACTCACCCCCACCTCTGTGGCCCCGCCTCCTCAGACATGACTGGCAGGCGGGGTTAAAGACCAGCCCTGTTGGCTGAAAACAGTGATGAAGAGGGAACAACACACTGAGTGAATCCTAATCAGTGCGTGTGTGTGTGTGTGTGTGTGTGTGTGTGTGTGTGTGTGTGAATGAGAGCCTTATAGAAGCACTCTGGTCTTTTCTTTCATTTTCCTCATTTTCTTGACTTTATTTTGTGTCATGTTGATCATGAGATGATTCTGTGTGTTTTATTAAAGTATTCACATCAGTGTAATCAAACAGTGTGTGACAGTGTGGCTAACTAAACGCTAAAGGTAAAGCAGATAAAAGTGTCAGGAGCAGCTCATAGCAGATCTCAGATGGACATCAACCTCATGTCTGACTCTTATGTTTTTTCAAACCAAACTACAAAATGTCACACGTGAAATTCAAACTCTTTCAGCTGTTTTCACGTGTGAACTCAAAGTTTAACATGTTGAACTGGATGCCAACATTTTGAAAAGCTTTCTTATGTTCTTCAAATCAATGCATCACAACAAAAGTGAATGTGTGGATTTACTGTGGGCGGATGGATAAACTGTGAGTCTGTCAGGAAATAGTTCCAACAGGTCCAGAACCACTGATGTGTTTTCCTCTGTGTGTGTGTGAGTGTGTGTGCACAGCTTTAATTAACAAAATACCACAATTAAGTTTACAAATTAAGACTTTTAGTTTTAAATTTGAAGCTGAATCATACAGAGCCGCAGACCTCCTGCCAGCTCAGCTGCTGTCCACTTTGACAGCAGCTGATCAGATCTAATCCTGCACGTATAATCCCGAGCTGACAGCAGATTTGACAGCAGCAGCCTGTTACACTCGGTGACAGAGGACTCGTGTCCATCTGCAGTCATCAGGTCTCTGAAACCTCACGTCCAAAAAGACCCCGAGTCCGCCCTCCTGGGGCCCCTCAGAGCTCCTCACTGGGCCTGCTGTCGGAGCATCGAAGCAGGGATCTGCTCGGATTTAAAGGCCTGCAGAGTGAGGAAACTGTTAGATTAACGTTTAAACAAAGGGGATGACTGGTTTCCTGTCAGGGATCGTCTGTGCATCCAGATGACTCAGACCTCATTCACTTTCTGAGGCCTCAGAGAGAACAGCTGAAAGGACAAACGCTTCCTGTTATGTCCTTCCACTTTAATGCTAACCTGAATTTACTTTCCCGACTGACATGGAACGTTGAGGGGAAATTTGACTGACAGACGACAATCAACTAACTAACGATACGTCACTGATACGGCACAACGCAAAGGAGTACAAGTACACAGGTAGGAGTACCAACTGAACTGCGTCTGTGGTAGCTGAAAAGGACTAAACTTCCACCTGAAGTTCACGTTGTGTCACGCTGATGCAGATGTTCTTCTAAATTCCTTTAGAAGTAAACTGTTCCCTGAATCTTTGAGAACACTTTCACGCGTGGAAACACACACACGTTCACTGAGCATCCACAGTTTGCCCACCATGTCATGTGTGCAGTAAACATGACCTCCTCCACCTCTCTGCTGCTTTAGACGTCGTGGCGGTTGGCTGGGGGCCCTCGGCTGCAGAGAGCGATCTCCACCTCGCTGCTGAAGGGGCCAATTAAGCTGACAACGAGGGCTAAAGAGTGAGACAATGGGCCTATTGAGCGGCTCTGACAGGCGTCCTCCACTCAGAGCGTCGCCGCTTTTGTCTCGCGGGGGGGCCGAGGTGTCGCCCCTCCGCCCGCTCTGTGGGAGGGGTCGGGTCCTCAGAGGTGAGCGGGAGCGCAGCTTTTGTGTTTGTTTGTGTGTTTGGAGGGTTTGATTGACAGCAATTATGGGAGGGTTCACAGGAGGGCATGAGCCTGTGTGTGTGAGAGACACACACACACACACACACAGACCAACACACCGTCTGTTCTCAGTCCGCAGCACTGAGTGAGCGTTTTCACAATCTCCAAACACTTGAGGGAAGTCTCACTCTGTTGTGTTTTCCTGCGCTGAATCTCATCGAGCGCTCTGTAGTTAGAGCTTCATTTGCACTTGAAATGATGCAGCGTCTTCCGTTTGACACCTTAGTTTAAGAGGGTTTAGGTTTGTTATAAACTGACTCTAACTGTCAGTCCAGTGGCTGAAGGTGGACCAAATGTAACTGAGACGTCCATCATGTCATCAATCAGTGATAGGTTCAGATCTTCAGCCCGCTTGCTCCTGTTCTGGTTGCTTTCTGGTTCAGATCCTTGTCAAAATCAGCAGCGGTTTCCATAATGTTTCCGTCAAGTCGAGCATCTTCTGTGGACGCAGACTGATCATTCAGCTGGTTAGACCGACTGACTGACTGATTGATTGATCACTCACAGCATGCGTGTGACGGTGCAGCTCGTCGTAATGTCACAGCGGATAAAGAAAAGAGACAAGAGAAAACAGCAGCTCGCTCACAGTCAGGCTGTTCAGACTGATGATAGTTTAATAATGAGCAGAATGCGCACAAATCCTCCTGTGGACTTTAGCTGATTTTCGTAAGTTAGTGAATACTCGAGATTTATCAGCATTTATCTCAAACGCACCACAAAAACAGACTATTTAATCTATAATATCTATTTTAAAGGTGTAGAATTTTTGGTTTGTTAGCAGTCAGAGCTGTCTGAATAAAAGTTGTCTGCATGTTGTAACTTTAAGTTTCTTTATGTTTCGGTTTTCAGTTTTATGTTGTGACAGCATTAAGCTCTGGTTAGGTTCACGTACAGTTTGGGTTATGGAAAACATCTCATTATGCCTGAAAATATCCACTTTAATCACCACAGGACGCCTGCAAAACGTCCCAACAGGCGCTAAAATGAGCCGACTTGTTGGCTGGTTGTGGCTCGGCGGCCGTCGCCCCCTGCTGTCAAGTTAGCCAGTTCCAAGGTAGCTTGTGAGCCAGCTGGCTAACGAGACTGAACTGTGGACATGTGGGACAACCTGAACCTCAACACTGCAGCAAAACTGAAACACAAAACAAAGAAACTGAAAACAAACAGAAGCTGAATATTCTTCAATATTGGAGAAACCGCAGCTTCGCTTCAACTCTCAGCAGGTTTTTTCAGTCGGGGGCAGGATAAAGGGAGGACGGGAGGGGGTGGGGGGACGAGTGAGGAGAGGAAAGTCAGAGAAGGAGAAGAGAAGCACGACTTGTGGCCTCTAATGAGCCGTGGAAATGTTATCAGTGACAGGACTAATTATTTCCTCCGCTTCGTTAAGAGGCGGCGCTAATCCTGTTAGCATGGAGGGAGAGGAGGACGGAGGAGAGAGGAGGGAGGGATGGACAGGGTGAGGACAAGACAAAATTGGTGGTGATCAGGGAGAGGAAACACTAACTACTAGATGGATGGAGAAAAGGAAGAAAGATGGAGGAATGGAAAAAAATGAAAAGAGAAAGAGTTGGTGGCATAAAAGGAGGGGGAGGGGTGATGGGGTGAAGTTTGATGGAGCAATAGAATAAAGACAGAGGGAGGAAATGAGAGATGGAAGAAAGATGGAGTGATGAAGGGAGGAGGATGAAAGAAAAAGAAGGAGCCATAAACAAAAAGGGATGGAGGGATGAAACAAAGATGGAGGGATGAGGTCCAATGCACTTGATGTTGGACTAAGAGAGTCTCCTCCTCCTCCACTCCATTATTTTCCAATTAGTAGAGCAGGAAGTTGTTGGTGCAGCCACGGCGACGCTTCCTGTTCCCCTGATTAGTGTCCAATCCCCTTGTTTCTCTGCTGCGTTTCTTCTGATCTCTCAGCTTCATGGAGACAAATTGGGTGTCGCTGCGGCGAACTGCTGCTGCGACACGCACACACACACACACATACATGCACACACTCACACATGCACTCACACACGCACACACACACACACACACACACCAGACAGTGTGTGTTTTAAGGCTGGAGAGGACACACTCTCTGGTTGTTGCCGTGTGCCCTCACAACACGTAACGTGTAGCGTGTTGCAGACACGTCGCAGGCAAACGTTCACTGAACGTCAGGCCAAAACTTCAAACGCAACATTTACAAACTGTGAGGGAGTCACGGACTGTCGCACCAGAGTCCGGGGTTCGAATCCCGTCTGTGGCTCGTCTGTGGCAACAGATGGAAAGTTAGAAAGGACGTTTTCAGTCTGTCAGACAATTCAATCTGACTTCAGTTATAAGTTAATAAAACTTATTCTGTGAAATCGCGCCGTTGCCAAACAAATGGACGTTTCACAAACCGCCACGACTCCAATTCTCCAATAAGAGTCAGGCTTTTGCCGCCACCAGTGAAGCACGTTAGCAGACACGATAGCTTCCATATGGAATTGAATCTGTCCAGCGTCCTGCAAAGTGGACAGACTGGTCCTCCTTCTCGGGTTCTGCTGAATCAGCACTGTGTTTACTGTCTGTCTTTTACAAACCTTTAGCTACCATGCAACACGCGGTCCTACCTGTTGTCTTGCTTTGGGTGGAAATAATGTTTTCATGTTCTCGCAGAACGTTCTCATGGAAATAACGTGACAGAATAACATGCCGTCTGAACGGCTGCTTTTCTTGTCTCATCATTTCCTGTCTAATCTCCGCTGCTCCTCACCTCCATCACAGCCGGAGCAAACGGCTGCTTTTTCCAGCCTGTTCACAGAACGACTGACTGAACTGAGCCGAAGTGTGTGAGTGTGTGTCAGAGGAGAGAGATCAGCTGTGTGTGTGTGTGTGTGCGTGTGTGTCTTTGGCAGCATCTTCTGTTTGCTTGTGTGTGTGTCCGGTGCCTTATCTCTCCCAGTCGCAGGCTGCGCAGCCCCGCGGTACATTCCACCAGCTCTGAACACACGGCCAGCTGGCACACACACACACACACACACACACACAGTAGCCTCACACAACCCTGCTTTTGGCGCTCACACATCTGAGGATGCACCCGAGGCATCCGGCAGGAGAGGGAGAATGAGGGCAGAGAAGAAGACTGGAGAGGAAAAGAAAGGAAAAGAAATTAAGACTGACTGAAAGGAAAAGACGGCAGGCAGATTTCCATCCCAACGTGGCAGAAATTTTAACCGAATTTGAAGGAAATGAACTCAAGAAAATGTGACGACACTGACGGCTTGAATCATTTAAAGCAGCGTAGAAGAAGAGACGACAGAAAACGAGTGGAAAACATTACAGGAAGCTGACACTTCTGTTAATGTCTCCTCATCGATCCACACGCCTCTGATGTCCTCAGTCTGGTGGACGTTCACTCATCGATTAGCGACTGGTTTTTATGCACAAAGTGAAAATAAAATGTGTGACTGGAGGGAAACCAACGCAGAGGAACGCGAGAACGCAGCCCAAAGAAAAAACGAAGAAAAGAGAAGAAGAAAGACTTTCAGTCGTCTCCATCTTCACACACGTGTGTTTGATCAAAGACGCCCGACACTCGTTTGAATGGCGACCTCTGACCTCCACTACTGTGACCTCCAGACAGTGTGTGTGTGTGTGTGTGTGTGTGTGTGTGTGAGTGTGTGTGTGTGTGTGTGTGTGAGTGGGTGTGTGTGTGTGTGTGTGTGTGTGTGTGTGAGTGTGTGTGTGTGTGTGTGTGTGTGTGTGTGTGGCAGCAACAGGTGGTGTAATCTGAAGCAGACTGTGTTTGTTGTTAGGAGGAGAAGAAAGGAGCGATGGGGGAGAGGAGGATGAAGAGGACGAGGAGGGGGATGATGATGAGAAGGAGTGAGAGATGAAGAAGATGAAGATGAGAACAGGGAGGGTGAAGGGAGGGAGGAGAGAAGTGAAGCTGAAGATAAAGTAGCTGGAGAAAAGTGAAGGAAAAACGAAGCGTACAGAAGGAAGAAAGAAAAGGCGAATGCAGAGGAGGAGAAAAAGAATGAAGAGGATGAAGAAAGGAAGGAAAAGAAGGGAGAAGACATCATAAAAACAAACGAGGAAGATGAGGAGGACAAGGGGGAGAGAAGAATGTGCAATGTAGAAGGAGGAGGAGCAGGAAGTGCCCTGCAGGAGGTGAAGGAGGTGAAGGAGGTGAAGGAGGTGAAGGAGGTCTGTCTCCAGGCTGTGTGTTCAGCTTTACTTGGTGAATGTTGTTTTGGGTTCAATGAGACGTCGTGCAGAGTCAGGTGTGTGTGAGTGTGTGTGAGTGAAGGAGTGTGTGTGTGTGTCTGTGTGTGTGAGTGTGTGTGAGTGAAGGAGTGTGTGTGCATATCTGTGTGGGTGTGTGGGTGTGTGAGTGGGTGTGTGTGAGTGAAGGAGTGTGTGTGCATATCTGTGTGTGTGTGAGTGTGTGAGTGGGTGTGTGTGAGTGAAGGAGTGTGTGTGCATATCTGTGTGTGTGTGTGTGTGTGTGTGTGTGTGTGTGTGAGTGTGTGTGAGTGAAGGAGTGTGTGTGCATATCTGTGTGTGTGTGTGGGTGTGTGTGAGTGAAGGAGTGTGTGTGCATATCTGTGTGTGTGTGAGTGTGTGAGTGGGTGTGTGTGAGTGAAGGAGTGTGTGTGCGTGTCTGTGTGTGTGTGTGTGTGTGTGTGTGAGTGTGTGTGAGTGAAGGAGTGTGTGTGCATATCTGTGTGTGTGTGAGTGTGTGAGTGGGTGTGTGTGAGTGAAGGAGTGTGTGTGCGTGTCTGTGTGTGTGTGTGGGTGTGTGACTTTTCATGTTAAACCTTCAAAGCAGGACATGTTTAATGTCTGTGCAGTTTGTCGTTCATTTGTTAATTGGGATGTTAATGGAGGGTTATGTGATATTTAGTATTTACTTCATTACTTAAGATCAAAAGTAGCAAGGTGTGTTTTTGCCAAGCATCAAACGTGCCACAACACAAGGTAACATAGTGAGGCAGCTAATGTTTTTCACTCATCCAACAGCAGGAAGTGTGTCTTTCTGTGTCACGGCCGTCCATCGTGAAGCTGACATCCCGTCTGAGGTTTACTCTCATCTCTTGTCTTTTGCTCGGTCGCTCTCTCTGTTTCTCCTCTTGGCCTCCTCGGCCAACTTCCTCTTCAGTCTAGCTAGCTGTTAGCAAGCTGACATTTCAGCATGACGTTAGAGGAAAATGGCCGCCATGTGATTATGGTCTGAAAACCTCCTCCTGCTCCTCCTGCTCCTCCTTCTTCTCTGCACCATCCAGAACTCCTTTGTCAGCAGTGTTAGCACCAACACCCCCCAGGTGGTGCTCCGAGCTCCCAGTCCGGTCTGGGCAGAGTCAGCTATCTGCATGGCTGACTGAGCTAAGGACAGCTACAGGTAGCAGCAGTTACTTTAGCAGGAATCAAAGCTGATGTGACCCTTTATGGGACGCTCTGTCTCACTAAGTGTCTGTCCCTACTGAAACCTGTCCCAACGTGTCCACGCGGCTGCTGTCGGCCCAGTGAGCCGCTCCAATCCATCACATCCCTCCGTCTGTCATCACGTCTTAAACTCCTGACACCCTCTGTGTTATCCGAGAAGTCACTTCTGAGCAGTGTTTTGTGGGAAATGGAGTCTCTGACGGGCGTGTTGACAGGACGGTGTCACCCTGCTGCTGCTGGAGCGAGACGATTAGTGCAGCTGACACACAGGAATTCACTGGCCTGGCTTATATGCCCAGACTTTAAGGAACAATACCAAACTCCATTAGAAAAACGACAGATTTATGTGTGCAGATGGATGAATAGAGTGAGATCTGAAGATGTCAGCTGCACTGCTCCAACACGGCGTCCGCCATCAGCAGGGTTTCTGTTTGAATGTAACACACACACACACACACACACCTCCTTCACGTCTCATTTAACAAAGTGAAGCAGGCTCACAGTTTCCAGCAACGGTGATGATGGAGCCACTTGGTGTTTATTTTAGAGTCTGAAACTCATCAACACACCTGCAGTTCATAACCTGGCTGCTCTGAGAGGCTGTCAGCTCACACAGTCATGTTCATAGCTGTTCTGTGCAGTGAAAAGCAGGCCTTCAGAAAGGCGAACAGCCTCTCCTCGAAGACGTTCAGGATGCTGTGCTCACCTCACCTCCACACTCCTGGAGAATCGCTGTGGAAGTTTGGCTCATGGTCAGGTTGTCCGATTTGGAAAATTCAATGAAATGAAATTTGAAAAGAATAAATACATAAAATTTTAATTGTAGATATCCAACATCCTCCTCATTTATTGTTCACTGTGTGTGTGTGTTTGTGTTTAACCATTGCTGCCCCAAAGGCTAAAAAAGAAGTCAAACAAAATGGCCACCGCATATCTTCAATGAAACACTCTCCAGCCTGGAAGCCACTTTGAAATCCTCCTCCTCCTCTTCGTCCTCCAACTCCCTGAACATCAGACAGAAAAACCAACAAGCTCCGGAGGGGAGAGCCGACAGAGAAACATCCTCTGCTTCTGTTTTTTAAAACATTTCTTCATCTCCGTCTCCGCTGGATCACAACGATGCATTTATATTTGACAAGTGGCATCAATAAGTCAGCAGGCGTGTAGATAAAAACGTCCTCACACCTTCGGTACATCACAGCTGAGCAGGAAGTGTGTGTGTCTCTCTGTGTGTTTTATCCATATATATAACACTAACATGTGTGAGGATAATACAGCAGCTACATTCTGTTCCTTCATTAAATCCTTTGAGTCACTGCTGATTTGTCTCTAATTTGTTAATGAGTTCAACTTTTTCAAACTTCACACTCCCTGGACTCCCTGGACTCACTGGACTCACTGGGCTGACTGGACTCTCTGGACTCTCTGGACTCTCTGGACTCACTGGACTCACTGGACTCTCTGGACTCACTGGACTCTCTGGACTCTCTGGACTCACTGGACTCCCTGGACTCACTGGACTCACTGGGCTGACTGGACTCACTGGACTCATTGGACTCACTGGACTCATTGGACTCACTGGACTCATTGGACTCATTTCACTCACTGGACTCTCTGGACTCACTGGACTCACTGGACTCACTGGACTCTCTGGAATCACTGGGCTGACTGGACTCTCTGGACTCATTGGACTCATTTCACTCACTGGACTCTCTGGACTCATTGGACTCACTGGACTCATTGGACTCACTGGACTCTCTGGACTCACTGGGCTGACTGGTCTGTCTGTGTTCCGCCATTCATTCAGGAGTGACTGTGTCTTGTCAGTGATGCTCAACTGTATGCAATATAAAAGTAACACATTAAAGTAATATATTTTGATTTTCGCATTAACAAAGTAGCTACAGGGCTTTGTGATATCATCACATTCACCAAGAAACGCGTTACCAGCCGACCTACATACACCAATACGACATCAAAGTGTGTCGACGCCCACTCAAACTCAACAATCATCAGTTTACACCAATGAAAACATGAATACGAACATCAGATTTCATTCCTGTCCAAACAGCTGACCTGTCTGAACAGGACTCCAGGTGAGGTGTTACAGCACGCTGTGTGCAAGGTAACACTACGTATAAATGAGCAAATTCAAACACAACACACAAATCAAACGCACAATAGCCAACACACACACACACACCAGAGCTCAGCTAGATGGCTGGACACTGGTTGGCACAGTGACACACACACACACACACCTCGTCCTGGTAATCCAATATGAAGCAGGTTTGTATTTGCGACACTGTGGCCTCAAATCAGCTCTGACAGGACGCCACCGCTCGCTCTCTCCCTCACACCCTGAGGGTGTGTGTGTGTGTGTGTGTGTGTGTGTGTGTGTGTGTGAGGTGGGGGGGGAGTGGACATCCACACCTTTACTGTGGTCCCTGAAGCAGCATGTGACTCCCAAATAAAGTTTAGTCCTTTAATGTTACTGTGTGTGTGTGTGTGCATATGTGTGTATGTGTGTGCGTGTACGCGCGTGTGTGTCAGTGTGTGTGTGTGTAATTGTCACATTACATTTATCTCTGTATGTGTGTTTTGTCGAGGTGGAGATTCTCTTGTCAGGCCAGTAGGTCGTGTGTGTGTTGTACTTCTATCTTAGTGAGGACCAGTTTCATTTGATTTGATGTCTTAAAGTATGTGAGAACGTTTTTGGAAAGTGATGAGTTTGTTCAGTGGGGACACAAATGGCTCTAAACTACTACTTAACAAAAATCAGGTAACCACAGCAACAAGAGTACTAATTATTAATCCTTCCCTTATCCCTGCATGCTTTGCACCATCCATATCCTGTTTGCTGCTGTAACATTGTGATTTCCCAGTTATGGGACTAATAAAGGAATATCTTATCTTATCTTAATTACTCGTATTGGTGTAACAGTGCACAGAAGCCCACGATTCCACATTGTTATGTGTACGTGTTTAAAGATGGACGACATGAGAGCTCCTCCTGGTGGCTGGCTGCAGTTCAGCTCATAAGCTCCTCCCCTTCCATGTTAGCAGATGGGATATGAGCCAAACCAAAAACTTAAAATCCACATCAACTGATGGTTTCTGTCATTTTCAGTTGTTCTCACCACACTGATGTTTGTTCAGGTGCTCATTCTTTCTGGTCAGTTTGGATTTATTTGCTATAAAAAGGGACATCCACCACGTTTTGCGTGTTTCTTCACATACTGTACAACAGTGGACAGAAACCCGTCCTGGCTTAACCACAAGTCTCAGTCTGCTGTGGCCAAGACGTCCCAAACAGCTGAAGGACGTCCAAAACCAACGAGACATCACATCCTGACTGAACACAGTTTACTGCAGAAAAACACTCCGAACACACATCAGTCACACACTCTCCTGACACATCCACTTCACTGTAACTCTGTGTGTGTGTGTGTGTGTGTGCGTTTTACATTCATTTACAGCATGTGTGTGTATAAATATGTGTCCATGTGTTGAAAGAGGCATATGGGTCAGGTGCCCTGGGACCGCTGTGTGACAGCTGGCAACGAGTGTGTGTGTGTGTGTGTGTGTGTGTGTGTGGGGCAGATGGACGGTCAGACTGGAACATCAGAGAACACTGCAGGACAGACCTTCTGTTGCTACACACACACACACACACACACACTCACCGTGATTGATTGAATAAAAAGTCCTGAATTATTTCCCTGCAGAAGAAACCGATCAATCAAACCACCAGTTTCCAACACGTCCTCACATTCTGCTTTTACTTCAACCAATTTAGGCATCAAAATAAACGATAAATAAGAAAGTTTTCTCTCTAAAAACTTTTTCGGTCCTGCAAACAGAAGGTCACAATTTGATGGTTTAACTGCAGCAGGCAGAAGCTCCACATGGGAGGACGAATCAGACGTACAGGATGAAGGGCTGTGTGTGTGTGTGTGTGCGTGTGTGTGTGAGATGAAGTCATTATTAAAGCTCTTCTTCTTACTGAAACCAGCCTGTTGTTAGTGTTGGCTCCAAACTCCCCGTAGGTGTGAATGTGAGGTTTCCTGGTTGAGAGACAACGTTTCCCTGACAAACGTGTGTGTTGTTGAATGTAATTTTTTAAAATTGCGCTGCCTCATTCATCTTTCATTCATCTAAAATTTGCAACAGTCAATTCATTTAAACATCTGCACTCAGATTCCACCAAAATACTCACAGAAAGTAAATCAACAGTCAGCCTCTGATGCAGTACTTCAGTACAACTCTGATATGCTACTCTATACTTACTACATTCCAGAGGGAAATATCGTACTTCTACTGCGCTGCTGAATTGGTCCTTCAGTGAAGGATCTGAACTCGTCTCCTCCTGACTTGCTGTGTCTTTATAATAAATCTGAGGATTTACTTTGGGTGCACTTTAAAATTTGAGTCCAGCTTTTAACTGAATCGGATCCCTGATCGGTTCTTGTAGACGGCTTGAATGTTAATTTCAAGCTTCAAGAGTTCCGAGAGTTTGGAGGACGTGGTTCCCCCCCCCCGACTTCGGGCCCCTGATCCCCCTGAGGAGACGAGTTCAGGGCAGATAAGCTGCAGAGCGGAGGATACTTTTCAAATCGGCGCCGCGACCTTCACTCAAAGCGAAGGAAGAGAGAGGCGAGAGCTTCACTTCACCTCTCCATCCACCCCCTCACCCGACGGAGAGACCAGCTCCCCCAGGGGGGTCGAGAGGACTCGGATCCCGAGGGACAGGAGGAGGAGGGTCACGGTGCAGACTGACAGACAGGACGGCACTCGGGAGACGTTCAGGTCGTTAACGGGATTCTTCACGCCGCAGGGACGAACGAAGGTCATAAAAGCACTTAATAACAGTTCAGTTTTGTTCTCGAGTCAAAGTCTCACTTCAGTCCCCTTCAGAAACTTTCAAAAGGAGAACATTTTTGAAAAAATATATCTTACATCAAACCAGAAACCACTGAAAATAGTGCAGCATAATGTTATTATTATCACATAATTATCTCTATCATACGTGTATCTCATTACCTTTCCAGTAAATCTCACAGTATGTCACAGCAGCTGAGACTGATGGGAGAAGAAGGACCAAACCTTCACTTTCCCGCCTCGGGTCTTGGTCTGATCAGGTCCAGACTGATCTATTAAATACTCAGAGTTGGGTGCTCAGTGATCCACAGGCTCACGACGCTGATGTGGGCTGATTAATCGGATTAATCACACGGGAGGGGGAGGGGGAGGGGGGGGGGGGGGGGGGAGGTCCAGTCACCCCTTCAGGTGAAACATGTGAGAACTTAACACTGTAATTTGTAATTTAATCTTATCTTATCTCTTATCTTCCTCACCACATCCATCCATCCATCCACCCATCCATCCATCCTTCCATTCATCCATCCATCCATCCATCCATCCATCCATCCATCCACCCACCCACTCATCCATCCTTCCATCCATCCACCCATCATCCATCCTTCCATCCATCCTTCCATCCATCCATCAGCTGTAAGAGAGCAGCAGCAGCAGAGTGTGATGGGAGACAATTAGAGAGGACACGTCAACACACACATGAACAGACACATTGATGTGTAAGAGCCCTGAGGGTGTGTGTGTGTGTGTGTGTGTGTGTGTGTTCTGGGGGAGGGGGTTTACATGCAGAAAACAGATGTGTAACATCTCTCACATACATGCTAACAAACACACAGCTGAGAGGCAGAGGGTTTGTTTGTTTGTTTGTTTGTTTGATGGATTTTATGTCCTGAAGTAAACAGCATTGCTGTTTGGTTACTCAAGGGGATGTAAAGTGTGACTGCAGATTCTTCTTCATCCCTCAGCAAAGAAAGTGAGGACGAGAAGAAGGACGAGGAGGACGAGGACGAGGAGGAGGAGGACAAGAAGAAGGAAGAAGACGACGAGGAGGAGGAGCACAAGAAGGACGAAGACGAGGACGAGAAGAAGGACGAAGACGAGGAGGAGGAGGAGGAGGACAAGAAGAAGGACGAAGACGAGGAGGACGAGGAGGAGGAGGAAGAAGTCAGTTTTTATTATCAGTGTGTGTGTCCGTGCAGGACAATGAGAAGAGGAGCTCGACGTCCCGTCGTCATCAGTCTGAGCTCCTCATGAAGACCATCTGACAGCAGCCTTCCTCACACACTCACACACACACTCACACACACTCACACACACACACACACACACACACACACACTCACACACACTCACACTCACACACACTCACACACACACACACTCACTCCACTCATCTTCGTATGCGTGAACAAAGTGAGCAGATTAACGTAAAAGTGATTAAGTAAAGTGAAATGCTGAGATAAGAAACCTTCAGGCCTGTTAAAGGACGGGTCTAAAACACAGAGTTCACCGACCTCGTCACCGCGATCCCCAACCAGAACCAAATCAATCTGTCTGATTGGCTGCGTGTGTGTGCCACTGAGGTCATGTGACCAAAGGCAAAGCAAAGAGCTGCAGGTCGGAAACAGAGAGGGAGAGAACAGCTGGAAAACAGGAGGGGAAAAAGTGCGTGTGTGGTCGTCGTCTCTCTATCTCTCTCTCTCTCACACACACGCACACACGCACACACACACATACACACACACACACCACAACCTTGATCAGCACTTTGCTCTACTACTCTACTTACTCAGGGTATCACAGGAGACCCTGGGTGCTCTGATGTCTGCTCCAGGCCTTCATTAACTCAGATGAAGGCTCAACATCTGATACTTGGCTGTGTGTGTGTGTGTGTGTGTGTGTGTGTGTGTGTGTGTTTCCGTGTGCTTTCACACAGGTCACAGCCCCTCCCTCACACCTCGTTTTATCACCTCACAGTTTGATCCCTGACCTCACACACACACGATCTGTGCGATGAACCTGCTTTGCATTGATACACTGCTAGATGATCAATAAGTGATCACTGAAGATCATGCAGCTGTGAAACACACTGACAGGAAGTGCTGTTCAGACTGGTCCAAGCTCCTCGCTGAATGCTTGTAGCACGTCGTGTGCTGCGTGTCAGCGCAGACCCCGTGGGACGACCTTGTCCTACTTGTTGATTGACGAGTGATCCCGCCTGAGGCTGTTGCTGATTGGCTGTCAATAAGCTATTAGGACAACAGAAATAAAGGGGGGCAAAGTGGTGGACGGCAGAGGGTGGATGAGGACAGACAAGTGATGTGTCCTCATGCGGAGGAGACGAGTCACTGTAAAGACGTCCCCTAAACCTCTTGTTGCTATGCACTGTCCTAAACAGGTTCAGGTTAATGAGCTGCAGTGTTTGTTTAATTCAAAACGGTTAAAATGCTAAACTTCATGAATATGGAGCTTTGGTTCTGTGTGAGTCGCTGCTTTGCTGCCTTTTAAAAAGGTCACTCTGGGGAGCCTCAGTGAGTGGTCACAGTAATTTATCCTGCAGCTATAGAGTGCACACACACACACACACACACACACACACACACACACACACATGGAGTGAAAGACCAACAAATAAACATGCATACTGAGTCTGGTGTGATCAATGTATTATGTGACGCTGACAAACACAGAATCACTGTGAAGCTCAGCAGCCTCGAGGACATGCAGTCCTATAGTGTTTACACACACACACACACACGCACACACATACACACGCGCGCACACACACACACACACACACACACATGAACAAGTGGTGTGATGGTGGCAGGTTGCTTCAGGCCTCCAGCTAAATCCAGAAATAAAGACAATGGAATAAACAGGAGAAAAGAACCTCTGTGTGTATGTGTGTGTGTGTGTGTGTGTGTGTGTGTGTGTGTGTGCGTGTGTGCGTGCGTGTGGGTGTGCGTGCGTGTGTGTGTCAAGCACAGAGAATCCGTAGGAAGCCAATAGAAACAGTTTGCTCATTTAAACCTGCAGACAAACACTTTCGTGGCACAACAAAGAAGCAAAGAAGCAAAGTTCTGAGGTTCAAATCACTTTTCTGATTTAGTTTGTCCAAAGTTCAAATGTGAACCAGATCAAAACCCCAATGGGATCCGAGCAGGTCAGCCTCCGAGGTCAGCCACAACACGTGTGACCAATCAGATAAAGAACTCGAGGATTCAGCTGCTCTGTGATCAGATTTTCTCCTTGAGAGGCAGAAACACAGCAACGTGGCAGCTTAATTCATGTTGACAACAGCAGCTACAGTCTAAAACGAGACGAGCGGCAGACGGTATAACACGCTGATTGAACGTATCCGACACACTGAGCTGTTAAGTTGATCGTCTTTAAATATTTACTGCACATGCATGAAAATTTAACTGTGGATTCCCGCTCCTGAGGCCGACGAGACGCGACCGACTCCATCGGTTTCAGCCTCTCCGCCGCTCTTGGCTGAACTGTCACAGAGTGGAGCTCCTGTCCTGAACAAATCCTCATCAAAGTTTCACTTGCTGTTGGGATATTCACTCATGAAATGAACCTCACAGCTGACGTGTGTGCGTGTGTGTGTGTGCGTCTGCTCAGCGTCTGAATATCCTGTGACAACTCAGCTCAACCTGAGTCGAAATTTTATTCCATCATCCCCATCTGTCACTGCTGATGGCACATGTACACAGAGTAGATTTATACTGCAGTGTCAGTATACATGAGGAATACTGCAGTACTGTGGCTCCACATCCTGATCTCTACTGCACACACTCTGGCTTCAAATGATGTCATGGGAACAACATGGCGGCGCTCGTCTGTTTCCTCCTGTTCTACTTCACTTCCTGTGAGTCTCCCTCTTCAGAGACTGTGGACTGAGCGACTGCCCAGGTGGCCAACATTCACTTCACAGCAGTCACTCTGCTCAGGCGCCCAAAGGTTTAACCAACAGAGGGAGAATCCGCCGAGCCAGCCGACCAATCAGAGAGACCGAGAGCGACTTCCATCGGACGCCATGGCTGCAGCTGCTCGGGCTGCGTTCCCACACATCAAAATCACAACCGCCACAGACGAAAGACAGGTCGCCTCAATCAGCCGGACAGTTTACAGCAGGCTCAGCACCGTGTCGGCCAGATCACGCACACACGCACACACACACACACACACACACACACACGCACACACAGCAGAGCCGGCCTGAGCTCTGCAGTCTGCTTTAACACAAACAAAGCTTCCTGTCGGGGGCTCGGGGCTGCTTGCGGCCCGTGTGTTCAGACCCGGGAGCTCCAGGTGAGCAAACACAAGTAATTTCTACAAATAAACAGCGGAGATGCAGTGTGGAGCGTCTGATTAGCCAAATCTGACCAGAACACCGAGCCGTCGCCTCCACCACCACCACCGGCGTCCAGATGTGGGGAGTTTAGGCTCTTGGTTAAACATTTACTTTGGGGGGAGGGGAGGTCGATCACGGCAGCATCTGGACGTCGTTTCACCCTGTCAAACAACTCTTCAGGGTGAGATGGAGCTAATGCTGGGTTTGACTCGGGTTGTCACTGACTGACGGGTATGTTGAAAGCTGAGCGTTAAAGGAATGGTTCACCCAAATTTAAATTAAATCTCTCCATCACAGATTTCACCCCAAATATGATGAAGTTCAGCGTTTAAGACATTCAGCAGACCATCAACGTTCCTGTTAGCCCTGATAATCCATCAACGTTTGATTTCAACTGGTTCCACTCATTTTCTCATTTGACATTAAGGCTAAAGACCGAACCTTCACTGAACGTGTTGAGTCTGATCCTTCAGAAGGCACCGACACACAGTCACAGACACACACTCAGTCACAGACACACACTCAGTCACAGACACACACACAGTCACAGACACACACTCAGCCACACAGTCACAGACACACACTCAGCCACACAGTCACAGACACACACTCAGTCACAGACACACACTCAGTCACAGACACACACTCAGCCACACAGTCACAGACACACACTCAGTCACAGACACACACTCAGTCACAGACACACACACAGTCACAGACACACACTCAGTCACAGACACACACTCAGTCACAGACACACACTCAGTCACAGACACACACACAGTCACAGACACACACTCAGCCACACAGTCACAGACACACACTCAGTCACAGACACACACTCAGTCACAGACACACACTCAGCCACACAGTCACAGACACACACACAGCCACAGACACACACACAACCACACAGCCACAGACACACACACAGCCACACAGACACACACACAACCACACAGTCACAGACACACACACAGCCACAGACACACAACCGCACAGTCACAGACACACACACAGCCACAGACACACACACAACCGCACAGTCACAGACACACACTCAGCCACAGACACACACTCAGCCACAGACCACACACAACCGCACAGTCACAGACACACACTCAGCCACAGACACACACTCAGCCACAGACCACACACAACCGCACAGTCACAGACACACACTCAGTCACAGACACACACACAGTCACAGACACACACTCAGTCACAGACACACACTCTATCGGTTAATCTTATTACTTCTTTTGTCCAACCAAAACCCAAACACTCTTCAGTTGTTGCCAGAAACGACAGAGAAAAGCAGTAAATCCTGACATGTGGAACCTGACAATGACTGAAATGATCTATGGACACTCCAAGAATCCAAATGGGGAACTTCAGAGTGTGTGTGTGTGTGTGTGTGTGTGTGTGTGTGTGTGTTAACTGTGTTTTTAAAGTTAAATCTGTGTGAGAGCTGAGGTGTGTTTACTCTGCTCACCTCACACACTAAAGAGTCAATTCTGTTTGTCCTTTAACGATCTGCTGGCAAAACACACACACACACACACACATTCAATGTGGAAGTGTGTGTGTGTGTGTGTGTATCTCACACAAACACACGCTGTTTGCGGTGATGTGAGGAGTGTGAGGAATGAATGAACGAGTGGAAAGTAGTGACGGTTGAGGTCGATTCAAACTCTGCTGGAAACGAGCCAGCACACACACACACACACACACACACACACACACACACACACACACACACACACACACACACCTCCGTGAATAAACACCACTCGGGTCTTAAAGGAAAACTCTCCATTAAACGACACGACAGCAGCAGTAAAGGAGCGATCCGCTGTTTTTCACTGCGCGCTGCGTTCACTGCATCATGTTTACATCAGACATTTGACCACATCACATTTAAACTTTATAAAAATAAACGAGTCAACCCTTTCGTCCCTCACTGATTTCCTTCAGCCTGTGTTTTGCAGTCAAACCCGACTTGGTGCGTCTTGGAGAGTTTAAAATGGCAGTTTTGGGAGCAGGATAGTTTTGTTTGTTAAAAATGAAGTGAAGCTAAATTTTCTCTTCTTTAAAACACTTTTTTCAACAACAGTAGCAGCAAATCAAATCCAAATCCACACAAACATGAAACTGAAGCTGATTTTTTTTCCCTGCTTCATCAAAAGGTAAACCGCGTCTACATCTGCGCTTTTACGCACGAAAATCTAAAGGTCTTCTTACCTCGGAGGTTCTGGATCTTCACCACCACCTCGGCGGGCTCCCTCAGGCTGCGCGCCAGGTACAAACGACCAGAGTCCCGCTCGATCTGGACCGGCGAGTCGGCCTCCGATACCAACCCGAACCACCGCTGCTCGAACCTCTGGTCCGGCACCGTGAACACCAGGTCCCCGAGTCCGACGTGCTCCGGCACGGTCACGGTGTAGGTCAGCTCCTCGGACAGAGCCCGGGGTCCGCGCCGCGCTCTGCGGGAGCGGCGGATGTTGATGTGCAGGAATGCCGGTTCACCCATCAGCGCCACGTCTCCGCCGTCCTTCACGAAAAGGCGCAGGGTCACCTCGCTGACACCCAGCAGGGACCCGACGAGTCTCACCTGCCCGGTGTGTGGAACCACGTGAAGAAGGTGAGATTCTGGTGACGCGTAAAAAGTGACGCGTCCGTTCCTCTCCGCGTCGCCGTCCTTCGCATTAAAGCGGGCCAACTCGGTACCGAGCGGCGTCAGCTCGTCCACTTCGACCGTCTGGTTCCCGCAGGTGAACCGGGGCATGTTGTCGTTCCTGTCCGACACTTCGACCTGGACGACGGCCGGTCTCCTCAGACACCGCGGCGGCAGCTCCACTGTCAGCTCGTACATCGCTATGAACTCCCGGTCCAGAGCTTTGGCGGAGACCAAACCCAGATGCCCGAGGGGGTCCCGGTGCCCGTGGTGGTGAACGAGCCTAAAATCTGACGCGTAATTCCCCTTCAGGCTGACCGTCAGGTCCGTGCCGGGGCAGCCGTCGGCTGCGAGCGGCAGCAGCACCCCGTCCACCGGCGTCCCGGCCGGGGAGTTCTCAGCTATCTGTCCGAAGTAGCGCACTGGATGTCCGGGCTGCGCGGACAGACACACCGGCGAGGCGTGAAGCAGCAGCTGCAGCAGCGGGAGCAGGTGGAAGAGGAGGCTGTGCAGGAGAACCGCTCCGGTTGCAGCTTTGGTCATGTTTCCATCAAAGCCGTTTCAGCTGGAGAAGACAGCAAAGTGTCCGCCAGAGATCCGGGATGTGCCAGTGAGGATCCGATTCAAAATGTCCTCACACGTAAACACAAACAGACTAAGAGCAAAGGTTTCACAAATAACTTAGAATGACGTGCACTGAACTCCCAAATCCTCGTTGTGAAGTGTTCAAAGTCCAAAAACATAAAATATCAGTCACCACATGAAGCCGAGGCTCCTCTCCAGTCCATTAATCCTCCAATCAAAAACACTTCTGCGCACAAGTGAAAGAATAGCTGTGAAAAGGTAGTGACATCAGCTGAGCTGAGGCTAAAATTTATATTCTCACTATGTTCTCCGTGCAGATGATGTTGGTGATGATGATGCGCCGGAGGATGGCTCACACTGGGGCACTGAGACGCCCAGCAGACTCCATGTGGCTCCGCAGGCCCCGCCCACACCGCAGAGGGACCAATCACGTCACAGGAACGGATCTAACTGGCAGGCCGCAGGACCCGTCCACTGACATGCTGAGTCAGGTGAGAGAGAGAGAGAGAGAGAGAGAGAGGTGACACACAGGAAGTGTTTGTACCTTTTCACACTAAACCTGACCACACGTGTTCATCATTCACAGCCAGCAGGTTTGAGGCACAGAAGACTCGGAAAACTTCCTGTCGTTAGTGTTCTGCTACATCTGGAAACAAAGAAGAAGAGATTCAACTCGTTCAGTTTCAGCTTTTAAGTGAAGCTGGAAATGTGCAGAACGTGAAGTAGATTTTCAGGCCCGTTTCCAACAAGCTCAGCCACATGAGGTGGTCTGTTCAGAACACCCCGGACTCCCAGCGCTGATTGTTTCCACATGAACCTCCAGTCAGTAGAAGAACAAACGAAGCTGAATTGCACCGCCGTTGTTTCCGCCGTGTCACACCGTGTGGACGTTCGAGCTTCACTGTTTGTCACTTTGTTCACTGGAACACATAAAGAACAGAAGCTGATAAACAGAAAAAGCCAAGCGTCCGCCCTCTGACCGCTCACCGAGCTGAGCTGCCTCGTTAACTCATCCTGAGACAACCTTCCTTCAAACGAGACAGGAACTAAATGAAGCTCACCTGTGTGATCCAGGTGCAGTGTGATCCAGGTGCAGTGTGATCCAGGTGCAGTGTGATCCAGGTGCAGTGTGATCCAGGTGCAGTGTGATCCAGGTGCGGTAATCCTGGCCATAAGGTTGCTCCCTGAAGGTTGAGTTAATGTTACGGCTCAACTGTACTTCAGTGAGTACTTGAAATGTGCTGAGTTACATTCTTCCACTGGTGAACAAACTAACTTGAAATCTTTTGTCTATCACATTTATGTATTAAAATCCACTCAGACTCACCGGAGTTTTTGTCTTTTATTTGGTCCTTGAGTACAGTTTTTATGATTTCTTTTGTGCCTGCTGTGATTGGCTCCTTTGAGGCTGGCAGCGGGACTGTTGGCGCCTTGCTTTGCCTCGGCCTGCGGTCCACTTACTGTTTCCTGTGTGCGGTAACGATGGTGGCCTGCAGCAGCATCATTTGTCAGTGGGGTCTTTTCAATAAAAGAACAATTTGCTGAGATCAATATGTTTTGTTTTTGGTTCTTTGAGCATTTAAAGTGAAGACCTTCATTCTTCACAGAGAATAAATCTGTTTTTCCCTCCGTTCTGTCTGTGGGGATCATTCAGCAAATCCCTCTGAAGTTTCCAAAAATCGATCTAATTTTTGAAAACTTCTAAACGGAGAAATTGTCTGCACATGTTTAGCCTTTGAGGACTTTATGAAAGCAAAATGAAACCCGTCCCTGGTCTTTGATCACAGACTGCAGGAGAGGACGCCGCTGAAATGACGTGAAGGGAAAATGACAGGATGAATGAAATGAGGCCACAACACGCTGAACCGAACCCACTCAGTCTGACAAGCAAGAAACAGAATCAGTTCACATCAGCTCTGGTGGTTACTCTTGTCTTTCCGGTGAAACTCAGAGGAAAACAGGATCGAGATTACAGCTTCGACAGAATATGTGACTGTTGGATTACTCCCAAAGACTGATGTAATCTGATTACATTTAGTCTGCATAGCCAGGCAGACGACAAACAACCTGCAGGGATTCTGATTTTAATCTGAAAAGGAAAACCAAGAACTGCTTGTTCCATTAACTTCTTTTGTCATCTACAAGGAGAATAAGAGTAGTTGGTATAATTTGGTATAAATTAAATGCAAACCACCACCAATGACAGCCAGGACCATGTATTATTATTATTATTATTATTATTATTATTATTATTATTATTATTATTATTCTAAAATGGGTTTTTTTACACAGCCTCACAGATAATACAGACTGTCACATTTTCCCAACATGCAATCACGTTTTTTTAAAACACGCCCAAAAACAGAAGAAAGAGACTCGGCAGCTCGGACCGGAGTCGATAGTCATTTCAGTGTGTTGCTCGGAAACCGACAGGAAGCAGCTCCATTTGTCCACGAGGTCACGAGGATCGGCTTGACGTCTCTGCTGCTGCTTCAGGCCTCTGCTTGCCCCTGCGGCTCCGCACGCCGGCGACGCGTCGGCTGCAGCGGCCAATCGATCGGTCACGCTGCTCAGACTCCTCCATCAGGAAACGCTCAGCAGGAGGAGAAGGAGGAGGAGGAATGCTGGGAAAAAGACATCAGAAGCTCACTGCGTGGACCAGAAACAGAGACGATGGTGTTCGATGAACACAAAGGACAATGTCTTCATGTTGAAAAGACAAAACATTTAGCCTTCGTGGCGTTTCCGGAGAAAAACCTGCGTCGTTACGCCTGCGCTGGCATCAGCCGAGGCTGATTGGATTGGAGCATTTGTGGTGTTAACCTGGACAGGTGTGACACCTTGAGACGATCAACACGGGAGCATAAAGAAAGTCTGAGTCAGGAGGAGGCTCAGGTCCTGCAGGAGCTCAGGGTTCAGATCCCATGTCAGGCAGTGGTTCCTTTGTTTTTAACTTACTTAAGTTACAGAATGTCTGACATGCACGTATGTTATTTCTGTAAGTGAACTTCCATATTTTAAGCGAAAGTGTGATGTTTTTCCTGAACATAAAGTAGTTTTAGTGCGTAAACCTAAACAAACTGCTGAGTGGGACGTTTTGACCTTTTTCTAACAGGATCCAAACCTTAACCTGAAACCAAACCCTAAAGTACAGCACAGGACCAATCAAATGTCCCCACTTTCCAAAATGTCCTCACTTTGATGGCAGGGAAACCAATGAAACTAATTCTAAGGATCTTCCAGGCTCCAGTCCCGACGCCGACCATCAAAATGACACGCGGTCATGTGAGCATGTGAAGGGCAGCGTGTTGGCGTGACCACGTTGCTCGGCCCTCACTGGAGGGTCCAGCCACCAGGCTCCACACAGAGGCAGCTCGGCTAAATATACTCATTGTTCTACACACACCTTGACAACCTGCGATCGCACTGGGCTCATTTCATTATGCCGCGTGAAGGGATTTGACCACAGGCAAACCGGTTTAATTAAGCCGAAACTTATTAGTCAGTGGAGTGTGAGTGAACGGATATGTAAATGAGCAGCGGTGCGGAGGAAAATCAGACCACATGTACAATAGGATGGAAGATAAGGAGGATTAATGGCACGGCGACGAGCTGGCAGCGTGTCATTAAAGGGACGACGGCGTGTAAACACGATTACCTCCGGGCTCCTGCGTCTAGACGCATCAGCTCACATCCTTTTCACAGCAACAAATGAAAATGATACAGTTTGGTTTTATTTTAACCCTTCACAAAGTTCAGGATGGCCTCATCACACCAGAGGAGCAGGAGGAGAAAGAGCTGTGGCGGGACATTTCTGTCCTGCCTCTTCAGCCGCCCGTCAGAGACGGAGGCGAGGAGGTCAGAGGGTCGCTGGGTCGAAGCGTGGCGGCCAGTTTAACTCTCCTGATTTATGGGTTAGGACTTGTTTCCTAACACTGCTGTTATGTCGGACGTGGTTTCCTGTTGCGTGAAACTTCTGCGCCGCCACATGCTGACTGCATCCTGTCTCTGTTCATGTTCGTGGTTCACTTGTAGTAGTTTTGGAGTCTGCTGTTCCCGTGTTGGATTCAGGCTGAACAGGAGCATAAACAGCCAAACTGTAATGAGTTACTGCTAATCACATACGTTTCCTGTCGTTAAAACATGAGGTGGCTTTTATTATGAAGATCCACAGGATATTAATCACCCAGCGTAGTGCCGACTGTGTTCGCACTGCCAGTCCAAACCCATTTTCACGTGTCCAGATTGGTTTTATGAAGTCTGGACAGCAAAGAACCAAATGAAACTGGATCCAAACCACATTGGGAAGTCCACTTCCCTTTTCTACATTCCAGACGCTCTGGCTGCTCAGGTCAGATTTTGTGATTTGACATCCAGTCCAGAGTGATGGAGGATCATCAGAAAGAGACCAAGAGGACACACACTGAAATAAGCTGTCTGCTCTGGGACATTGCTGTCCACATGCTTACTGCAGCCAGGGACGATGGCTCGAAGGTGAGCCATCACAACTTGTTGAGCTTTGCTGCTTGTATTTCTTTGTCAGTTTGTTAGGTAGTTAGAAGCCTTCCTATTTACATTGGTCACAGGAAGTGATGCGTACAGCTGCGGCAACAATCCATGAGACACCTGAGTGGAGCGTCTCACCTCCAGGTAGGCCATCACACAGACTTAGCACACAGGCCTCCATACCAGCCAGCACAGATGGTTTAAATTAAGACAAGGGAGGTGGAGGGAGGTGAGCGACAGCTATCCTCCACCCTCCATCTGTCCAAAATGTCACGCAGCAATCTGAGAACCATCAACCCCACCGACGAGGGAGGAACACATGTTTCTACCAGACTGTGTGTGTGTGTGTGTGTGTGTGTGTGTGTGTGGAGCAGATGAATAACAGGCTCTAAATGACATCTTAAATTGAGCGGTATTTCCCTTTACGCACAGAGCTGAATCTCAGTGCTTCAGGTGACTGACAGGTTTCTGACAGACACAAACCGTGATTACTACCTTCTGCATACACACACACGCGCGCACACACACACACGCACACACACACACGCACACACACACTTAATGACAAGTGACAGCAATAATAATTATGTGGACGAATGAATGAAAAAAGAGAAAATTGGCAGAGTAAAACACTTGATGGCCGTTGGACTCTTCAGTGTTGGAACAGTGCCACTCACACACACACACACTCACACACACACACACACACACACACACACACACAGTGGGCCTTTGAAGCTGCTTCTCTCCACTCTGCCTGTAATAACGGTGTTTCCACAGAGCTGTCAATCAGCTGGCGCCTGCTCTGCTCACCTACAGGCTCAGTGGAAGATGTGAGATTTCCTTGTTAGATCTGCGGCCCAAAATAACTTTGTCAGTTTGTTTAGACGGACTGAATCGACATGCAAAAATGTAAAACTATTTTTCTGTGTCAACAAAAAGTTTTTTTTCAGCGCGATGCAGACGTGAAGTTAAACTTCTGAACCAGCGTGAGAGCAGCAGCTGGAGACACTCTGATCCAGTTTTTTGTTAAACAATCCAAAGACACCTGAAAGCCTGAGCGCAGCACAGGTGACCTGAAGCTGCAGTCAGCGTGTGCTGTGTCGTCAGGTGAGGCAGCTGGACGCTCAGAACATCAGGGACAACTACTGAAACTTGTTGTGTGAGCCGAGTGTTTGGAGGACAGTTTGTTCCACGTCTCACAGACCTGCTCGCCGTGTGTCTTCTCTTTTGGTTCGTGGTTGTTCCTGACTAAACCCTCATTTGCGTTGGCATCACGTAAAGTTAAATGACAGGGCGGGTCACAGCCACATCATCACGGGTCAAAACCGGGATTCCTAAAACCTGCTGAACTGAACTGAACGTAAGAACACAGTCAGTATTTTAATAAATGACGCCCCTAAGCTGTGTCCACCACCATCGCCTCCCTGTGGCTCCACGCTGACGTAGGTGAATGCAGGTTTTCATTCGGCGTGCTGAGAGTCGCTGAAAAAGTCCCGAATCTTGCAGATCATAATTCATGACTATTTCACAAAGTGCCTGGACACTGTGCGGGATGAACACATGAATCAAGCTTCACGTCACGTCTGCAGCTGATGAGCAAACTGCTAATCACATCACATCATCATTAGTCTGCATTAATCGACCCGACTTACAGGAACCGAGGGGAGTCTGGGACCTCTCGAGACGTCCGGACCGGCGGACAAGCAGGAAGTGCTGCTCTAACAAACAGCGTGCAGAAATCCAGCGCTGCAGGCTTTCTGTTTTGGGTTGGAAAAGTGACAGAGTCAGTGGATTCTAAATTAAGATGTTCTCCTCCGACAGCCAGCGTTTGTCCCCGAGTCATCCCTCCGTCCTCTGCAGGTCGTCCTGCTGCTGTCAACACGAGGACGAGCTGAGACATCAGGCTGACGGCGGACGGCCGGTCAAACTGCTTGTTTTATAAAATCCACACATCTTTTAAGGTGTTTTTAATTATTCTGGTCCAGATGTTTTATTCCTCAACAAGTTTAAGTTGAGAAGATGTGCTCTTACCCAATAAGAGCAGAAGTCGCGGTACGGAAGCCCAGATGTGCCAAGTTTAAAACAGGAGAGTCAGTGTGCTGGCCTGTTCGAAGCAGTTCAAAGTCCCTGATCAATATCACACGCGATGATGACAATTTAAAGGATTGTTTTTCTGCTGAACAAAGCTGCAGTTTGTGCAGCTGCACCCTCAAACGCTCTGAAACGTAAAACTTACCTGAAAGGACTAAAATGTGAATGAAACTAATCCACATTCCAATTAAAAGACTTTAACTAAACTAAAATCAGGCGTCAAAACGAATATGCTGAAGTAAGCAGAAGTGTAACGTCCGGTCAGGGTGTTTAACTGCTTGTCATATTTCCCTCAGCGATCAGGTCTTCACCTGAGTGTTCAGCAGCTCTCAGCCCCGAGTGGAGCTGCAGGCCTCGCAGGAAGCTTGATGATCGCAGCGCTCGATGAATGAAGCTTTGACTGAAACCAGCGGCGGGCAGGGCTGGGCGGTTCAGCTGCTTAGCATCAGCCCTCCTGAGTCCGCCGCTCGGTTCAGCAGGGGGCCAAGGGGGGCCACGGGGGCCCAGAGAGGAGGGCCCAGCATGACAAGGTGATGGAGCTGGTCAGCAAATGACGGGAAGGAGCTTGTCCTCCAGGTTTTCCCCTCTGACTTCCGTCTCCGTCTGTCTTCTCCTGCTTTGTACTCACACAAACTGACAAACTGCTGCTGTGATGGTTGAAGGTCTCTGTGAACGGATGAGATCACAGCCAGCTGGACTCCATGTGGTTCAGAGGTTATGAAATACATTTACTTACTGTGTCAGAGGGTGAAACGATGTCTGTGTGGCCAGGAAGTGGTTAGCCTAGCTTAGCATGCAGCAGGACTCCGTCCAGACCGAAGAGAGGGAACCCAGACCCTGAAAAACATGGACCTGATCTCCATAAGGTGTGTCGTGGATGGATTTGTGGTTTCAGGTCCGTCTGTGCTCTGGCAAACCCTGTTGTGTCCACACACAAACGACACGGTGCCAGCGTGTTACTGAGCTGAGAGTCCGTGCTGGTTTACAGTGGCCTCAGACAGGAGATGTGCAGCTAAACCAAAACCTGGAGTCCTTCATAATCCACATCTGATCTGCCTCTAATGTAAAACATACTGAACTCCACACAACCAGTAAAAAAGTGTTTTTAACGCTGTGGGCCACCCAGGAGGTAAGCGGTCTGTGCTGCTGGACTTGGCTGTTCGGGCTGCACAGCTCTCACCTGAAGATCTGAGTTACCTGCAAAGTCAAGTCACATCAAGGACCTTCTGTGACGTGAAGTCTCTCCTGCAGTCAACGAGTGAAATCCCTGATCCGCAAAGAGGGGACATGGACAGGACCTGTGGGACACCAAACACCAAATGGAGGGCTGAACGCCTTTCAGGGAATCAGAGATCATTAATCTCTCAACAGGTTAAAAGGCCGAGTCCACATTAAACCGCAGTATGAAAAGTAAAAACACTTCCTGTCTCATTGTGCTTCCACTGAACGGTGCAGCTGCCGTTATGGAAATGAAAGGCTGTCACGTCCAAAACAGCCTCACACAATCGCATTAAGCGCCTGAACAATCAAACACGAGCACGTTTTCCACAATGACCCCCCACGACCTGGCGGAGGCTTAACGTTCCCGTTTTCTGTCTGCTGCGTTTGGAGCGTTTGAGTGGAGGCTGCGTTTGAAAGCACCTCGTTCACCCCTGGACAATTAGAGAGATCACACGGTCGCGTTGTTGAGCTCAGTACAAAATGTCCTCAATGCAAAGCCGTCAACAGTCCCGTTGAAATGACATGTTGTGAAGGAGAAGCTGGAGTTGAAATGTGTCATCATCCAAAAACAAGCCAACGTAAAATAAACTTCCAGTTCAATCTGTTTCTTTCACGCCTAATCTGAAATGAAAGAAAATGAACCTAAATTACTCGTATGTGGCGCTTAACGCTCGGGACACGCGGCAGGCGTGAGCAGCGTGTGGCGCCTGCATCACTTCTGCTCACACGCGTGAAGTGAAAGTGAAGCCAAAGTGAAGCCAAAGTCCCTGATACGAGCGCTGCCATCTTGTCCTGGTGATGTCATTTGGAGCCAGAGTCTGTGCAGTCGAGATCAGGAGGTGGAGCCCCGCCTGAACCAATCAGGAGCAGCGCTCAGCTCAGAGCGTCCTGGGTCATAAGGTGCAGGACCACACATTAACCAGATGTGTCTGTTGTTCTGTACCTGTGAGGACCATCACAGACACCATCACAGACTGACAGGCTCTGACTTCACCACTCAGGGTCAAACATGTGAGAGCTGACTGACCGTTAATCCCTCACCACTCACCCTCCTGCTCCTCCTGCTCCTCCTCTTCATCCTCCCTCTTCTCCTCCCCCTCGTCCGCCTCGTCCGCCTCCTCCACCTCCTCCTCCTCCTCCTCCTCCTTCTCCACCTCCTCCACCTCCTCCTCGTCCTCCTCCTCCTCCTCCCTCTCCACCTCCTCCTCCTCCTCTTCATCCTCTCTCTCCACCTCCTCCACCTCCTCCTCCTCCTCTGGATAACCACACAGAATAACTTTTTCATGTTCAACATACTTCAGACGTGTCTGAAAGTCATATTTTTGTCATCACATGAATAAAATTAGGAAACGTGGATGTTCTTTCTCAGAGACGCTCAGCTTCACACACTCACACACACTCACACTCACACACACACACACACACAGACACACACACTGATCTTCTCCTCCTCTTTCCTTCCCTCGTTTCCTCTCCCATCTTCCTCCTCTTGGCAGTAGTTCACACACATTCGTCTATAAATATGAAATCACGTCGTATCCTACAGCAGTTTAAACCAGTGAATGCACCACATGTCCTAATGTGCTGCAATAGGTTCAACGCAATGCAGCCTTTTTGAACGCAGCTTTGAAGATGATGCAACGTAATGGACAACCAAGATGCTTCTCAAAAGGCTGAATTCAAGGATTTTTATCAAAAAAGGCTCACCAGCAGAAACTCAGCTGTGATGGAAAGAGAAAAAGAGAGCAGAGTTTAAAGGGAGAGTCAAATCCGAATCTTCTTCCTCCTCCCTGTAGTGCTGCTTATCCTCCTGGAGAGACGTCTGGACGACACGTCACTCGTGGTGCTCGGAGAATCCGTTAGAAAACAATGTCCAAAAGATTTCTGAATTGAAAAATAAAAAGTTAGACAGATAGATAGATAGATAGATAGATAGATAGATACTTTATTGATCCCGAGGGAAATTCAAGCTGAAGTTGAAGTTGAAACATGTCACAGAAGTTTTCACTCGTGGCCATCACATGAGAGCATCCACTGAAGCTTCTGCCCCTTCAGAGAGGAGAAGGTCACATTCAATACATGAAACAAACTCGATTTAGCTTTTTCCACGTAGTTAGTGATGCGTTTAAAGCCTTCTGTAATTCCTTCATTACAACATTAGGTGGTGCTTTGAGGTTCTCCTGACGTCTGATGAAGTTCAGTCAGTGAATGTCCTCCTGCTTCTCATGGGATTTAGACTCACATGCCAGCACACGTTGTGCTTGTATTCACGAAGCCCAAGTCGCTGCACCGCCCGGCGATGTGCTCCTGAGGGTTTGGTAGCAAAGCAGCGGCACATTATTTCATCTTCAGCCTTTGCAATAAATCAGACACTTTGCAGATCGTTTGGTCTGCTGGTTTCTGTTTTATATGAAACCAGAAGCCCACTTGGACGTTCTCGACGCAGATTACAGCGACTTTACTGCTTCATCGCCACCGTGCGAACCATAACCACATTAAAGTCTGCCCTCTCTGGTGTTGCTGCCATAATGTGCACGAGTTCAAACATGCCCTATTGTTCTGAGGCAGCCAGGTGGAAGAGCTGAGGCGTTTCTTCCACATGAAGAAGACGCTGTAGGTGACGGCCACCGAGCCGGCTGACGTGATGGGAGAGACAGGCAGGACACCAGCTCCGGGCCTCCTTACTCGAGCTCCATTAAGCTTCAGGATTAAATTGTACCCTAATACCTGTTGTCACAGCGATGCACTGCTCTGCAAACGTTTATCCAGGCCACGGGGGCTAAAAACCACCCACGCATCACCGAGAAAACACTCGCATGTTACAGGCTATCTGCAACCAACACGCACCAGCATCACAGCCCGCGGGTCACGCACACAAACAGGCTGCATGCATTCACACTTTATCTGCATGTACAGCCGGGCCTGAACGCCCCGAGCCCTCTGACCGCGAGTCCGAGTCCGCCTTCAGCATCCACATGAGCATCCGTGACGCACAAGCTCCTCACAGCCGCGTCATATGTCCGTGGTTAGAGGACCCGCGTCACCCAGGGGTAAAGATTCCACTTCATCAGTATCTCCAGCGAGGTCGTGAGCTCCATCAGACTAACATGGGAAGCCAGTGAGGGATCAAAAGGATTCTTTGTGTTTTTTAACAAAGGACAACAACAAACAGCAGTGTGTAGCATAGTGTAGACCTCAGGTTTTAAATGGATCGTGTACATCCTAATCTTGTCTCGTTGCTGCTCCTCATGAGGGCCACCGTGAGTTTTAGATGTTAAAAACTTTTCTTTATTTTCAGTCCGCATTTTCTTCAAAAAGCGTTTGGAGGGTTAATACTTGGTTCATGGTTTAGGTTAGCGTTAGTGTGTGTGTGTGTGTGTGTGTGTGTGGCATTGTTCCACTCACCCAGTCTGTTTTATCAGAGCTCAGTCTTTCATCTCCGCAGCAGGCCTGAACGCAGCAGACAGACTGGGTGACGCTGACACACCCAGGGGTCCCTGAACACATCAGCACTCGTCCTCCACACTTCAGCCCCAAATCCCTGACAGCCTCTGATACCAACGCGTCACACACACACTTTCACACAGCGTGGACGACACCTCCTCCCATCAGCAGATCGCATGTCCATGATTTTATTTTCCAAATGCTAAATTTCATTTCCTCTCTCAGAATGAGAATACAAACAGTTACACCAGTGTGAGACAGGAAGTGTTTCACTCTGGTGTCAAAGCACAAAGGAAGTTAAAATAAACTCAGCTATAAAATAAGTCTCCTGGTTGATTGCAGCAGTGGAAAAAAAACATTTCAAAAATCAAATGCTAAAAATAGAGCAGCAGTATGACAACAAATAGAAACCTTTTGTTTTCTAACTGCAGTGTTTCACAGCGACGTGCTGTTCAGCTCGCGCTCGCTTCCTGCAGTCACAGCACAGAGGCGTTCGGATGGTCACAAAAAGCGGGACGTACGGCACTTTGCACGCAGAGCCTCCGCTAACTCCCTGTGATGATGAAATTTATGTCACATGAACCCCAACAGAGCGTTTGGGATGCACAAAGTGGAATCGTGACGTTACTGCTCTGTACAGCCAGCAGGGGAGGAAACCTGTTGACGACCGTGACGACCGTCGGTTTAAATTCACGTGAGAACGGAAGCGAACGCGTTCTGTTCGGCCGTTTCACAATAAGATGATCCTAAGCTGAGCTGAGGCCTCTCTTGGTTTGCTCCACGCTGTCCAGCATCTGTGGACCTAATTTGTCCAAGTTGACAGACAGACTGTGAACGATTAACTCCTGATTAAGACTCAGTTCCTCTCTGAAATCCTGCAGCTCTTTGGAGGAGAACAAACTGGGGGTTCAGTCTGGCGAAGCACTCGAGGCCACCTGACGGCTTCGCGGTAGTCTCGGCATCGGGCTGACGGGGGGACGCGGGAGTCTCCATAAACTGGGTCGCAGAGGGTAAAACCACCTGAGGGCAGCTTGGCTGACACCCCACATCTAAATGTGCACAGTTAAGCACCGGTACACGACGCAGGACCACGAGGAAGACCGCCAGAGAGAAGAGAAACCGAACGCTTCACGAGTTTTAATATGCAGTTTGGAAAGCAGATGAGATGAGCCATTTGGCTTCCCTGCAAAGCAACGAAGGCCGTCGACATGCTCGGGGTCGTCCAGCGCCGCTGAATCCTCACCTGAAGGTCAGGCAGGCAGGCGGGCAGGCAGACAGGCAGGCAGGCAGGCAGACAGGCAGGCAGGCAGGTAGGCGGGCAGGCAGATGGGCAGACAGACAGACAGGCAGACAGACAGGCAGGCAGACAGACAGACAGACAGACAGGCAGGCAGGCAGGCAGACAGACAGACAGACAGACAGACAGACAGACTGTACAGCTGATGTTGAGTTTTGTGTGTGTGTGTGTGTGTGTGTGTGTGTGTTAGTGTTCACACAAAGGACTCAGTGATGGGATACTAGCAGGACTTGTATCAAAAGTAAAAGTACTCATTTTTACAGAACCTTGAATAACACGTATTATATTACTACATTATAATTACTGATGCATTCATGTGTTCATCCCTTCAGTCAACCAATCAGAAATCAACTCGCACTGCAGTCCTGACAGAAACGTATAAAACCACATGAATGTAGAAATATTTTGTTTACTGTGTTTACCTCCTGCATTTTCCCTGACGCTGAGCCCAAAGGGGCTGCGAACCTTTTCACAACACACACACACACACACGTACAAACCAAACACACCATCAAACGCCGAGCTGAAAACAAGTGAAGCAGGTGTGTGTGTGTGTGTGTGTGTGTGTGTGAAAATGAGGTCAGCAGCGTTTCCAACACACTCCTCTCTGTCTAACCTTTAGAGGATCCTGCAGACACTCAGATTAACTCACTGAGGGTAAATCCTGGACGACAGCTCACACACACACACACACACTCGATTTCTCTCTCAATCTCTTGCAAACACACACACTCTTGAGACTGCATAAAGTAATACCTCAACACACACACAAGCTCTCAATCTGTCTTTAAGTCTCCTGTGTACACACACACACACACACACACTCTTGTACCATCACTTTGCGAATGTGCATGCAGCAGCTCTCTGGCTCCCTGACACACACACACACACACACACACACACACACACACTGAACTTTGGGGCTGTGTGGGTAAAAAGCTGACGTGATGTGACTGGAGGTGTGCAGACTCGGCAGAAGTGCGGTTCTGCAGATGCTTGATGTGAACCTGCAGCAGCTGTCAGATCTCTGTCAGAAACAAGCTCTGCCTCCTCCACCCTCCACCTCCACCCTCCATCCCACCTCGCTCCACTGCCTGTCAAACCTCCGCCAATCCTCCATGTAGGCCACAAAATCTGAGCCGCTCCCGTTCCAGACCAGCAGGCGGCGCCGCAGGGGAAGCTGGAGGTAAATTTGGAGGACTTTTCCAGGTGTGGACAGAGGATCCACAGGTGACGGAGCAGAGTCCAGGATGAAGCAAAGGCCTGAAGCAGCATAAACAATCCAGCAGCTGATGATGGAAATGGGCCGCTTGTGCTATGAGTCAGGTGGAAACCTCTGAGGACGTCAGGACAGGTAGGCCATGAAGGGGGAGAGGGAGGAACCTGGCCTGAGGAAAGACCGAGAGGCACAGTGTGACACCATCCGAGGCGGTCCAGCAAGTGGCTCGCTGCAGGCCTCCATCCACCAATCAGGTTGTTGTTACCAACTTGCTTGCTGCAGTCTTTGCTGCAGCTCCAGCTATCGTTAGCTCAGTTAGCAGCAGAGCCGTCGTCACGCCGCACTTCCTCCACCACATAACCTCACAAACATGATGAGGAAATCCAGACGACCATTTTATGATTGCATATCTGAGCTTCTGGGTTTAAAATTTTGAATACATGGCAAGTCCTCCTGCACCACTCAGCCCCTTCCTCCTCCTCCTCCTCCTCCTCCTCCTCCTGATCTGATTATTCCGGTCGGTGGTGTCTGCTGCCTCTCGTCTTTACAAACTTGGATTTCTGTGCTTCAGGATTTTCCAGCTCAGAGGAAGACGAGGGACACAGAAACACACACTTTGCCTTCGTCACTCGCTGTATGAAATGGCCAAATGGTCACACACATACCAGAGAGTGTTAAGGTGAGCTCACACACACACACACACACACACACACACACAGGCATGCGTCCATCACTTCAGAGGACATCACGTTGACTTTCAGTAAGTCAACCACAACTCGCCTTCAAACTTTACTGCTCGACATGATGAAGACTTTCTGTCCCCAAAAGGAAGACGACTTCCCACACTGAGACTGTGTACACAGATTCATGTCCACACAAGATGACTAATACATGTCTGCACACACACACACACGTATACACACACACGTATACACACACACATAAAAGGGGATTATTATTATCACACACACACACACACACACAGGAAGCTTAAAACTGTTTTTTAGCTCACACAGCCAAGCACACATATCATCACACACACACACACACACACACACACACACACGTATCCCCTGTGCAGTCTAATCTCAGGAAAAGGGAGCAGGCTGAGATGCTAAAGCAGCAGCAGACAAGGATTTACAGCAACGTCTTCCTCCTCTTTCTCACTTCAACTGACTTCTTCACAACACACACACACACACACACATTCTGAGCCTATTCTGCACATGTATGAAATGTGGTCCCCCTGCAGCAGAAAACCCTCAGACGTCTTCGTCCTGCTCTGTTAGCCTAGCTTAGCACCAAGGCTGGCATGCACAAAAATGTAGATTTTATTTTTGATTTTTTTTGGATGAAATCAATTACCCTGGTTGGTGTCTGCAGGTTTTCCTAATCCACTAAGGTAGTGCAGCCTGTTTGTAACCTGAGAGGCAAAACCCAGGGCATAAAGTCTGCACAGCACCTGCTGCTGCTTGTTAAGCTTTATTAAGATGATCAGACCTCCTCCTGTCTGTCTGGAGACAGTGGACACGTTTAGTAAAACTGGACGAACAAACCCGGAACAATCAAAGTGGTAGAACCATTGTGATGTCGCACAGTGCTGCCAAAATCTTCATTTTCCCTTTTATTGTATTTTTGTGTATCCACTCCTTTGCTGCTGCCGCACAGACTCAGGGTTGGATTAAACTTTGATGATCCCTGTGGGGAAACTGGGTCCCCGTGTCTCCTCTTTCTGAGGTTATATAATCCAAAGAGCCTTCACTGAAACAACAAGCAGCCACCTCATCGTCTGAGCGTCTCAGAAGGTTTCAGTATTTTATCCAGTTTCAGTCCTTCACATGATAAAGTTTGAGAGCCACTGGATTAGAAGCCTTGGAGCCTCTCAGACTGGAGACAAAACATCCGTGAGACTAAAACAGAAGTTATTTTTGACATCTGCGCCTCAGAAAAGCTGAGTGCATCGGCTTGATTTGAGTTCAGTCCTGCTGCTGGCTTCACGTCTTCAAGAACGAGTCTCGTCTGAGTACTTCTGTAAAGTTCTCCTCCACGCCGAGCTGCCATTTGGCACCATCATCCCATCATTCAACAGCTTGTTTCGCACACAGCTGACCTCAGACCAGGCTGCACACACACACACACACACACACCTGTGCGACGCCTGGTGTCCAGCAGTAGGATGAAGAGACTGACAGTAGGTGCTGCAGCGCCCCCTGCTGACGCACACGCACAGGTGGAGGCAGAGCGAAGGAAAAACGATCAACAGGACGAGAAAACAAAGAACACAAGCGTGGAAACCTGAGCTCAATCTGTCAAACCTTTATTTAAAAAACTTTATTTAAACTCCAGGAGCCACTGAGGCTGCCCTCGTTTACAGACCAGTTCAGAATGAATGAGACAAAACACAGACGAGACTAAATCTGTAAAGCAGTTATGAGTCATCATGTTTTCAAACTGATTTTCAGCACCAAAGGAAACGCTGACGTCATAACAGTAAGATGGCGGCGCGCAGTAGTGCAGCGGTTTCTCACGCTCCCGGGTTTAAGCCCCTTTTTTGTAGTTTTGTGTTGGTCCAAAGGCCAACTCTACTTGTTTTGTTTGTCTAAACAAGCGTCATTTGCACAATATCGCAGTACTGTTTAGATATCTTTATTCTGATTGGTTTTTTATATTTATATAGTGTCGTTTATATTTATTTGTTAGGTTATTGGGCTCATACCGGGACCGGGGAAACTAATTTCATTCCACCTCATGTTTCTACATGTGTGAAATGACAATAAAGCTCCTTGAATCCTTGAATCCTTGAATCCTTGAATCCATCTCTGCTCCAGTCCAGCCTCTGAGGCAAACACAACGCAAGTCGTAACTCCGGACTCGCAGTGACATCACATCCGTTAAAAGCCGAGTCTGTCTGTACCGTCACTCAGCCACCGTTGCTATAGCAACATGGAGCAGTTACAAGCAGCAGCTGACGTGGTACCACAGCTGTGTGTCCGCAGGCAGCAGTGAGACAGTGTTGTGTTTATGACTTACTGAACCGCACACAAAAACACACTGAAAACACGCAAAACCACAGCTTTTATTCACAGTCGACGCTCTGGCGGCCATGTTGGTTTGTGAACTCGAGTCGACGAGTTGGAACTCTGACTTCAGGTGGCACTCGATTTGTCACTTCCAGCTTCGGAAGTCGGAAAACAACTTGGAAAACGACTGACGAGTACAAACTAAACGCAGCGTGACATCATCAGCTCTCGACCTTCTGGAAACCCGTCTGCACCGAGTTTGAAACCAAACCGCCAACAACACAACCAAACACACAGTTATGGACAAAACAACACACACACACACACACACACACACACAGACACTCACACAGACACTCACACACTCACACACTCTCTCTCTCTTCACCTCGAGCCAGCTGTTTGGACAGACAGATGTGATTCTGAGAGGAGAGACGTTGAATCTGAGATGATGAGAGACAGACGGCCAGCGAGCGACTCACACAGACACACACTGATGTGACGTGACGACACGCACACACATTTGTCACATCAGGCATCTGAACTACATGCATGATCGCTTACCGTGTGTGTGTGTGTGTGTGTGTGTGTGTGTGTGTTGATGTTAGATGAGCTGCGATGTGACACATTCAAGCAGATGAAGCCAAATCAGAGAGAAATTTGTCAAATCTGCTGCGAATCTGATTCTGTGTGTGTGTGTGAGAGAGAGAGTGTGTGTGTGTGTGTGTGTGTGAGAGAGTGTGGGTGTGTGTGTGTCAGTGTGTGTGTGAGAGAGAGTGTGTGTGTGTGTGTGTGTGTGTGAGAGAGAGAGTGTGTGTGTGTGAGAGAGAGTGTGGGTGTGTGTGTGTGTGTGTGTGTGTGAGTGTGTGTGTGTGTCAGTGTGTGTGTGTGGAGGCGAGTCAGCCAGGTGAAAACAGCTCAGAGTTGAGCACCGATGAGCTGCAGGTGGAGGAGCTCAGGTGAGGGGAATGAGGTGAGGACAGGTGATGGGCTGGGAGGGACAGGGACACGACTGGACACGACTGGACACGAATCAGAGACTTGGACAAAATCAATGGAATCATGGAACTTAGTGTAAGAATAATGTTAAGAATAAAAGGTTCATCCAAAGGTTCTTCACATTGACTGGATTTTTATTATTTCAGTTTTTCTGCATGTGTGTGTGCCGTGTTGTCCACCTGAAAACACTCCGTCACACACCTTCTCCACGTCCTCCAGCTTCAGTCACACACTCTGATTTTATCTCCTTTTCCAGGTTACTTTTGGTCTTTGGACTCTTTTGGTGTCAAATGTTTCTCTGAAAACCAAAACCGTCACAGAGATTGTAGATTTTGTTCCATCTGGCTTTAGTTTGTCTTCCTCCCACAAACCTCCAGAGCGAACATGTGATGATGTTGACTGGAACCACGTGGAGCTGCTGTATTTCTCTGACTTGTTTTCCTTTTCTTCGTCACTTGTTGTCTTCTCCGCCAGAGCGACGTGTTAGCTGTAATCTGTGCTGAATGCTGAAACAAGAACAAGTTTCAGATGCCAGCTGAAGTTCCGTCCAAAGGAAAATCACCTTAAATTATTAATCCTTTGCCTTTTTTAGTGAAAGCTGCTAAAACAAGGATCCGCTTGTGTGTGTGTGTGTGTGTGTGTGTGTGTGTGTGTGTGTGTGTGCATTATATTTCACAATATGTGCATGTGATAATTGTCTGTGTGAGTGGATGCTTGGAAACCTGAGTTTTCGCTTGAAGGGTATTTGGAAAATGCACGAATTCGAGCATAAAGGCTGAGCATGTGTGTGTGTGTGTGTGTGTCCGTGTGTGTTTGTCCCTCTGCTGTCACACCAAGCCCCATGATTCACCCCCTCATTACCCATCAGCCCCGTCACACGGCCGACACGGTGATGGTCGAGCGACTCGGCCTTGTCGAAAGCAGCTTTTGAAGAAGATGCGACACGATGCACGAGCGAGCTGCTGCTCCGAAACCCAATGATTATTTCATCCAGTCAGAGGAGGAGGAGGAGGGCGTGAGGCGAAGAACACGAAGACGACAGGACAAACAATCACTTTCCGTCAGCCGAGCACGGTGACCGCACGAGCTCGTGCTGCTTAACACCTGACAAACTCACCTGTCTGTCCTCAGGTTTGAAAGGCGCTGCTGAGTCTTTACTGTCAACAAAGGTGCTGAAACACACCAGACTGAAGTGGAGAGGTGAGCCAAGTGCCACTAGAGGCCGCTGTAGCCGAGGTTTAGCCTCACCTGGACTGGCCTACAGGCTGCATGGACGTGTCATGCTGAACACCTGGAAATCAACCGCACTGGGAAAAGATGTCAGTAATCCAGGTCTCTTTGGTCGGCCTGTCAGACAGATTAAACAATCACATCACAGTGAACTCATGCTGCATTTTCCTCCTTTTCTTCCCATCATTTTGGGTGCATGAAGTGAACCTGCTGCTCAGCTGCTTTCATCGTCGCCGTGCCTTTAAATCTCTGTGAAGCCGAGTGAAATGTTCAGACCTAAATTAGCCCATTTGTCTTGTGCATGATTTGAAATATTTGCCCAGAGTCCAGCCTTCAGACGTGCTGCGGGACACTCGGACATGCGGGACGTTTGTTTGGAGCGAGCAGCTTGTTGTTCGGGAAGCAGCAGGACGACCAGCTGCTTCTGTCTCACACATTTACAGCTCACTCGTATCACTCGGACAGGTTTACACGGTCTTATAAAGCTTATCAAGGAGAGCATTCAAATCCCCGACCCTGGCACGGTGGTGCAGTGGTTACTCCGGCTTCCTCCCACAATACCAAAAACATGCACATTAGGTTAACTGGCTGCTCTACATTGTCCCTAGGTGTGAGTGTGAGAGTGTGTGGTTGTTTGTCTTTGTGTGTCAGCCCTGCGATTGACTGGCGACCAGTCCAGGGTGAACCCCGCCTCTCGCCCGTAGTCAGCTGGGATAGGCTCCAGCTCCCCGTGACCCTGACGGATAAGCGGTATAGAAAATGGATGGATGGATGACTTGTTTTAACTGGGTTTAGAGCCTCTTGTACATGTCAGCCTTTAGAGAGAAAAAGCAAAGTATTTCTGCTGCTACCATCAGAATGAAAACACTGGATGTTATCTGTTTTGATTCAACAACAGGACACATTTGGCCAAAAAACTGTCCAAGACAAACCCAATAAGTCATGCAGGACGGACACGCAAAAGCAAAAAAATAAACTTGTCACAAATGCCACTGCAGATATGATGCGTAAACCAAACAAACAAAAACAAAAACACACACACACGGTTTCCCATCTTTGATTGAACATCTAATATTTAAAAAGCCTTGAGAAAGTCAGAATCTCTTTTCCACAGGGCAGAAAACATCAATGTTTGATGAAGAAGACAGAAATAATTCCTCTGTTTCTCATAGAAACGTTAGTGATTACATATTTATTGTTCATGTCTACACACACACAAACACGCACACACACACGCACACACACACACACAGAGAGAAGAGATCAGGTTTAACATGTTACATAACGTGTAGTGAAACTGCAGCCGACACACACGCTCACTTTCCTCTGAGTCTCCAAGAAAAGACACAACATGAATGAAGATGTTCTCTCTCACACACACACACACACACAGTGCAGGTTTTCATGCCCTATGGGGACATTACATAGACCTACTTAGACATTAATTTCCTGCAGACTTACTCAAACTAAAACCATAACTTGCCTAACTCTAACCCTGAGCTTTGACCTTTACCCTGACCTTGACCTAAACCTCAAACTCACCATCACCTTAAACCAAGTCTAAAACTCTAAAAGGTATTCATGTCCCCATGGGGACTTGCACTTGTCCCCATAAGGCAGGTGAGTTCCCATGGGACACATGTGTGTGTGTGTGTGTGCACTCTCAGTCTCAGACTGCTGTGCAGAGCAGCAGGTTTATGGTTCATACAGTCATGCTGCCCCCCTGTGGCAGCAGTCGGTACTGTTTAGTCAGTTTTATCTGCTGAAACGTTAGACTTAAAATATTAATATAAGCATGGATATTATTGTAAGGCTTCCTTCCCCTTCATATGTCAGTGGATCGTCTGGTATTGTATGGTAGAGACTAAACTCTGATTATTTAATTAACAATCAATTAAAATTCTGTTTCTGTTCTGACACTACTCTAGTACTGTTACTGCAGCTACTGCTGCTTGAAGTAGGAGGTTAAACAGAGGCACATGCAGCAGTGCACATTTTCAATTCTTAACCAGCCAATAGGGATCAGGGATGAAGAAACAGCCAATCAGAGCTGAGACTGACTGTGATCCTGCTGCTGTAAGCTGTGAGGAAATGTGTTAATGTTTTTCAAGTGTGGATGTGTGTGTGTCTGTGTGTGTGTGTGTGTGCGTGTGCGTGTGTGTGTGTGTGTCTGTGTGTGTGTGCGTGTGTGTGTGAGTGCATGTCTGTGTGTGTGTGTCTGTGTGTGTGTGTGTGTGTGTGTGTGAGTGCATGTCTGTGTGTGTGTGAGCGTGTGAGTGTGTGTGTGCATGTCTGTGTGTGTGTGTGTGTCAGTGTGTGTGTGTGTGCGTGTGCGTGTGTGTGTGTGTGTGTGTGCGTGTGTGTGTGTGTGTGCGTGTGTGTGTGAGTGCATGTCTGTGTGTGTGTGAGCGTGTGCGTGTGTGTGTGAGTGCATGTCTGTGTGTGTGTGCGTGTGTGTGTGTGTGTGTACATGTGTGTGTGCGTGTGTGTGTGCGTGTGTGTCAGTGTGTGTGTGAGCGTGTGTGTGTGTGCGTGTGTGTGAGTGCATGTCTGTGTGTGTGTGTGTGAGCGTGTGCGTGTGTGTGTGAGTGTATGTGTGTGTGTGTGTGTGAGTGTGTGTGTGTGTACATGTGTGTGTGCGTGTGTGTGTGCGTGTGTGTGTACGTGTGTGTCAGTGTGTGTGTGTGTGTGAGCGTGTGCGTGTGTGTGTGAGTGTATGTGTGTGTGTGTGTGTGAGTGTGTGTGTGTGTGTGTGTGTGCGTGTGTGTGTGAGTGCGTGTGTGTGTGAGTGCGTGTGTGTGTGAGTGCATGTCTGTGTGTGTGTGTGTCAGTGTGTGTGTGTGTGTGTGTGCGTGTGCGTGTGTGTGTGTGTGTGTGTGAGTGTGTGTGTGAGTGCATGTCTGTGTGTGTGTGTGTGAGCGTGTGTGTGTGTGTGTGTGTGTGAGTGTGTTGGCAGAAGGTCATGGAGTCACTGTCATACCACACATAGTGAACGTGTCTGCTGCAGCATATGCAACAGGAGGTAAAACACGACAGCCTGATATTCCTGCTCTTCTTCTTCATGAGCACAACACGCTTTACAGTTTCAAGTTCAGAGGCGTCATTAGTGTGTTGTTTGTCCTCGTCGTCTGGATGATGCTGGACAGAACTGACAACATGGCGGCTGTAAGGCTGTCAGTCAAACTGCAGCTGGAGATGACAGAGCAACGTGTTATTTTCATTATGTCATCATTTTCATTTGTCATAACTGTGAGAGTTTGATGGTGACTTTTATTGACCCAAAAAGCTGTTTTTCACTTCACTTTGTTAGCCTGACATTGTGTTCATGTTCGCTGCTTTCTGATTGGGTCACAGAGGTGTTCTGTCCTCACCAATCAGAAATAAGTGATGTAACTATCCTGCTATTGTCATTATTAGTCGACCCAGAGGCCGTCGTAATGGTTGCTCAGAGCAATTAACTTTTGTAATAACAACCAAATTGAATTATTTCTGCCTGTCCCAAGATGATGGCGTCCATTATCTTAATCCGTGTCCACGTCTGATTGGCTCGGGTATTTTCGCATACCAAAAAAGCCACGAATGAGCATGACCTGACTGAATCGGTGAGCGGCGACTCAGGGATGTGCAGCCACATAAAGACTGAACAAACAAGATGATGGACTTTCCAGCACAGGTTGTAAATGTGATCAGCTTCTATATTCAGAGTCCAAACAGTCAGCAGGGCAAAGTTTCAGCAGCGCCTGTCGAGCTGCCAGCTTCCTAGAAGAACACAGACAGTTTGGAGGACAGAAATAGGCTCTGGGCAGGTCTGCTGTGTGGAAACGAGACGGGTCGATGGCGACTGACCCTCAGCCTGTGTGCCGTGTTTGCTCTGAGTCTGTTGGAGATCTTTGGTATCAGGCTGTCGTTGGCTGCTTTACAACATGTCAACTTCCGAGGCCCCGCAGCCTGCTGGGTTTGCCTTTTGACTGATGCTCCATTAAACTGATCCCCTGTTCTTCATGAGCCCATGAGGTGCTGACAGGAGGCGTGTCTCAGGATTTCTAGACTAAAATATCAGAGTGAACCTAATTCAATAAAGGTTCCACCTCAGATGGGTCCATTCGAACATCTTCTTCCACATTACACAAGTTTTCAGACATCTTTTCCCTTATTCAGCACCAAACTCTCCTGCTACTTTGCACATGTGCACCAAAGTAACAATTGGCATCATAACCTGTCATAAATAATGAAATGTTACCGTCAGCCCACTGCGGTTTGGAGAAGTAACAGAGGAATTTTGAAGTGAAATATGGGAGATAAACTTAGAAGTCTAGAGTTGCACAGCAAACAACTTCCTGCTGTTTCTCCAGCGGTTGAAGTCTGTGTGCTGAATCCTCTTTATCGACCAAATCAAAGTGCTGCTTGACAGAAGCAACAAGTGATAGAAAACTCTGCTCGTTTCTCTGTGACGAAGCTGCTGAAAGGACAGACGGACCGACAGAAGCTCTTCTTCTCTCAACATGAAGGCTGTGGTGTTTCAGGAGGAAGACAAGAAGACAAGACTTTGTTCATGTGTGTTTATTCATGATGGAAACCTTCAGTTTGTTCACACGGCCCATCAGTAAAGTCTGTTAAATGGCTCTTGTTCAGTGATTTCATGTACAGATTCACTTCATCCACACAGTCAGTTTGTTTGAGCAGAATCTCAGCTGTGCACAAGGACATAATCAATGAGCTCCTTATTGATTATCATCAGGATAATCACACTGTCAGAACAACAACAACAACATGATTTGGTCTGTCAATCACATGAATGTAAATGTAAATAAAGATTTATTCAAAAGGTGGTGAGAACAGTATGGAAGCCCGTTTCTCTCATTAAAAGATAAACATTAAGAAATAATTCAAATATTCCCACTTTAAGTCATAATTATGGGATGAAACACACATTTAGAGCTCCGAGACGTTTGCTTCTTCATCAGTTCAGCTGAACTAAAGTCAGCGTGAGCAGTGAGAGCCTCCATGGCCAAACAGACACAGGAAGGAGAAGCAGCTAAACAAGGTCAGACATTTACAGAACAACAAGTGAGAAGACGTCAAAGTACCGACTGACAGCTGATCTCAGTGCAGTGAAGAGACGCCACAACAATCAGCTCTCAGCAACAAACATGAAGACAAAAGAAGCTGAAGAGTTAAAACACAGAACTGAACCCACTGAACCTCAAATGACTTCTGTCTGTTCCAGTTTAATCAACTCAGCAGTGGCTCCAACATCCAAAATCCAAAGTCCAGCATGGAGAGGCTGAGTGAATGTGGTCTGGACTCTGTGGAGGAGAGTCATGGTTTCAGAGATGCTGTAGAAGGACAGAATACCTGCACTGTGATCCAGGTACACTCCTACTCTGGAGGACTGAGGACCTGAGACACGAGTTTTGATATTGTTGTAACAAAACACATAACTGTTTGTGTCACAACATAACGACCAGGATTTGTCATTGAATCCAAATACACATTCAGTCAACCTCCCTGCTCTGCTGATGTTCTTGTATGCGACTGCTACACAAACTCTCCTCCCTGTCCACTCCACCTCCCAGTAACAACGTCCAGTCAGACTCTCTCTGCTCAGGACCTGAGGCCAGCCAGTGAATCTGTCTGGGTGATCAGGATAAGACTGACGTTGTTTCATTCCTGTGACTTTTCTGTTCCCCTCAGATAATAACAGCAGTGTGTGTGCTGTGTTTGGATCCAGTGTGATCTCATGTGAATACTTTAAGAAGTCAGCTCTGGTCTTGTGCTCTGGTCCTGACAGTAAAACATCCACTTCAGCCTCTGAGATGTTTGTCCATGTGTCCCTCAGGACGTCCTGTAGTTTGTCTCTGAGCTCTGACACAACAGCCGTCACATCCTCAAAGTGTCTCAGAGGACGGATGTTGATGCTGGATGAGTGTGTGGACTCACTGAGTGCTGACAGTGAGGGGTAGTTGTGTAGAAACTGGGTGTGATCCTCTGTGTGTGAGAGCTTCTTCAGCTCAGCGTCTTTCCTCTTCAGCTCAGTGATCTCCTGCTCCAGCTTCTCCTGAAGCTCCAAGACTCGACTCACTTCAGTTTGCTGCTGGGATCTGAGCTGCTGCTTCACATCAGAGCTTCTTTTCTCCATGAGACGGATCAGCTGAGTGAAGATCTTCTCACTGTCCTCCACTGCTTTATCAGCAGAGCGACTGATGGCCTCCACCTCCTGTTGAAGCACCTTCAGGTCTTTCTGTCTGTCCTGGATTCTCTGCTGGATGTTTTGTAGACTCACCTCGACTTCTCTCTGCCTCTCAGTCCTTTCTGCTGCAGCTGACACTGTGTCGTGGCCTTTATGTTCATCCACAGAGCAGAGATAACAGATACACTGCTGATCAGTACGGCAGAACATCTTCATCACCTCATCATGACGAGAGCAGATGTTCTCCTGGAGCTTCTCAGTGGGCTCCACCAGCTTGTGTTTCTTAAACTGAGCCACATCATAGTGAGGCTGGAGGTGTTTGTCACAGTAAGAGACCAGACAGACCAGACAGGACTTGAGGGCTTTCAGTTTTCTCCCAGTGCAGACATCACAGGCCACATCTTCAGGTCCAGCATAGCAGTGATCAGCAGGAGCAGCTTGGAGTCCAGTCTTCTTCAGCTGCTCCACTAAATCTGCTAACATGGTGCTCTTCACCAGGACAGGCCTCGGTATGAAGGTCTGCCTACACTGAGGGCAGCTGTGGATTGTCTTCTCATCGTCTTCATCCCAGAAGCTGTTAATACAGTTCATACAGTAGCTGTGTCCACAGGGAATCGTCACCGGATCCTTCAGTAGATCCAGACAGATGGAACAAGAGAAGGTTTCCCGGTCCAGCTGAGCTCCTTTCTGCGCCATTTCGCCTCTCAGTGACAACGACTGTCTGACTTTCACTTTCCTCAAAAGTGAAAGCAGTTTGATCTGTGAGCTACACAGCAGATGAGAAGGGGAGGGAACAAGGAAACATGAGGACAGAGTGGAGCTGCAGTGTTTGACATCAGAGAGAAGAGGGAGGGCTTATGGAGCTTTGACTCAATCCAGGAAGAGGAGCAGCTCTGTGGATCTGAACTTTGTCTCCTCCTTCACACTGAAGCCTCAGTTAAAAGCTGCTGAACATTTGGAAACGTTTCACTTTTTAGATGTAAAATACGTCTCAGCTCCTCAGGCTTTGCTGACTTTTCTCCAGACTTTTCCTCAGATTCTGTTTATTTTCATCCTGCAGCAGTAACATCAACCTGAACACATCACAGAATAAAACTCTGACAGGGAACATTTCATTCAGTGATATGAAAGTGTATGATGCGTTCACTGACTTCTTCCGGAACTCCTTTGCTTTCTTGGTTCCAATCAACTAATTGGTAGTTCATTACAAAACATCACATTATGAACTCTTCACATGTTTTGGGAGTAAAAAACAACATAACATCCTCAACAACAAGTCCCACCCGCTGCAGGCCACACTGGAATCCTACTGCAGCACCTTCAGTCGTAGACTGAGACCACCGAGGTGCTCCACAGAACGCCACAGGAAGTCCTTCCTCTCTGTGGTTATCAAACTGTTCAACTTATCCCTTTTACCCACAAAGGACAATAATAATTTATCCTGCACTAAAATTAACACTTTAAGATTGTATCTGCACCTTATCTGCCGTTATCTATATCATGTATATACTCTGTTATTTTTATATTACTCTGTTAATTTATATTTTGTGTGATTACTTGACACTTTCGTTTGCCTCTTTGTACTGTAACCCTGGCACAACAATTTCCTGCGGGATCAATAAAATTCTTATCTTATCTTATCTGCTAACATGGAGGGGGAGGAGCTTATGAGCTGTACTGCCGCCAGCCACCAGGGGGCATCCAGAAGTTTTGGGGAGTTCTCCTGTGGCCACTTTTATATACAGTCAGTGGTGTGAACACACCACATACTTAAAACCTGCTTGCAGTTAATGTTTATATTTGCAAGTGGACTCCATTTAATGTGTGCCAGAGAGGAGGAGGAGGAGGAGGGGGAGGGGTAACTGTGTAGTGAGGGGCACGTCAGGGCTGAGAGCCAATTGGCTCCTGGAGTGACAGTTAATCAAATATCAGAGGGCAGGAAGTCCATCTGTGTGTGTGTGTGTGTGTGTGTGTGTGCGTGTGTGTGTGTGTGAATGTGTGTGTGTGTGTGTGTGTGTGTGCGTGTGTGTGTGTGTGAATGTGTGTGTGTGTGTGTGTGTGTGTGTGTGAATGTGTGTGTGTGTGTGTGTGTGTGTGTGTGTATGTGTGCGTGTGTGTGTGTGAATGTGTGTGTGTGTGTGTGTGTGTGTGTGTGTGTGTGTGTGTGTTTTGTCTTTTAATTTGAATGTGTTGGACGCATGACAGCAGTTCTGAATACATCAAATATAATTCACTGAGCTAAACACTAAACCTTAGTGAAGTAAAAGTATATAATGTGTATATACAGAAAATGACGTTTCTCTCAACATCAGCTCTGTGGTGATGCAGTTTACAGATTTATCACAAACATTCACACGGGGTTTTCATCTGGACAGGAACTGAAGCTGGCGGACTGATGTGGTGGACTAAAACGTTCTCCTAAACAGAATAGAATAATAAATACAATAAAGTACCTCAGTACTCTCACTGTCTGCACCATGTGGTCCCTCCTCCAGACTCAACAACAACAACAAGAGTAAGCCTTCGAGCTTCATTACCCAGAGGGAGAGGAGGGAGGGAGGGAGAAGGAGGGTGAGGTAGCTGGGGGGGAGGGGTGAAGAGAGGGGGAGGGAGGAGGGAGGAGGGAGGAGGGAGGAGGGAGGAGGGACTGATTCTCAGAAATAGTAACTGACTGGCACAAGTGCATCGTCCACCAACAGGCAAACAGAGACAAAGTCCAGACCTGCAGGTCAGCGACACTCAACTGAAATCAGCTGCAGCCCACAGTCTGCCAGTGTCAGCCAGGTAACAGAGTGACCCCCACTCAGCTCACCTGACCTCCACCCTCATGTGGTTAAAAATGAAGTAACACCCACACTGAAAAAAATGATTTTTTTGTCCCTGTAATTATTACTTCAATTATGTATATAATTCTACAAACAAATAACATTTGAGTGCTTTTACTTTAAAATGTCGGTTTTCATGTGGTTTGTTACTTGGTATTTGTTTGTAAGAATGTATCCTCAATTTTGCATATAAATTTTACTCTTTATCCCAATATTCACTAAACTACTCCATTAACTTTATTAGTTGAAACAGGCACGTGCAGATAAGGGGGGCTACAGGGGCTCAGGCACCTGCCCTTTTCCTGATGGACATTCAAAGTGCCCTTTTGACAGGGCTTTTTTTTTTTTTTTTTTTAATTATTATTTTTTTAATAAATAAATGAGTTCCAACAGCTAAGTTCTCCACAATGTCTCCTAAATCATATGCGAAGTTATACATTTGGGGGGAAAAACGTTTTACACCTAAATACCTTGCGGCCACGATTCATGACGTCACATGGTCAGTGAACCCATCGAAAGCGTGTGCATGCGGCCATCAAGTGAGACGATGCAAGAAGGAGAGGCGCGTGGTAAGGTCGCAGTGAATCACAGTGTTCATTCCTCTTCTGACCATTCATGTTGTATGATTCGTGAAAGGACAAGTTAATACATTGTTTAGGGCTGTTTTTGCGTTGGGTTGTGTAATGTAGAGCAACCTCATCGATTTATGAGGTTGCTAAACTGAGCCCCTGCCCCACCAGAGGTCTCTGCACGTCCCTGGTAACACCCATATACACTCTCACACACACATGTAGCAACTCCTAACAGATTAGGTGTGTGTGTGTCACCCTCCTCCCCCTCCCTGGAGTATTTCCCATGATCCTTTGTGGAGACTCACTGAAGGAGAAGAAACAGCCTGAGCTGAATGATGACAGTGCGACTCTCTCACTGGTTGGTGTGTGGGTTTTTTTAGAGATTTTTTTTTTCATTACTTTGCAGAAATTGTTATTGCATCTGCAGATATTAAACATCTGTCCTGTTTTATTCCCCGTTAAAAGTTCACTGTCACTGAAGCAGTAGACAAAAAGGTGGTCTGCGGTTGTCATGGAGACAGCTCACCTGTAATCCCACTGCATCTATGACATCTAGTCGACCCTGAGTCGAGCAGCAAAACATACTTCATTTGTCCCTCAGAGGGAAACTCCATGCAAGCTGGTTTGAAACCAGAAAATACATGAAATCAGAATCAACAGCTTACATATAAAACAGACATGTGGTGAGACTACATTTGGCAGCCAATCAGAAATCAGCTTTTTCCAGGGTGGAAGGAGTGAGGCATGAACACGTCTCTCACATTCACATCAATGGGGAAGCATGTCAGATTTAACACACGTTTTCCTGCAGCACTTCCATACGTTCTCCTCATTATTGGAAATGATTTGACATGTGACATCAGGCACTTCCAGAGGAACGTTTTAATCAAAGAACACACTTATGTTTGGCTCTGGTGTGGCTGTCACTGTGGTTTAGTGTGTGTGTGTGTGTGTGTGTGTGTTCAAACATGGCCGACCACGTAACTGCGGATAACAACAGAAATTGAAAGAAAAGACATTTAACAACTCGGGTCAGTTCATGTTGTACCAGCTGTAATCAGCTGACTGCTGTGTGTGTGTGTGTGTGTGTGCTCATAGTGCATTATTACATAACCGTGTGTGCTGTCATAAAATAACAAATGACACTGTAATAAAATGTGAAAATGTAATAAAGTTCCAATAAAGGCGTTTATCTGCATCGTTACATAAGAGACGCTCGCCGTGTGCAGCTCAGCTCAGCAGAACACAACACAACAGCTGAGCTGAAATATCGACTTTCCCTCAAGTTCACCAAACTCCTCATGTGTTTACAAACGTGCTGCGTTCAGGTGTAAGCACACGAGGAAGAACTGCTCACCTGTTTAGTGATTATTAAGTGTTATTCAGTGCAGTCTCATATTTTGATGTCATTCTGTGCGACTGGTGGGGTCTGACTTTGTGACTTTGTGTTTGTAGTGTAGCTTGTAGTGTTTGAATTTCCTTTCCAGATGTGAGTCATAGTGAAACTAATCAAACTGTGGCTCAAGCTGATTGTAAACATACCTTATCTTTACTACAGGGTGTAAGAAGTAAGGAATGATAAGAATAATAAGAAATGACACTTGGACATGTGGACATGAGGACATGATCCCACTCAAACCTTATAGCTACTTACCAAACAGTTAAGACCAAGAATTTAGATTTTCATGCATTTTGCAATTAAAATCGAATGTTTTTCAAAAGCTGTGAACCTGTTTCCCTGGTAACACCTGAGGGCTCAACTGATGGCTTGGAACAATCAGTCCCATCCCATAAGGTTCCTATGAAATGGAAATGTTGTTGACTGCTCCAGTAAATAGGACGAACCCTGAGAGATTTTTCCAGTACGCTTTGGCTCAGCTGTGAGCCAGGTGACGTCATGCTGACAGGATCCAAAGTCAGCACCAAACAGGAAGTCTTTTCGGTGTGGGGGCTGAACACAGCATCCAGTCACTGTGAGAGAGCTTGTGGACTGTTGTATTAAGTGTCACCTCACTGCTTTGTGCTCACACACCGGGAAGCTGCTGTGGAAGCTGGTGAAATCGAGCGCAGCATCCGAGTGCAGCTCCACTCTTCTGCAAACACGACAAGCTGATAATCGAAGTTGCTTTGCACAAAGACAACAGAAAGATGCGAGTCAGTCATTACCAACATCACCTGGTCGTGTTGTTGCTCTGCGGCGCAACAATCAAACGTGTCCCTGGAGGGACAGGGAGTGCCGGGAACCAAAGGCTCCTCTGGGAAACGGGATGTTTGTGTCGGCCGCAGCTGAAATAACCTGATGACTGAAGAGTCAGCAGCTCAGAAGGTTATGCAAATGAATGTTTTTCATTTAACAAAGTGAAGCTAATTTTAGATTCCTTATAATGAATAATTGAAAAATGCTGTGGGTTGTGTCTAATGAGGCGTTTGTTGTCAGGAGAGGATGTGAAGAATCACTTCTGCACTTCTGTAGTTTTCTCAACAGCAGAAGAAGCAGATCAGGCTCACATCTCTTCTGTCAATACATGCGTCCATCATTTTATGATTTGTTTTCAGTAATAGGAAGTCATTCAAAGAACATAAATCTTATCGTGCTAACACCTGACCACAGCGGCCACAGAGAAGAGGGTGTAAATAACCTCTTTTCGAGTCACTGTGAGATCGCCGGGCTTTGAGTCACAAGGATCCATTTTATGTTTATTTTCAGTTGTTTTGTTATGTTTATAATCAATTCTCCAGCTTCTTCAGCTGTTGAGCACAAACTTGTTGTGCTGTTTTTCTGTGAAGCGCCAGAAACATTTTGTGGCCTCAGAAACTTGGAGGTAATGACTGAATGTTCGTTTTTGGGTGAACTGAAATGATGTTCCTGCATGTCCACAGATATCTGAATACAAAGGGATGGAGGAGACTGGCAGCCCTGCAGAGGATAAGACGACCACAGTGGTTAGTTAAACTGAGATCCGGTCACTTGATAAACCGCTGGCATTAAGAAAGAGAGCCAATCTGTGCAGGGCGGGAGAGGAACAGGCTGCCTCCGAACACAAAGCTCTGCAGTCAGCAAACACACACACACACACACACACACACACGTATATGTGCATGAAGTAACTTCAGTCCTGAAGCCATCAGCTTGCTGTGCCCCAGTATCAGTCCCACGTTACCACGGGGAAGGAGGCAGGAGTGAAGGAGGAAGGAGGGCTCACTCCTCCTCACTCCTCGAGTTCTGCACCTCAGCCCAGCTCATGTTCACACACACACACACACACACAGAGCACATGGTGTAACGACTTGTAAGATTATGTAACTCTGAAAGCATGAAACAGTGATTATCTCAGCTTCCTCTGCGTGGAGCAGGTCACCATGCAGTGTTATTAATCTGATCCACTGTCTGACATTATTTTCAGTCTAAATAACATTTTTCACACCATGTAAAGCACTGAGATCTGGTAAGATCTGAACATGAGCATATCTGAAACGTCCTAATGATCTGCCACAGCACAGAAAAACTGTGTGCACACAACAACAAGGAGCGACGGAGCTCAGAGTCGTAGCAGGTCGTGGCTGTGTGAAGTGTGATGGAACACCTTGAAGTTTTTCTACATGTGGAGGACCAACTGATGCTGGGTGATCAGGCACCACACATGTTCAAGACCCCTTCAACCAGCCGCTTCTTCTGAACACGTCGTCGTTTGTGGCATCAAAACCAGCTATTTAAGTCAAAGCTGATCTCCTCCTAACCATAACCGAGCGTTTTTAGTGCTTAAGCACCACAACGTCACAACATGCAAATGAAAACTGAAGGGTAAAGAACGTTTCAACATTATCCCTGGTGTGTACAGCACCAACATTTATTGTGTGATCGTGTTGGATCGCGTCTGGCCGTCCCTTTATGCTTTGTCATGTTGAAACAGGAATGGAACAAACACAAAGTGCTGCCAGTAAGTCAGACTAGTCGGCTGCTTAGTCCTGGTTTCACTCCCACCACATAAGAGCGATTAATCTCAGCTTTTTGGTTCACATCAGCTGAAGGACATGATTCAACAACACAACAATAACTTTTCTTTTCAGTTTTCTCTTAGTAATCGAGGCAGTGATTATGTTTAAAACACAGCAGCACAGGCCTGCAGGCTCACTTTGATACTTCCTGCCATGTGCAACACATTCCCCTCAGAGAGACAGAGGCCATGTAAAAACGGCTTCTCCCTCTCTCACTCTGAATGGAGGAAACAAACTCGATGAACCCGGACAGCTGGCAGCCGACCAACTGCTATCAGAGTTGATCCTCTGGCTGAAAGGCCTGTTTTCCTTTCTGCTCACTCTCCATGTGGCTCAGCCGGCCTCAGCAGCACCACATGTACGCCTGCTCAGGTAAAGTATGGACAGTGAAAATAATGACTGTAAGCAAAATGTTCAAAAAATTAGTAACAGCCAAATTTAAAGACAAGCGTCCCTAATTAGTAACAGGGCCAGCTAGCTTCTCCTAAAGGACCAGGCTGTATATTTTCAGACCCAAAGTCTGTCTCTCAGTACTTTCTAGCCTGGATGATGTTAGCACACCAAAAGCTGTCTAAGCAGTACTCAAAATATGGGATATTTTGTAACATTTTATATCAAAATACTTTTAATTATATCTTCGTGTGATTATATTTATATGGATTACAACCTATAATACCACAAGAAAAACATCTGGTTAGCTTTAGTGCTAATTGACAAATGTTAGCATACTAACATGCTAATCTAATGTGGTAAACATTGCACCAGCTAAAGATCAACATATTGTCACTGTGAGGGTGTTAGCGGGCTGATGTGAACCCTTTACTGTACAAAAACAAAATGAAAACAGAAGAAAATATTTTCTGGGTTTCCCTCCTGTTGTTTTGTCTCAATTCTCCTGAGTTTCCTGTTGCACACGTGGCTTTAGTTGTTGCTAAAGTAACTGCTAACTGCTGCTAACTTTACTGAGCTCAGCAGCCTGCCAGTGAACACTCCAAAAAGAAACCAGGAAAACCGGACTGAAAAACCTCCTTGGTACAAAACAAAAATCCATCTTGGTACAGGATTTCCTGTCATCAAACTGGTCATCGATCTCCTCACCTAGTTTTTATAACAAACATGTAAATATACGGCCGCAAACTGCGTGACCTCCATTTCACGACGGCATCATCGATATCAGCCTCACAGGATAGGCCTGAGAAGCCTTCAAACTGGAGTTCCCGGTGTGTATTTCAACACCAACCGGAGCTGCTGTTGGTCCACGGTTGATGTCTTTATTTATAGCCTGTCTCTAAATACAGAGGACCCTGTGCAGCTGTGAGCGTGACTTCATGGCGGTTCTGAGCAGCTCCAGAGCCGACCTGCGGCTGAGGGTCAGGCTTACAGCGAGCTCCTGGCTGTGTTTTCTGTGTGTTGTTCTGGTTACAGGTTTATTAATCCGCACTTCAGCTGAACTGATGTGCCTGTTTGTGTCTCACACTGAAGGATTACAGTATCGGCCTCACACGTAAACAAAGTGAGAGGATGAGCTCACACACAAAGCAGCATTCCTGCTGCGGCGGGCGCTTCGGCAGCAGCTGCCTTTGCAGACAAACAGGAATTGTGTTTGCAGTACTGTTTACAGCCACCGCTGACTCACGTACAGGAAGACATGAGAGACAGAGGAAGTGTGTGACCCAGTTTTCTGCCAGCTCACTTCCTCGTGTTGTGGGACGACTTTTGTGTGTAAAGAAACAAAGCCGGACCAGAGGGGGGCCGTTTCAAACATGACTCAACTGCCTCACAGAGACCTCCACATATTCCTGTTCACATGGACAGTGTGAAGTCTTTTCATGTATTTCTCTTTTTTACAGTTTTTGGAACTCTCAGCGTGGAGTCACTGAGTTACTATTCCCTTTATCGAGTGTGAAAACAGACAGGAACACCTTAGTACATGTGCAGCCCAGGACAACAGCTTACAAGCTTATATTTTTCTATTCTTAAGGCCATCGGGACGTCCTGAGTCAGGTGTGGTGGTGTAGTTTCTGGGCTGGCTGCGCTGGGTTGTCTGTCCTGGAAGCTGAAGAAGAGTCTCTGCCAGTTTTGTATGTGTATGATTCAGAAAGTATATTTTAATGGTAGATTGTGCTATGAACTGCTTGTTTTGACATTTTATTGAAGTAACGTAGTTGTGCCTTATGTTTCAGGAAGTGATGACAGTTTATCTTAGTTTCACATTCTGGTTTCACCTCTAACTGCCACACTCACTGGATTCCAGTATGACTGGACTCCTGGAGCTGCCATTGAGAGACACACACAGGAAACCTCAGCCGGGCTCGCTGATTGGCTGACATACCACGTGGGGGCAGTGATAGTAGCTCCTTATATGGCCATGAGGGCTCTCTTTGACTGGAGCATCAGGTTTAGCCCGGGTGCCGTTTCTCAGAAACAGAAACGTACACTGTGTTCTCCCTCACACACACGCCCTCCCTCCACTCCTATTGTCACTGTACACACACTCCATACGTTCACACAACGTACCCACCGCCATCTACTTTAACTGCATACGTGTTCCTTGGTGTTTTATTACAACACGTGTATTAGTATACTGAGATGTGACACGAATATGAGTCTGATTTGGACAGAAACCTGATTTAAAGCATGTTTTAAGGCAGTTTAGCCAAATAGACACCGTTGTTACAAGCGTGTTATACCAAAATGTTTGACCGAGTAGATACTGAGCTGCACAGCTGCAGTGCAGATGTTTTATCATCCTCCATCACATACTTAACTTCGATAGGCACGGGATCACCAAACGTGGTGCGTCCTGGGTATTTCAAGCCACACATTTTAATAGCAGATTCTTCTGCCATCAAAACTTGTGACCGTATCTTTATATCACGGAGACAGCATGTTTTGTATCAGCCTCAGCCAGAATGTGATCAAGTATTTCTGACATGGCGAACACTGGCTTTAATTCAGTGTGGTTACACAACATATTTTTAAGGTTTTCAACATATTCCGGTTTCGACATGTGCTTGTTCGCCATTAGATAAGTCTGAACAGTTGGACAGATAAATGTGAGGTCGTGTATGATAGATTCAACGTGATTTCATCATCTTCGCTTCATACAGATTTAGCGCTTTGTTTGTTTTGCCTGTGCAGACAGTTATGAGTTATGTAATGTCCATTTGAGGGGAGCGGCCCAACGCAGCAGCGTCGCCAGGTCGAGATAGGAAAACATATCAAGGTTTAAAAAGCGTACAGCTGGGTTACTTATCGCCTACTGTGTTGTAAAATTATTAACGATTTTCTAAAACGTTAGCCTGCTGATTAGGCGCTCTGGTCCTGTTGAATGTGGAATTTATTTTGGTTTACAAAACCCCCCTCCCCCCTGCAGGGATTATGGTACAGTCCAGGACGCGTCACCCATTGTTTACAAATCAACTCAGGTTGTTGGTTACTGCCGAGCGGCGTGGTGAGAGCTAGCAGCAAGCGGGCGGCTCTCATTCATACCGACAACAAAAACAGGCTGAAAAACACACTCAGAAAGCCGCACAATATCCGCCACGATGCCGTGTCGAAAGGAGAACTACATCTTCCTGGAGCAGTCCGTCACGGTGGACTCCAAAGAAGTGGACGCGCTGGTGACGAGAATCGGCGAGGCGCTGCAGCTCCACAACAATAACGGCGGCCACCAGAAGACTGTGTCCGTGTCCATGTCGTGCCTGCACGGGCTCACCGGCAGCAGCGCCGGCGGGGTCAAACCGGCGGCCATCATCAGCGGCAGCGCGGCAGCCCCGGCGCAGAGACGCAACGGCTGCTGCATGCGGCTCCGGAACCGGGGACACCGGGGAAGCAGCAGGGCAAGCCCGTATAACATCCCCGGGTCTAACGGCGACCAGGACTGGGACCAAATCAAACCATGGAACAAAAAGAGGATCGGCGTGGAAGAGGACGATCCGCACCGGTTGCTTCAGGAGTTAATTTTATCGGGGAACCTGATTAAAGAGGCCGTGAGGCGGCTGCAGTTCTCCGCCGCAGACTGTGGAGATTTCCCCAAAGCGTCGGACAGTGTGCCCTGCTCGTAACGTAACGGACAGACCGGGTACGGGGTTTCCGCAGCACCGTTCCCACCCTGGACACAAAATTGAGCCTGTCCGCACAGTCTTTTTAGAATTGAAAATCACAGGACTGGTAGCTATGTTTTATAATTTCACAGTTTTTCATCGATTTGTCTAACGTTTTTTACGCTACGTTGGCTGGTTAGCAGTTAGCATAGCTAGCTGGCTAGCCACCCGGCTAATGAGCCGTGTTGTTTATGTTTGAATGTGTCCTTGTGGGTCAGACGTACGGGGTGCAGTGGACTCACTCACTCTGTCCACCTTTTCACGAGTGAGAATTGAAACGTTGGCCCTTCTGAAGGCTACAGTTAACATCCTGCGGTGCGAAGCGAAGCTACACCCCACACACGGAGTATGTTGGAGTGCGATCGTGAAGGTGGAGTCCTGTGATTTCTGAACAATGGGTTTCTTCTCGAGTTGATGGATGGTTGAGTCACAGCGAAAAGTAGCAGGAAGTCCCAGCTTATTCATCTCTTATTTACCACTGCATCTCGGAATTTGTTCATGTGTTTTTGTGGGGGAGGGAGGTCTGCTTTGGCAGGCCTGTGTAATGGGGGTTGGGTGGTCGAGTTGTCCATTTTGTTTACAGTCTAATGCCGGGCGCACAGAGCAGAGAAAGGAAGTGCCCCCTCGTTTATTCTCATTTCACGTCAGGTTGTTCTGTGTGTTGTCCTCTAGCTGCCCTGAGAGCAGCTTGTTTCACTGCTTTACTTGACCTCAACCAAACAGATCTGTGAAATGAGCCCCCACTAATTCTGGTTTGTAGAAAAACTTACATTTTAGGCTTGTGGGGCAGCTAATGTGATCCCGGGGTGTTGGAGGACAACATGCAGCAGCTCCACGTTTCTCATCTAAATGTGCTTTTTCAAAGGGGAGCGTGGACGTGAGACACGAGGAGGAGACGAGGGGCCATGGGAAAAAGACAAAACACGCCCTTTTCCCACAAGGCTGTGGGGGATGTGTCACAGTGTGTGTGGGATGTTTAGGGAAATGTTGGCCGTCACTTGACTACACTTTCTGTGGTGCTTTCACCTTTTGGAATTCCAGTCAGGAGTTCTGTTTGTTGCCTGTTTGTTTCTTCTCAGTGTAAAGAAAAATCACCACGACTGCTTCGTAACGAAGTATCTGATAATGTTCCTGAGTATTCAGGGCCGTTTTGTTGTCTTAATAAAGTCATTTTTGTTTTTCCAGACCTCTGTGGAGTTTTATTTGTGCTTGGGGGGAAGCTGTAGGCTTTCCAGAAACTTCTCTTGCTTGTTTTGTGAGGAGCTTTACTTGTGAAAACGTGTGTCCCTCCTGCTTCCTGTGGGGCGCTGAGCGTGGACAACGTGGCGTTGAAGGACACACACTCATTATCAGCCTATAAATACTCCCCTCCCCCCCTGGTGGATCACAGCATGAGCGCACGACTCCAGCAGTGAAAAACATGTTTTGCTCCGGTGGACTCGGCTGAGCGGCGGGCCAGTCAAGGTCCTCCACGTTGTTCATGTCAGCTCCCTCTGCTGTCGCTGCTCGGTTACTGAGAGCTCGCGCTGTCATCCGTCACGGCAGCAGCTGCAGCAGGTGGAGCTGACATCATGTTGGAGGTCTCTGGGTGGATGTTTGGCCTCGACACCAACAGGTCCTCACTCACACTGAGATTTCAGGTCGAGACTGACACACACACACACACACACACACACTCTGCTGCTGTCAGGGCTGAGTCTCACTGCAGCATCTGAATTTCTTCCAATAATCACAGCTCATTAAATGTAAAATGTCAGTCTTGTGTTGCTCTGCAGATGAAAGCAGCCACACTGGAGGATTTATTTTTCATTTAGTGTCATTTTATTCATTGAACACATTTCATTCACTGGTTCAAGTCTGTTGGACTTGAACCAAAATCCGAGGTGCCGCCTTGAGAGTTTATCCTGTCTGACCTGATGATGAAGTCGTCTCACCGGAGAAGCTGGAAGCAGTGAGTGTTTCCTGCTTGATTCTTTATCGATTGGTGCCTGGATGCTGTCAAAATCAGTGTTTTACATTCTTTGATATCAATGTGTTCAAGACTGCAACTAATTGTTGCTATTAGTTTTCCTTATCAATCTGTTATTAGTTTGTCCCTTTGTTTTCTGTTACCCGACTCATCGTTTCAGCACTATTAGTACCAAAGCATATTTTTAATATGTATGTGCTCCATAAAAGTCAATAAAACATGACAGCCTGACGCCTGCTGATCAGATGTCAGCCTGTCTTTTTATTTCCTCTCCCTTCTCTCGCATCATGTACTCAGAAGTAGAAATATTTGTGTCCATCTTTCATCTGTTAACCTCAAATGTTTTCCTAAAGCAGGTTAAAAAAAACATCAAGGAAAGGAAAGGAAAGGAAAAAAAACATCAAGGAAAGGAAAGGAAAGGGACATATCTTGTCATTGGAGGGAACTCACTCCAACGAAATTTGTTCTCTGCATTTAACCCACCCAAGTGACGTGCACACACACACACAGCAAACCCGGGGCAGTGGGCGACCGCGTGCAGCGCCCGGGGAGCAGTGGGGGTTAGGTACCTTGCTCAAGGGTACCTCAGCCATGGACACCGGGACGGGGAATCGAACCAGCGATCCACCGGTTACGGGTCCGACACCCTAACCGCTGATCCACGACTGCCCCAGCAAATCAGCAAATAAGACAAAAAGAAGTCAGTCTCACAGACCTTCATTTAGACATTGAGAAGCGGATTAAATGTGAAGGCCTGAGCTGTTCTCAGCGGCTCAGCGTCGTGGATCTGAGAGTGAATGAGCTTCGTCTGCATGTCGGCCTCCCACGCGGCTGCACTGCATCACTGATGCAGCCAGAACACAAACGGAGGGTAAAAATAGAAAAGCTTCAGTTGTGCTTATAAAGGAAGTGAAACAGTCTGTATCTGCTCCCAGATCAGATTAGATCAGCTTTGCTTCTGGTCTCAGGAGGTTCACACACCATGTTAATAACGTGGTGTGTGAACCCGTGTGCCCCTCACGACTGATGAGGACTGTGAAAGCGTCCACGGTCCCGCTGAGCTGAACTTTGGGTTCATCAGAGGTGACGGGTTCGAATCCCGGTTTGGGTCCTTCTGTCTGGAGTTTGCATGTTCTCCCTGTGCCTGCGTGGGTTTTCTCCGGCTTCCTCCCACAATACACGCATAACATGCACGTTAGGTTAATTGGCTGCTCTACATTTTCCCGAGGTGTGAGTGTGTGGTTGTCTGTCTTTGTGTGTCAGTCCTGTGATTGACTGGCGATCAGTCCAAGGTGTAACCCGCCTGTTGTCTGCTGGGATAGGCTCCAGCCCCCCTGCGACCCTGATGGATAAGCAGTATAGAAAATGGATGGATGGATAACAACACGTTGGTCCATTTGCAGCACTCTGAATGTGTTACTCACTTTGATCCACCAGGTGTCGCTGCTGTGTTTTCTAGCATCTAAGCTGGAACAAACTGGAGCAAAGCCATGCGAGGGGCCTGCTGACTTAACACTGGAACCACCACTCAGCTTGTGCTGGTCGTCATCAGTTCTGTGGTTTCAACAACTGAAACGTGTTTTCCCCACCACAGAAAATCAGAAACTTGTCTGTGGCTTCTTGATTCCTGCAGCAGCCTTAACCTGACCAGACAGAAGAAGAATCAGAGAAGAATCACTTTATTGACAGTATATTTATTTTTACACACACACACTGAATTCGTCTTCTGCATTTGACCCATCCTTAGCTGAACACACACATGCAACACCCGGCAAATTACATGCAGTGAAACACACACAGGAGCAGTGGGCAGCATCAAGCGCCCGGGGAGCATATTGGGGGGTTAAGTGCCTTGCTCAAGGGCACATCAGCCAGCTAATGAAGGGGGGGGCATTTTCGCATGAACATGAACACCTTTTAGACCTTTTAATCCTCCATGCATAGTTTGAGGTCCTCGGGCAGTGGTCTTCTGTCTGATTCAGGGCTCTGGAACGATCAGGTCGGCTGGGTCAGCCATCACTTAGAAATCCTCTTGTTAGAAAGCCTTTCCTCAACTCACTTGAGCCTTAGTGGTCTTGGTGCTTAGTTTATTGCCTGTTTGATACCAAACTGAAATCCAAGGAATTTTTCTTTTTGAGTGTACTGATGCTAGCTGGTTGACCAGATCTGCTTCAGACGTGCAGACTGGATGGAGTTCAGTGTGTTTGTGTCAGGGTTTTAAATCCAGGGTGTGTGAGTTTGGGGCGGATGTTGAAGATGGTGTGTTACTGCACATGTGTGTTTCTTGCCATCAGTTTCAAAGTGTGCAGGGTGTGAGTCGGCTGTGCGAACATGTGGTTGGTTCACCTGCCATTTTCTTCACCTTCACCTGGTTTTCTCCTGTTCCTGTCAGTTATGGAGGTCAGCGATTTGGTTTCTTTCCTGGCTTTTCTTTCCTCAGGTTGCACGTGTTTCCTTCCCAGTCAGATTTGTCTGGTTTCTTTTGTTTGCCTCAAATTAAATCAAGCTCTGTATGGTTTTCATCTCAGATTGTTAATAAAGTCAGCCGTACTCAGTCGTCTGTCTCCACGTCTGAGTCCGCTTGCTCAAAGTGCCAGGACAACAGAATGCAGTTCCGCAGCTCAGTACAAACAGCAGCAAAGGTGTTTGAAAATGAAAGACTGACACTAAACAATGTCCACAGGAGAGTGTGAAGAGTAAACCGGCTCACAGAACGAGCTGCAGGACTTGTGTGTTGCTGGACACTGAACATCACACTGATCTTCCCTCCCTGAGCCGACTGGTTTGCATCACGCGCACACCTGCAGTGTAATGACTGTCAGACTCCACTGGGGGGCAGGAAGACACCGTCAGTCCACTGTGAGTCCTGTCCCCACCTGACCAGCTTCAGCAAAGTTTCTCAGCTGACCCACAGGTGGTGTCCTCCACCTCCTGACTGCCCCGCTTTTGGAGTTTTTATCCTCTGAAGGGAAGTCACTTGAAGCCATCACAGAAGGTGCAGGTGAGAGTTGGCCCAACCTGAGAGTGGAAAACAGGAAAATAAAAACTGCAAGTAATTTAGTCACAATTTTAGTTCATATACTCAAAATATTGTCCTACCTGTCACATTATGTCAATATTAAAGATAACATTTAAGACGAATCAGTTTGAAAACGCTTGGCTGCCAACAGCAAACTGAGTTGAGAATTTAAGCTGAGACGAGGTTACTGTGCAGCTGCTGTCGATCAGTAATCACATTAAATGCTGGATTATAAAATGTCACCAGCAGGAGAAAAGGGGGTTTATTGAGGCTAAATTAAGACTGAAGATGTGTTGGTGTGTGAGTCTGACCAAATAATTTGAATATTTATGTGACTACAACATGACTCAGACACGTCAGCGTCGCAGGGTTTCTCCTGTCACACACTCGTCCTTACATGTTCACATCTGAGAGGACAAATTTAGCAGCATGTCCAAAGTCACTCAGTGTCAGTCAGGGCTCGTGGACGCCGTGTCCTCTGACTGAACACCTTAAAGGAACAGTTCACCCAAATGTAAAACTCGGTCATCGTCTCCTCAGTCTGATGTGGAGCTTCACGGTAAAACAGCTGGGGATTCATTTTAAAATGTACAAACCTCAAATCCAAGCGTACGGAAGCTCAGAGGTCCCCAGCTGATTTGAAAAGATGTTGTTTACACTCTTCAGGTTTAGCTTGTTTTCCTGCAGCATCCAGAAACCTGTCAGAGAGCTGAAGTGGCTGCCGTGTTGATTACATGAGCGTGTTGTGTTGAAGACGTCCAGTCAAGCTGCAAGCAAGCAACAGCACAGCATGTAAAACAGAAAAGCTACAGCGAGAGCTGCAGAGAGAGACAAAGAAAGAAAGAGCGTCCTCTCTCATCATCTGCCTACAGTCTCCATCTTTCATCGTCATCTTGTTTTCGGTCTCATTACGTCTCATTCATCGTCCGAGCGCCGGCTGTGTTTGCTGTATGAAGTCAACGAGTCTCGCTGGTCCTCATCAGTGGAGCTGCTGCTTCCAGGCTCTCAGGCTGTTTATCTGATCACACAGACGTGACAGCAGCAGATCGTTTACTGCAAAGTGCGCAGTTTCATTTCACCTCATATTCTCATCAAAAGCAACTGCAACTCGTCCAAACCGGTGTGTCCCGACTCACAAGCTCAGCTAAGTCCTGAGGGGGGACAAAGGGGGACAAAACATCAGTGGACAAAATCAAAACATGTCAGCACTGTGGGACAGCCCAGAGGACAAACTGTCCTGTTGTGTCCTGAGAAGCAGAGACAGACGGCCACACGGGGATCTGTGGACGTAATGGACATAAGTCAAACACAACAGTAATGGAACAATGGGACAGTGGTTCATCAAATCAAAGTAATACACAGGAACAACATGAAAACACACACCTCAGCTTCTGCACTCAGATATTAACTCAAGGTACTTGTACTTTACTGAGAATTTCTACTCCACTACATTCATCTGAGATGATAAACTGAAGGACAAAGGGTTCCTTCATGAGAAGAGAAAGTTCTCCTCCTTCAGCTAAATCAACTCTTTAAAGCTGGAAACTGCATCATCACAGGCTGTTCGTGTGATCTCAGGAACCTGTTAGGAGATCTGATGTTCCCACAGGACAGCCGGGCTCCAAACACAACATGCTGCTGCTGCTGCTGATGATGATGATGATGATGATGATGGTGCTGATGATGGTGCTGATGCTCTGCTGGACATTAAAGCAGCCGACAGGCCAGAAAGGAGCTCAGATGAGCTCAAACATCCAGCAGGACGATCACACAGCAGATACTACAGGAACACACTGTACTGCACTCGCAGTACTTTCACTTTAAGAGCTTTGAAGTACATTTTGCTCATGCACAAGTTTATTTGTATTTTATTTGCATACTTCTACTCAACTAATTGAATCTGCAGCCTGTGGTGCAGGTGGAACGTCGACCAGCTGACGGAGCAGAAGAGCTCAGAATGCAGTTAAAGTGCCAAACTAATGAACATAACGTCCTCATCAGGCAGAGGAAGTGCAGCTCGTTTGGCTCTGACGCATGAACACAGCATTTAGAGTTTTGTTGAAATCAGCTCGCTGGCATCTGATTGACAGTTTGAGTTTTATTGTGTGTTTTTGTTTGTCAGACTACAGCGAGCACATCAGGCTCAGACACAGCTGGTTTAAACTGCAGAACCTGCTCGTTAGCCTGCTCGTTAGCCTGCTCGTTAGCCTGCTCGTTAACCACAGCCAGCTGGCCTCGGGTGACCCTCAGTCCTGATTAACTTCTCACTCACTTTTCTCCTTTTGATTCCCTTTTCGCTCTTTATTGTCACATTTCTGCCCCTCAAAGAGGAAAATGAGACGTCGCCTGAGCGACTTCATCACACAGGACACACGTGTCCGTCGAGGGTTTCAGCTTTAAACTTGTCCTTGTGGAGTAAACGCTGATCGCACTGCGTCGTGTCCGCAGAACAATAACACGGTTAACATTTCTGCAGGATTTAAATGAAGGCTCGATTTAGGACACAAAGGATGAACAGCTGCCACCTCACAACCAAAACCTCAGAGCAGAACTTCTAATGAATCTGGTGACTCCATGACAGGCTGAAACTTCAAAAGTCTAACGGAGAAACTGAAATATCACAGACAGAAACAAGAAACCGTGAACTGGATCAGCTTTTCACATTGTGATGCTGTTTAGATGTGCTGGCTGACCCACTTTGGACTGAAACGGGACCCAAGGAGACGAGCAACGTTTGAAGGGAAGGACGTGATCCCGTCCTCGTTTACTCGCCTCTCGCCTCCTGTCGCAGCTGGGAATAACCTGCAGCTTTGTCCTTGGAATGATCTCCGTCCGCCTCCAACGTCTCCTCGCTCGGCAGAACTGGGCCAACGAGGAGTCCCAGACTGGGAATTCTGGGAAGTGATGGAGGCGATGTGCAGGTGGAGGAGCACGTCGTGTCTTCCCTGGGCTCGTTATTCCTGAGCAGCTGACATGTGAGTAAAACCGACTTTCATCTGAACATCCTTAAATAAACCTGCTGCTGATTCTGATTCTCATTTCGTTATTGGTTCATCTGTGGTGACCATAAAGTGTCTGTGAAAACTTGTTTTTTGTCTGACCAACAAGCCAAAACCCAAAGACTTTTGGCAGTTTTTATAATTATTGTTTATACAAATATCAGAAAATTCTTTCTCTTCCTTTCAGCACTTTGCAGCATTTTGTTTCCATGTCACGAAATCCGACTCATCTTTTAAATATAAGCTGCCCATCAAAACGTTTGGTCCTGTCTGAGAAATGCTGTGAACATTCCCACTCCTCAGAGGGCGAATCCTGCTGAAGGCCGAGAAAAGTAAATCAGGAAATCCACATGTTCAGCAGAACATTTAATGGTCAGATTGTCATGAAATTTCCTCGTCACGTTGTTTTTCCCCAGTGGATGAAGCCTCACTGAGGGTCAAAATAAGTGTGGACATCCAAGGCTGCAGTTTGTCTTTCCAAAACCACGAACGAACGAGTACATCGAAGCTGCACGTGTTTCCCCACTCACCCACGGCTGCTTTCACAATAAAAGGCTCTCGTGCTTCCTGACGAAAAGCATCGGAGGCCTTAAAGCTCAAATCAGATGAAGCAGTTCAGAGCAGAAGAGCCGGCTGAGCTGTTCGCACCGTTTCTCCAAGTGCTGGTTCTGGCTAAAAACACAGAACTCATCCTGGTTTTCAGGTAAAATCCCCCCGGGACTCAGAGACATCCTCTCTGTGTTTCCCCACTGGAGCTAAAAGCATCCAGCAATCCTGTTTTAAAAGCAGAGCAGACAGAGGGGACAGGAGACAGGACACGCCAGCAGGCAGAAGACGTCCAATCGGCGGGGACAACTGAAGCGGACACAGTGACCGCAGGACAGCGCGGGACATTTCACTGTACAACGAGTACTCCAGGTGTGTTTTGCCAATAACATTTGTGTACTTCTGTTTAAGTAGCATTTTAAATGCAGGACTTTGATGTTTACTGGAGTAAATGATGGACAACAAAGTGTGGGGCTGTGATCGAGCGTCCCTGTAGGCACATCATCTGCTTCATCAGTTCATGTCGAGTGGAAGTGAAACTGATCTGTGGATCTAAATCTGCTGCAGACTCCGCAGTGTGGAGCTTCTGGCTCGAGGTCGCGTCAGTCGAAGGATCTGGCTTTTGTTACGGCAGAGTTTCGTCAGAGCACAGGATGAGGAGGAGGATGAAACCCCGGAGGCAATTAAAACAGCTCAGAGGTAAACTGTTATGACAGGCAGAGACTGTGAACGGCTCATAGAGGCTGTAAAAGCTTCTCTCGTTCCCTTCATGTTGGAAACTGGACCATGTCAATGTTCACAGTGCAGTGCTGCTTAACCACCTGGACAGCTTTGGAGAAAACAAAAGCAAATTTTTATCTGTGTGAGCGTGTGATCGTTCGAGCGACGTGTCCCTTCTTCAGATCTGTATTTAACCTTCAAGCCTTCGTTAACACATCCTTATTCTCCTGTGGGTTTGTGTGTTAATATCACACCCTGCAGCCTCAGTGCAAAGACGGGCTGAGTTTCACACTTCAGGTAACCACGAGGAGACACGAGGAGTTTGGGTTCTGCTGTGTCAAAACGTCAGTCCTCTGACTGTCTCTGTCTCTGAAGTAAAACTGGAGGAGATGGCGTGCTGAGTCGGCCTGTAAGTTAGTGGAGACATGAGGTTCTCTGGGGGACCACAGCAGGCCGGAGGGGATACCAGCCAAACTCAGGCAGCGTTAAGTAGGACAGGAGATTTGCCTCTCAAGCTCAGGTGCTGCTACTCTCTGCTGGCCTGCAGTAACCTTCTCTCCAGCAGCTCCTTCACCTGATCTTCCCCACCCACCTGCACACCTGGTCCTGCTTCCCCATCAGCCCTGTGGGATGCAGATTTTGTCTGTTGTGCCTCCGCGAGCCTCTGAATGTTTTCTCCTGCTGACGTATTTTGGCTTTTGTCTAAGAGCAAACATGAACTTTTCCTTCTCCTGCTCGCCTCTGAGTCGCACTGCCAGGTCCAGGTCTTGTTCGACCATCATTCACCTGTCTTGCTTCTTTATTTTTGCGGGCTGCACCTTCACCACAGCTACGTCAGCTCACCTCCTGCCTGACTGCCTTCGCGACTGACCTGAATTCAGCGTTTGATGCCTCTGGCTGCACAGAAAACTGGAGCATTAACTAACTAACATTAAGGAGGAAACAAACAGCGAGACGTCACAGTGAGGGCAGTGAAGAGACTTCAGCTCGTTATGAAGTAGAACATCATCATCTGTTGTAAAACACATTGTGATTCATTTTACTGCTGTTTGCTCTTACACCTCAGATCAGAGGATCAGGATCTGACCTGATCAGAAGATCACGTAGGTTATTCTAATTCATCCTGAAGGGAACTTTGGTGAGAATCCATCTGATGGCTGCTTCACTGAAACCTGAAATGAGACTGTGGAGCAGGATGAAAGGCGTCCCGCCAATCCCTCCGGACGGCCAATCAGAACAGGAAGTTTAATATTCCCAAACGTTTGTGTTTGTTCCAAAGTGCAGAGCGAAAAGAAGAGGATGAGTGCGACAGCAGTGAGCTGAAGGCCTCAAATAAAAGTGTAAACGATGCAGGAGAAGAGAAGGTGCTGCCTCAGGGCGTCAAGGCTCTCAGAAAAGGCTGAGTTTGTTATGAACACAAACACCTCAGAGGGGACGGGCTGCTGCTCACCTCAGCAGACGACACCTGAGGCCGACAGGAGACGCGTCAGCTCAAAGTGTGAAGCGAATCGACCTTAACGAGGCTTAAAACGGGCGAGACGGGCGCGCGTGTGTGTGTGTGTTACTGAACTTTTCTCATATTTTGCAGGGGAAGATCATCATTTTTAATATCATTACTTTTTCTTTTTCATCTCTTACAAGATGTTGAGGTTTTCTTTGGGCGCCACCAGGATGGACAGGATCAGGAATGAGGACATTAGAGGGACAGCTCATGTGAGATGTTTCAGAGATAATGTCAGAGAGGCCAGGTTCAGATGGTCTGGACATGCTGCCAGGCAGGAGGTCCAGAGGAAGAGGACACAGAGGACAGGGCGAGACGGAAGCAGATGATTCGCTGTGGCGACGCCTGAAGGGAACAGCTGAAGGGAAAAGAAGAAGATTTCTTTTGTGTCACTTCTTTCTGTTGTCTCATCACAGTTTTATGAATCACCAGGAAACCCCTCATGATGAAATGTGATGATTGGATGGATGATTTTGTTTTGTGATCCTCTTAAAGACAAAATACAAGATTTGAGCCAGCATTTACACACACGTGCACACACACACACACACACACACGCACGCACACACACACACACGCACACGCACACACACATACACACACAGTTGGATGAAGCTTTGAGTAAAGGTTGGGGTTATTCGTGCGGTGGTTGTTATTTGGTTCAGGTGAGTCAGGGTTAGTGATGAAAACAAGTCGACTGCTGGCGTCTTGATTTTATGCTCCCGAGCTTGTAAAGCTGTGGAACACAACAACAGGAAGCAGCAGCAGCTCACAGGTCGGAGTCTTTCGGGCCCTCGGGCCCTCAGCGTGACATTTAGAAAGACCACTCGGACCAACGGGAGGACGTCCTTTACTGCATGACCGAGTCGCAGAGCGAGGACACGAGCCAAGCAGGAGAGGAACAAAGGAACGGCCTGCAGGCCTTCATGCTAATGCGTGTGTCCTCTGTGAACAGGCTGCGCACACACATAACGTTCGTGTCGTGGCAAACAAAGTGCATTGTGGGAAACTCCTCTGAGCACTTCAGCCACACCGCATGTTCACATCGACTGCCTTTATTTCTCAGCATCTCGTGCAACTACAAATCATTCACCTTGTAGATCAATAAAGTTTCACCTTAATGACATCATATCCTAATTTTGAATTATTAAACTAAATTGGCAAAGTAACTGAAGTTATCAAATAAAGTGAAAGAAGTGTATCTGAAGTGAAAATGAAAATAGTTAAGTACAAGTATCTCAAAATTCTACTGAAGTGCAGTACTTTAATAAATGTGCTGAGTAACTTTACATCAACTGACTGATCAGTTAACCAACTAATCCTTAGCTGTTTCAGATGGTAACTGTCTGCAGGTAACTGCAGGTCTGTGTCCTCTCAGGTAAGAAACCTACAGGTGCTGTAACCGCACAGAGTCTGGCACTTCCTGTTTGTGCTGAGGAACACGGGGTCTGACAGCAGTCAAGGTGTCAGCACCTGCCTCACGAGTCCTCTGGCTACTGACTCTTTAACCATGAGGTCCGGTCCGGTCCAGGTCTCTTGTTTCTACCACCACAGTTCTTCTCCTCCGCTGCTCCGAGTGCTCGCCCTCTCTCGCCCCTGCAGCCTCAACATCTCCAGGACGCTGCGGGTGTAGGCGTCCCTCAGGTTCACGCCTCCTCCCACGCTCACCCCGCCCACAGAGCCGCGAGCCAGCCTCTTCAGCATCTCGCCGTGCCGCATCGCCGCCTCCTTCATCTTCAGGGTGAAGTAACAGGCGGAGAAGCGCTCGTTGATGATGGCGATGGGGAGCGCCAGGATCAAGATCCCGGACAGGATGCAGAGGAAGGCCAGCACCTTCCCCACAGCTGTGTCGGGCCGAATGTCGCCGTAGCCGACCGTGGTCATGGAGGTGGTCGCCCACCACCAAGCGGCCGGCACACTGGTGAAGGTGGTGGCAGGAAGGTCGTGCTCCAGGGTGAAGACAACCGTGGCGAAGATGGAGATTCCGACGCCGAGGAAGAGGAGCAGGAGGCCGACCTCCTCGTAGCACTGAGCGATGGTCATACCCAGAGACTTGAGACCTGGACAGAAACGAGGACAGAGGAATAATTCAGCTCCTTAGCAACACATCACATGTACTTCCACATGTTTCCCACACGAGACCATCAGCAGGCTGAAGGTCCTCTGCAGCGGATGAAGGTCAAGGTGTCGTACTCAGTGTTATTATGACCTTCACAAATTACAGCTCTTCAGTAAAAATGTCTGAATCGGAACCTCCTTCTGGCTTCCAGGCAGCCAAAGCCTTCGCATCTTTCCCTGCGGTTTGTTTTCTCTCTGTGTTTGACATTCAAGACTTTTACTCACGCACTATTCGTATGGGCACATTTCACCACAATATGTTCACAATCGCACACGGGCTCACAAGACAACACACTCACAAATCAAACGTGCAGACTCAAACTAAAACCTTCTCATCCACATCACACAGGTGACACTTCATTTTAACCAGGACGTTCAGGCTTCTCATGGGATGAACCCTTATGGCTTCTGTGACCTTCTGATCCTCTGGGGGGCGCCGCTGGTGCACTCGTCGTTCGCTCTTTTATGACAGAGGAAGGGGAAGCGCAGGGTGTTTGAATGATGGAAGTTTAAAAAGTGTGAAGTACTCTGACACTGGGTGGCTCTCAGAGTAACACATGAGGTCCACATGGATGCACGTTTGAAAGCAGTCGCTGAGAGCAGATTTAAAGTTTTCACACGATTCAGTATTTACCTCTGTGTCAGCAGCCTAAACACTGACCGCAATAACTAAGTCCACAATTAAAATGAAAATTCAAATTCAAACAAACTGCTATTTCTCTGTGAATTCTCTGTGAAAAACGTCTACGCTGACTCTTTACGTGCAGTCACAGCAGATGCACAAAGCAGCAGTTTGTCTTTGATTTGTTATTCCCCTCCATGTCAGTGAACGTCTCTTCACTTCGCTGAGTCTGACGACTGCAGAGAACATGACGAGTGAAAGGCAAACAGCAGATTTAGAAATACGCCCACGTGTGGCAGCTCGCTCACACCCCACCATAACCTGTCCTCCTCGGGGACAGAAACAAATGAGCTTTGGTGTCGACTTGAAGGATCTGATATGAACTCATAAAGAGGTTTCCTTTAGTGCTGACGACAAAGCAGACACTGATTCAGAACAAATCAACTCATATTGCAGCTCACTCGTAGTTAAAGTGTGGCGCCGTGTCCCCGTTTGAAGTTTGTCCCTCTGGGTTCCTGTACATCACACTCTGCTCTCCCTCTTATTAAATGTTGACTGTGCTGAGCCTCAGTCGGGTCCTGCTGGGAGCAGAGGGATATTAAACAGCAGATGTGAACATGTGCAGGCCATGTTGTGTCGCTGTGATGATCTGACACTCTGACATTCATGAGAAGAGAGAAGCTGAAGCCTCCAACATCTCGAGACCTTCGTCAGCGTCTCACTGGAGCTGCAGTGGAGATACAAACTGCTGCACGACTCAGCCCGACTCAACCGGACTCAACCCGACTCAACCCGACTCAGCCCGACTCAACCGGACTCAACCCGACTCAACCCGACTCAACCCGACTCAGCCCGACTCAACCGGACTCAACCCGACTCAGCCCGACTCAACCCGACTCAACCGGACTCAACCCGACTCAGCCCGACTCAGCCCGACTCAGCCCGACTCAACCGGACTCAACCCGACTCAGCCCGACTCAGCCCGACTCAGCCCGACTCAACCCGACTCAACCCGACTCAGCCCGACTCAACCCGACTCAACCGGACTCAACCGGACTCAGCCCGACTCAGCCCGACTCAACCCGACTCAACCCGACTCAACCCGACTCAACCCGACTCAGCCTGACTCAACCCGACTCAGCCCGACTCAGCCCGACTCAGCCCGACTCAACCCGACTCAGCCCGACTCAACCCGACTCAACCCGACTCAACCCGACTCAACCCGACTCAGCCCGACTCAACCCGACTCAACCCGACTCAGCCTGACTCAACCCGACTCAGCCCGACTCCTCTCAGGACTCACGTTATTCATTATGAAATTAGATTTGAGTGTTAACAGAACAAACACTGAGCGTTTTGTGGGATTATTCTAAGAGGGGCTCCCAGCTGGGACAGGTTTGAGGACCGATGACAGAAGCCAGCGAGACTCCCAACATGTTGTCATGCTGGAGCTGAATTAAGAAACGTCATTAATGCTCCCAGGACGGAACAAGAGTCACATATGCAGCTGGTAATAACTCCCCTGTCTTGTGTTCACTTCCCTTTTTCTCTTTTTCTCTCTCCATGTCCTCTTTCATTATTCATGAGCCGAGTCCAGGGATCATCTCATACATCCCGGGCTGCCCCTGCACATACGAGCCCACACACACACACACACACACACACACACACACACACACTCTGTCTGATTTGCCAAAATATCAGTCAGTGTTTTTTTGTTTTTTTTTTCTCTTCTTCGTCGTCCTCAGAAAACCTCCTGGCTGTAATCTCACAGCAGCAGCTTCTCACTGCAGAAACGTTCACTTTCTTTTTCTCTCCCTGGCTGTTCACGATGTGCACTTGAAATCCCCTGACGGGCTGTGAACGTGTGAAGGGAAACAGAATGAAGAAGTCGTGTTCATGAGCTGAGCACTTAACCTGCTCGCATCAGGCTGCATGCACACTTCACCGTGTTTCTCTGAATCTTTGGCATCTATTTTTAAAATGACCCCGTCTCTTATTCTTGTTCATGTTCATTCTTCTTTTCCTTCAAAATGTTGCCCACATTTTATCTGTCTGTTGTTTCTTTCAGTCTTCTGTGCTGATGATTTTTTAATTAAAGAAAGTAAAGAGGGAAATGAGCCACAGTTTCCTTCAAATAGAAAACGAGTTCCCGGTCCGTCCAGTAAGATGAACCACAACACGCTCTCTCCACTTATTATTCAATTTACATTCAAACTGGGCTCATTTGATTGCACTTTGTAGTATTTTAGACGATCTGGTGAAGGGAGCAGAGTTTAACGTGACTGGAGCACAAATCATCTGCTCCAACACAGATTCAACAGACAGATTCAAGTCTTGATCGGCAGAAGGGAGCAGGAAATGAGTGACTTTAATAAATTAGGAGGTCGACACACTGGGCCGCAGACGTGTTGAGCAGAAACACAGTTTACTTTACTTGTACTTCTAAAACTGCGTACAATACTTTGACCGGGAAGGATGAGACGAGAGCGGTGTCCAGCAAGTGGACAGTGAAGCTCAAATCAGATGGACAAACATCGTGTGTCTTTGCCCTGTCTCGTACAGAACATGTCGTCACCAACGCCACGTGTTTACCTGTCGAGTGCCGTCCCAGCTTCAGCATGCGGAGCGTCCTCAGGAGCCGGAGGACCTGCACCACCCGGCCCATGTTCTCCAGCTCCGTGCTGCCTCCGTGGAGGCTTTCCACCGCCAGCGTCATGTAGAACGGCAGGATGGCCAGCAGGTCGATCACGTTGGGAATACTTCGACTGAAGCGGCACTTATCTCTCACACAGAGAAACCGAAGCGCCAGCTCACCTGTGAACCACACCACGCACACGTATTCCAGGGTATCGAACAGCTGCGGCGCTCCGATACCGACATCACTCACGCCCAAGTCCTGCTCCAAGTCCAGCGAGATCAGCACCATATTGATGACCGACAGCACCACGAAGAAGACTGACAGTGAGCCGAAGGCACGAGCAGCACGTGAGGACTCGGGTTTCTCCAGCAAGCCCCAGACGCGACGGCGAAGAGCCGGGCAGACGGCCCCATCAAAGACCTCATCCTCGTCCTCGGCCTCAAACTCCCTCCGTACGTCGAGGGTCTCCTTCTGCTCCTTGCGGCGGTAGTAACGCTCACGGCAGCAGGGCTTGATGCAAAGCTCGTCGATGCCCCAGTACTCAATCTCCTGCAGGAAGGAGATCTCACACAGCTCCTCCATCACGTGCAGGTGACCGGTCCGGTAGTAGTTCATCACGTACCTGTAGGCAGACATGTACAGACACAGGTAGGCTTCTGTCAGCGGATATTAAAGGTTTCCAGGAGGATTATAGTTATTGACAAAATAACCCACAAAATGGAGTCAGAGGACCCCAACGCTGAGTGTATTTCACGTCATGATTTGTTTGACTGTGTGGTTTATCTCAAGTATTCTACAAGGTCAGTCAAGGGAGTTCATCTGCATCTTCCTCTTTTTTGGGAAACGAGTAAAAAGAATCAGAAATGGAACAGACAAAGTAAAATACCATTTATTGTATTCTTTCTCAGTCAGCAGCTGGACCACAGACCACTTGATCCAACTGTTGGCAAAGACGTGTTCCAACGTTGCACACAAACATAAACTAATGTCAGTTTCTCCTGTTCATTCCGGCTGCGTCACCAAACATGCTAACGTTCGTCACGTGCGTCGCGTCTCTTTATGTGGCGGTTTAACTTTGGTTCAGCATCACATCCAAAGCGCTGCAAAGGTGCATCCTTTCCAAGACCGACCCGTGTTGGTCGAATATGAGACATGCATGGAAACATTTTAACAAATAAATTAATGTAGATATTAACAATTTAAATAAACAGAAAAGAAGGGAAGAAAGAGGGATGGCACGGTGGCGCAGTGGGTTTTCTCCGGGTTCTCCGACTTCTCCCATAATCACAAAAACATGCACTTTTGATTAGTTGGCTGCTCTTCATCGCCCCGAGGTGTGAGTGTGTGTGTGTGTGTGGTTGTCTGTCTCTGTGTGCAGCCCTGCGATTGGCTAACGACCAGTCCACGGTGAACCCGCCTCTCGTCCGTATTCAGCTGGGACGGGCTCCAGCCCCTCCAGTATAGAGAATGGATGGACGGACGGAAAGAGAGAAAGGAGAGAAAGCCTTGAGTTTATTTTATGCGTAAGTGCAGTCGCCACGGAGGCCATCAGGACTTAACAAGAGCTGACAGCTCACCTGTGAACATGGCCTCCACCTGGACATCAGCTGTTGTCTGACTCAGACGAATGTTTGACTCGAGGCAGGAACACACTGGGAGCATCAGGTGAACGTGGCTCAGATGTGTCTTGTTATTCTTAGATGTTTAGTTCACAAATGGTGTTTTACATTTCATTTAGATTACAAACATTCTACTCTGCAGGCTGATCAAGAGGCTAAACTCGCCACCAGCATGGCTAAAACCTACTTCATTAAGGTTGGAGAAAAGGTTGTGCTTAAAGGAAACCAAAACTGGAGCCCCCGCGGGGGGGCTGGAGCCCATCCCACCTGACTACGGGCGAGAGGCGGGGTTCACTCTGGACTGGTCGCCAGTCATTTGCGGGGCTGACACACAAAGACAGACAACCACACACTCACACTTATGGCCAATGTAGAGCAGCCAATCAACCTAATGTGCATGTTTTTGGGATTGTGGGAGGAAGCCGGAGTACCTGGAGAAAACCCACGAAGGCACAGGGAGAACATGCAAACTCCACACACCACAGAAGGGCCCAGACCAAGTGATTGTGTCGAGAAGTGGTTTGTTTTCAGCTTAAAAACAAAACTGCTGGATGGTTGGACAATCCAGAAACCTGAGAGGGTTCGGTCATTCCAGTCCTGTGACTTTCTGCAAACGTAAGTCTGAGATTCACCCACACGACTGACCAGCTGTGGGAGGTTAAGAGGGAGTCTGAACTTCCTGAGTGCTACACCTTGAATGTCTTCCAATATCACGTCAGCCATGCAGCTTTTCACTCGACCCGTTCAAAACAGCTGCAACCACCTTTGATTTCCAACGTGATGAAACAACACGTCGACCGATGTGGTTCTGGTCGATCTGGATCGACCTTGGTTCACACTACTTCTACTGCTTCTCGTGTCTTTCAACTTGACAGAACAAAATCAAGTCAGGTGTATCACCAGAAAATCTTCCCTCGGCATCATCACATCTCACATATGTAACAAAATGAAAAATGTAAAAACCCTTCCCAGGTTATGTGGATCATTCACACATAACTAAAAAGTCCTTGTAAGCTTTCTGAATGTTTTCATGCACCTTTTTCCTTACTTGCATTTCATTTCCGTCTCACACTTACGTTAAACGTTTTGTGCTTTTATTTTGAAACTTTGATGCCCAAACTGAGATTCTCAAGTCTGGATTGGTAGAAATGTTTCCCTTTGGCATGTAACTGTAGCATGTAACCTGTGTAACCACAGCAGGATGAATCACATCCCTCAGCGAAGAAGAAAAGGCGCCACCTACTGGAAGGTTTGTGAGTTTCGGTCGAAGAAGAACTCGTTCTCCACGAAGTCTGCATCGTCGCAGAGCTCCAGTGCTGAGTCTCGGCTGCAGCAGGCGAGTTTTCCCAACCGGGTCTCCGGGTAGGACGCCAGCAGCTCCTGTGACAGCACATAGCGACTTCCCCCAACGTTGATGGTGAAGAAGTGGAGTGGGTCTCTGATGCAAGATGCCGTCACCTCACTGAAGAAAACACTGGAGTCCAGAGACACCAGGGAGGCGCTGTCGCTGTAGAGCTCCTCTGCCACACCGCTCGAGTGGAGGCTCATGGTGGAGGAGGGTGGGGAAGCTGCTGGAGAAGGGACGAAGGGGAGGAATTACAACAGAAAGGTTGTATGTGAAGTTCAGCGTGGGCAGATACTCAAAATTGCAAACTGTGACTCGTGAAAATTATGTTTGTACTATTAACGATCACATCTGAGGTATCTGCAGTTCTTTCAGGGCTAGCCAGGATTGAATTTTAGATATCAAAAATATCTGCAAAATTACCTGGAATTCAGTACTGGTGCTTTTCTTTCAGTACTAAACTACTACAGTAGGGGGCAGCAATGCAGCACAGCAGCATCTAGTTTGCCTTATCAAAGAAGAAACACCAGCATGACCTGCCTGTCAGGTTTCTTATTGTAATATTCACCCGTAAAGAGTGATTCACAGACTGGTGGTTCCATACTCGGGTTTCAGACATATTAAAACTCTCACATGCTGTTTGAGCAAACTAAATTGCGTGTTGGTAAAGAGTTTCGGATGCAGGCAGCAGTGTTGGTGTTGGCTAATGCTGATAAAAATGCTAAGCTAATGTCTCCCAGGACAGTGAAAAAAAACTCAGTTATATCCAACTGATCCAACCAGCTGATTCGTAACACGGAGATGGTAAGGTAGTCAATGCCTCACTTAAAGTTCAGTAGTTCATGGAGGGTTCGGCTCCATGACCGAGTGCAGCGCTGGCTGCGGACATGCTAACATTAGCTATCGAATATGGTTACTCCTCAGCTTCTAGAGATGTTTAGCGTTTGTCCAGGTGTTTCCTCAGGCTGGATGCGTTGGCCTGATCAGCTTTGTGTTTCAGATTTTACAGTGAGTGTCGTCTGCGCTGAGTTTACCAAAGTGTAGCCACACTTTCAGGGCTGCTCAGATGGGAAATCTCAGGTACTGACCATCAGTACCCTTTAAATTACTTAGTTTAGTACCTAACTCGTTACGTCATTCTCTGAAACACATTTTCTATACTTGTTTTTATGTTTTTGTAACGTTTGTTTATGATGTTTTTCTATGTCTTCTTGTACCGTAGTCATAGCAGTAGTCTTGCAGTAGTCTTGCAGTAGTCTTGCAGTACCTCTGCTGCTGCTGTTAGAAATCCAGGAACGGTTTGACTGAGCTTTTTCCAGAACATCCTCAAGAATTCAACAAAGAGAATAAAGGGGGAAATTAAGGACAAAAACACAAGACACAAAGGACGGGGAAGCTCAGAGACACACGGAGACAGAGAGATGAAGCCTCTGGTTGTGTCCTACTTCTTGCTGATTTCTGGCTGCTGCAGTATTTAAATATTTTAGCTGGCTTACCTAATTAATAGATCTGATGCTACTATTCCTGTGATCATTCATTCCCCTTTGCCAGGTGCTTCTGTCCGACACTCTCGTCTCACTAATTCTTACACTCTGAATATTGCATGAGGCCATTTGAGCGGCGACTGAGGTGGGATGACAGACTGAGAGTTTCTGGTCAGTGAGGTCCACGGCTTCGGGGGCCCTGGAGCGTGCTGGGAGTGTAGATTTCTTCTCTCGGGGGCCCGTGTGAGCTCTTGTCAGGGGCCCACGATGTGTGGAGGCCTGCCGTTTAGTCGTCAACATGAAGCATACAGCAGCTGTTCTCCTGGGTCTGATCCCGATGTGTGAAATAACAACATGGTGTGAAGCTCATCTCTTACAGCAGCCTGCCTGCTAACAACCAGCAGTGACAAAAGCAATACAGCCACAACATTAAAACCACGTGCTTTGTAGGTCCCCCTTGTGCCGCCAAAACAGCTCTGACGTGTCAGATGAAGGGACTCAGGACCTCAGGGCATCAGAGTGTCGGATCCCCTGGGTCCTGTGCTGTGAGGGTGGGCCCTCCAGGTGGGAGAAGATCCACGCCATAACCTAAACTCACCGTGTTCCCGCAGAACGTTGCTTTGTGAACAGATGATTAATGTGCTTCGCTTCTCCTGTCGGTGCAGTTCATGTTTGTGAGTCTTCAAACATCATCCATATTTTTGCATTTCAAGTCTGTTTTCTCCTACTCGACGCACGTGACCACTGTGATGCTGTATTCAGCTTTGTGTGCTGCCAAAACTCAAGTGACCCACACTGACCACTGTGCCTGAATGCATCCTGTGTCCACACCAGGAGTGTTTGTGATGTAGACACCACACCTTTCAGATAAAATGCTCGCTCGCTGATTTATGTGCATGTTTTTGATGTAATCAAACTGCTCGTGCAGACTTTGAGGTATTCAGCTTCAATAAAGTTTGAAACGTCTCACGTTCACATCATTACGGCTGAGGTTTTTCCAAACACGTTTAAGGTTTTAAAACCTCGTCATCAATTGCGACCACACTATGAAAATACTCCACTATACTAACAGGAAAATATATACAAAGTATGAAAAGTGAAAGTACTCATTATGTGGTAAAATGTTGCCTGGTGGATTTCGGCTTTTTAACGAGTTTAGTTTATTTTTGATTTATTCATTTCATCCTTCAGTTTACCACAAGCCTTAAACATGAACACATCTGGAGGTTTTCGCTGTCATCTGTAAAGTAACTGAAGCTGTCAGACAGACGGAGAAAAAGTGCAGGATTTACCTCGTAAAGTACAAGTACTTTGAATTTGTATTGGATATTTGAGTTAAAGTACTTTACAGGTCTGCTCTCAAGGATTTTTTAATGTAAAATTTATTAGCTTTGATTTTTTTAGGATTTATTTAAAGATGAGTTTTTAGTATATTTTATTCAGGAGTCATGACAAACAGGAACAGCAGAGGAGCTGACAGTAAAACAAGATGAATCCTACCTGATCTAACCGAAGAGGATCCAGAACATCTTGGACTGAATATTCATCCACATTTTCATGAATCCTCACAAAGTAAAATCCAGTGCAAATTAATTTTCTCCAGAAACGATCACATGATGACAGAAACAGAGAAGACAAAGATGAGTGTTGAGATGTGGGAGGAGAGCAGCTCGGTGTTGTCTGCAGCACGGCTTTAAAACAGAGTGCAGGAGGAGGAGGAGGGGGAGGAGGGGGAGGAGGAGCACCTGGAGGAGGAGGAGGAGCACCAGGAGGAGGAGGAGGACGAGCAGCAGGAGGAGGAGGAGGGGGAGGAGGGGGAGGAGGAGCACCAGGAGGAGGAGGAGGACGAGCAGCAGGAGGAGGAGGAGCACCAGGAGGAGGAGGAGGACGAGCAGCAGCAGCAGCAGGAGGAGGAGGAGGAGGACGAGCAGCAGCAGGAGGAGGAGGAGCACCAGGAGGAGGAGGACGAGCAGCAGCAGCAGGAGGAGGACGAGCAGCAGGAGGAGGAGGAGGAGCACCTGAAGGAGGAGGAGGAGGACGAGCAGCAGCAGCAGGAGGAGGAGGAGGAGCAACAGGAGGAGGGGCAGCAGCAGGAGGAGTAGAAGGAGGAGGAGGCACTCAGATCCTTCACTAAAACACAATGTAAAATGACTGTAGTTTAGTTTGTCCTCATTCGCTTGGGCTCGTTGGGTCAAACTGTCTTAAACACACAGTATGCAGTTTTTGTTGTTAGGTGTTGCTTATTAAAATCAAAGAGCAGCTAGAAGACGTGCATGTCCTGTCCAGAGACAGTATGTGTGTATGTGTCCATGCTGTATGGACACAGTAAATTTATCTGAGGAGCAGAGTGTCTCACGTTGCTTGATACCAGGCTCAACTGTCCACTCATTACGTTCCAGCAATTTTCAGCCAAAATTATTGCGTCCACTTCCGTGAGGACTCAGGGGTCCACCAGGATGTGAGTCTCGTCATCAGAGCACGTTCATGTGGACCTGTGTTAGCTCTGTGCTACAGGACGCAAGTGTGTGTAGCGCGTTGCATTGAGGTAACAGCAGGATTTTCCAGTTGAGTTAGTCGAGCTGGAGCTCATTTGGACTGCAGCTTTTAATTCTGCTGGTTATTTCCTCCATGAATCCAATGAAAGTTTGTAAAACTCGTGAAAATAGTGAGAAGTGTGGTCACAATCAGCCAGAGCAGATTTTTATATCTTTTGATTTTCACACCCACCCGATGCTACAGCTGCTTCCTGTTTGTGAAGTTCTGTCTCCATCTAGTGGCTGAAACAAAGAACAACACTCTGACTTCCCGCCCTCCTCTCCTCCTCCTCAGCCTCCTCTCTTCGTGAGAGAGGTCTGATGCTCCTCAGTTTGTGTGAATGCAGATGTCTCTGTCAGCTCTGTGCTCTGGTTTCTGGTCTCCTCAGCAGCTGAATGAGCTCGTTGATGCTGGTTGGTGCAGAACCTGTTTGATGAGCCACGCAGCTTCCTGAGGGTTCACAAGGGGAACAATCGTCCCACTGCAAGAAAGCTTGTTGTCTGTTTTAGTTCACATTTGTGGACACGACTTGGACTTACTGGTCTTCATCGTGTGGTCCAAGTTTCGTTGGATCACGTTTTGAGGCTTTCAGAATGGAAGATTAGAAACACAGGATTCAAAACTTCATCATCTTCTTGTTTTTGCTTCAGGGCAAGTTCAGCTCCCTGGAAAGGTGTGGATCCACCTGGCAGAGAGCAGCGACCAGCAGTGAGCTGGCTTTGCTTCCTTTGCGTCTCACCGTGTCGATCACGTAGCGTGCTTTCTCTAGTTTGTCTTTTGCTGTGGCTGACTGCACTTCACTGTCATTTATAATGTGACACTCAATAAGTCTATCCAGAAGCTGGTTCAGAACAGTTTCATTCACCTTTATTATAAACTCCCTTCGAGCCGAGAGCAGCCTGTCCTCTGCTGGGCCGCTGTCCTCTGCTGGGCCGCTGTTCTGTGCTGGGCTGCTGTCCTCTGCTGGGCTGCTGTCCTCTGCTGGGCCGCTGTCCTGTGCTGGGCTGCTGTCCTCTGCTGGGCTGATTTCCTCTGCTGGGCTGCTGTCTTGTGTGGGGACATTTCTCTGTGGAGGCTTCCTTCTCTGACCTGTAGGATGATCAAGATAAAGACTTCTGTTTATTCTGATCCCCGCTGGGGTCCACACATCAGTGCTGCTGGAGGCTGACGCTGTTACCTGCCAGATACACATCACGTTTCCAAACGTCTTTCCTCTCCTGGTCTTGGACCATCAAAGTTACTTTCTCTGACATCGTAGTCAGGAAAACTTCAAATGTTGGGTGGAAATTTGGTCCATACTTGGAGTGAAATGTCGCACGCTGAAAACCAGGAGCAATGCGTCATTTTCAAACCTCTTGTGAAAATCAAATACTTTCCAACTGCTAATCTATGGTCAATATGCAGCCAGCGTGATCTCATGATGACATGAAGTGACTCGACCGACCTCAGGCTGAATGGTGAAGCCCTCCGGTTCACAGCAGACGCTGTAACTCTGTCTGATGCAGAGATGACAGTCGGAGGAGATCCTCAAGTACTCAGCATCTCCTTGTTGGGCTTTAACCTTCATTCAGAGGACAGTTTGTTCAAAAGGGTTTGCTCTTCCTATAGGGCTCTGTGATCCATCTTAGATTATATCGATCACTGAGGCTGAAGTATCTGAAAGACACCCTGAAACTAAAACTAAAGAGCAGACAGGCAGCTTTACCTCATGTACAGGGATGTTGTCCTGCAGCACAAACACGTCGAGCACTCGATGCCTGTTCGCCGGGGGTCGGAGGAACAGCAGGACTTGGCCGTTTATTGGCAGAGTGATGTTCAGGAGCCTTTGAGCGAGATCCCAGACCAGGCCAAAGGCAGACAGGTGAGGCACCTCCACAGCCACATGAGTGTCGGTTACCTCCAGCGACTTCAAGATGCTCATTCCACCGTCAGCGACGTGGACGACCGACAGCAGGCCGTCGCCGAGCAGCGCTGTGAACGCACTGAGCTGTGAACAGGTTCATCTCTACCTGGTTCATGTCCAACTGCTCCAGTTCAGAGTTCAAATAAACCAAACTGAATCAATCGTGATGTTCCTGTCCCACCTGATCTCTGAGGATGTTACGAGCAAACTTCATTTTAATTTCATTAACACCAACTTAATTTCAACTATGTAAAACTGCATTAATACAAATTTCACTAATTTACTTGTCAAATCCAAGAAAGCCACTTCTTTACCTTCCTTTGTTTCGCAGTGTGGCAGGCGGAGCTGACGGACAGCCGCGTCCTCAGAACACGTGATATCGAACAGCAGCCCTGCGGCCATCTTGCCAGCTGACCGGAGGAGGCTGTCATCCCATTGGACACACCTGTACAGCAGCTCCGCCTCCTGAGCCATCACAAACACCAATCCAGTCAAAGCACACCGGAAGACCCCTGGACCAGGACACCTGAACCTGTGAGACACAGCAGGACTGAATCAATAATACATTTATATTTATACTTATCTATTGTCCTGTTAGCCACTGATCTGTCGACTGGGCTGTCCGGGTCACTACAGATCAGTAAAAATAAAGCCAAATGAATGGACGTAATTCAAAAGGAAAATGTAAATTTCACATGGAAGCTTTCACAGGTAACTTCACCTGTGAAAACGTGCAGTTTGCATGCAGCATTTTAATGTGATTTCCACATGTGAAACAGCAAATTTCGGGTCCAGAAGAGCATCTGTGGTTAAGCGTGAGACAGCAGGGGCTCAATTTGTTTTAAAAGGAAATTGCAAAAAAATAAGAATTTGCAAAAATCCTCAACATTTGCGACTGCTGGTTGTGCTGTTAATATTTGGCCTTCAGCTCTTCACAGACTGTACCTGTACGAAGATCCATGTTTATTTGTTATCTGTCCAGGTGAGAAGGGCAATGGAGCCTGCAGTTAAGAAATGCACAAAGTTCGTTATTCTATCAGCGTGAACAGAAAGAGACGACTCGAGCTGACGTCACCTTGTGATGCTCGACAGCCTTTATTTTGTTCAGCTTATCTCTTGTTGTTGCTGGTTTCATTCTCACCTTGTTATCGTCCTCTGGCAGGGTTTCTTTCACATCCTGTTTGACATCTGAGTGGTCTGAAGGAGAGAAGAAGTGACAACAAGAGCAGCGCGTCCTTTCACAGCTCTAACTTTAATGTGATTTAAACATTTTTGTGAGGACATGTTCAGTTTAACGTGCCACAGCCTGATAGCGGGGGGACATGGGGTCCATACTCACCAGATGATTTCTCAGCTGTGATCATCTTCTCATCGATTCTGTCAGGACGATCAAAGACTCACGGTTAAAATAATTGTCCTCACGAAAGCCAACTGACAAAATGTTTTGCATCAAATCAACGACACCACAGGAAATGATGTCACTGTGCTGTAAAACTCTGTATGTCTGTTAAAAAATCAGTATTACTTTTTCCCTTTCGACGGTTAATCAATCGGCTGATTTAGTTTTCACTGGTGTCATTTTGACAAGTTAAAATGCTGATTTAATTTAACTTTGACAGATTAAAAATATATTTGTATACATAAAAATTACATTTCGCTTGTCAAAACTGATGCCACCATTTCTGATACACGTACGTCACCGTTTCCAAATCCTCTTTTGGTAAGTAAAATTCAAATCTGACAAGTTATAAAAGGAGTTTGTAGATATCTTAAATATAACTGTTATTTGTATGAATATTTTCACCAGTTCTAATCGTATTTCAGGTCTTTCAGGTCAAATTTCATTCTTACCAGTCACAAGGACAAATCAGTTTTTAACTTGACTGAAATGACTTTTTGATCTCCAGATGACACCTCGTCACATTATGGATCAGGACGATTGATCATTAATTGTTTAATCACAGCAATGTATGCTTTGTGTACCACAGGAGGACGTACTTCAGCTCTACAGTCCAGAAAAAAGAAAGAAACGCTCAGTGGGCAGAGCGTGGTCCACTCACACAAAAGGAAAAATGTTGAACTTTACCACTAGAGAGAATTTAAACATTGGTGTCAGGCATCAACAGTTCAACCTGTCAGAAATTAACTTTAACGTGTTGAAGTGCAGATCGAGTCGGAGCCTCGACTGACCTCACAGTCTCCAGTCTACAGCCAGGATTGTCCACGTGATAAGAGAGCAGCTCCACTCCTGAATCCTGCAGGTCGTTTCCACTCAGCTGCAGCTCTCTCAGACAGGTGGGGTTGGACTTCAGCGCTGAGGCCAGAGAGGCACAGCTGATCTCTGTCAACCTGCAGCGACTCAGTCTGAACGAAGAAGAAAGGATCCAGTTATAATCTAATCAGATCTGTTACTGCGTCCTATTCGCTGAGCCTGATGCTGTGGATCAGCCCTCTCCTGACGTGTACGGGAAGAAGGGCCTGCATGGGGGGCGTAATGAGAATACTTACTGATTAATAACCAGCTAACCCAGACAAGACACCAGTAGTACTCAGGTTACTCACTCCAGGGTCTCCAGTCTACAGTGTGGACTCTCCAGAAGATCACACAGCAGCTCCACCCCTGAATCCTCCAGCCTGTTTCCACTCAGATCCAGATCCCTCAGATGGAAGGGGTTACACCTCAGGGCGGAGCTCAGACGGGCACAGCTGTGCCGAGACAAACCGCACCAACTCAGCCTGACCAAAGAGTAACTGGTGTAAACATATTTGTATAAATGGCAACCAAAGACATATTTGCATTTCCACAAGTGAACTTTGTTGTGTAACAGAGTTGGAGAAGTGACCTCAGGGTGTCCAGTCTACAGCATGGACTCTCCAGAAGATCACACAGCAGCTTCACTCCTGAATCACGCAGTTCGTTTCCCCACAGCTCAAGCTCTCTCAGATGGGAGGGCTTGGACTTCAGAGCTGAGGATAAAGAACCACAGCTCATCCATGACAAACTGCAGTCACCCAGCCTGAATAAAGGAGAAAGGATCTTCAGAGCACAATGGAATCTGTACGGAGCTGAAGAACATTTAGAGCTTTCAGTGATTTTACTGACGTCATGTTGCCAACTACTTCAGTGATTTGGCTTCTTAAACTCGGCCAGTGATTCATCCATACAAGCTCAGGTTGTAACATCAGCTGGACTGCAGCTCTCACAACTTTCACATCAAATTAAACTCAGTAAATCTCAGAAGTAAAACATGGTGTCTGACCTCAGAGTCTGCAGTCTACAGTTTGGACTCTGCAGAAAAGCACACAGCAGCTCCACTCCTGAATCCTGCAGGCTGTTGTTACCCAGCTGCAGCTCTCTCAGACTGGATGGGTTGGACTTCAGGGCTGAGGCCAGAGGAGCACAGCTGATGTCTGAGAACTTACAGCCCCACAGTCTGAGTAAAGAATAAATGAAGAAGTCCAGTAATGATCCAGTCAGATCTGTTCAAGTGTTAATTAATGAATGTGTTAGGTAAGACCATTCAAATGTGAAGGCTTTACATTAATGTTCCTGCACTTGGGAACAAGCTGTTCCTGTGGCACGATGTTTTGGCCTTTGTGGACCACAGCCTAAGATCTGCAACTGTAACAGAGAGTCAGTGAACTGACCTGAGAGTCTCCAGTCTACAGTGTGGACTCTGCAGAAAAGCACACAGCAGCTCCACTCCTGGATCCTGCAGCCTGTTGTTACTCAGCTGCAGCTCTCTCAGATGGGAGGGGTTGGACTTCAGGGCTGAGGCCAGAGAAGCACAGCTGATCTCTGTCAAACAGCAGTCACTCAATCTGAAGGAAGAATAGATGATAAAAATCAATTTAGAATCTTATCAGACGCGTTCAGGTTTTAAATGTGTGGTGACCTTTTCATCCTCTTCTTGTGGATCATCATAGTGTCAGCCTTCTGCAAGCAACTTTCATACACCTGTTCATGACCATACTGACTGTGAAATGGCTGCTTTCTAGCACAACTACATAAACTGTGGTCAGTGAACTGACCTCAGAGTCTCCAGCCTACAGTTTGGACTCTCCAGTCCAGCAGACAGCAGCTTCACTCCTGAATCGTACAGGTTGTTGTTACTCAGGTCCAGTTCTCTCAGGTGAGAGGGGTTGGACTTCAGGGCTGAGGCCACAACTTCACAATGAGTCTCCAAGATTCCACAACTAGAAAGTCTGTCATGACACATAAATAACAAACTGTGAGACTGTGGAAGACGACACATTATATTCACATGTTCGAGATCAGGCAATGTGCAACAGAATCCTTAATTCATAATTTGTTTTCCCAGGTTTGCACATTGCCTCCATCACCCAAAGGAATATAAATAGAAGAAAAAACTGTGAAATGTCACAGTTATTAGAAAGAAATAGAACATGTTCATCCAGCATCCACAACAACAACACAACATTTGATGAACATCCATGACAAAGTAGAAGTGACACATACAGCAAGTGAACCCTAAAGAATATTAAGAGTTTTATGATGTTTGATTGAGCTAAATTACTAATCTAGACATGTTTATGAAGCTGATCACATCTGGACTTACAGAGCATTTCTGCAGTTCCTCACAGCTGGAATCAGCCGCTGTCGTCCCTCCGTTGATGTGTTGTACTTCTTCAGGTCCAACTCATCCAGAACCTCCTCTGACATCTGCAGCACGTAGGCCAGAGCTGAGCAGTGGACCTCTGATAGTTTTTTCTCTGAGCTGTTCTCTGTTTTCAGGAACTCTTGGATCTCCTGATGTACTGAGTGGTCGTTCATCTCCATCAGACAGTGGAAGATGTTGATGCTCCTGTCAGGAGAAGTATTGGTCTTCTTCTTTTTTAGGTTGGTGATGGCTCTCTGGATGGTTTCTGGATTGTCATCTGTCCAATTCAGCAGGCCTCCTAAGAGTCCCTGGTTGGACTTCAGAGAGATGCCATGAAGGAAGCGAATGAACAGGTCCAGATGGCCATTTTTGCTTTTGAGGGATTTCTCCAGGGCTCCCTTCAGGAAGATATCCAGGGATGGGTAATCTTTGTCATCATTCAGAGAACATTCTCTGTTGTCATAGTCCCAGGCTTTCCCCAGGAAAGCCTTCAGTTCCTTTGTGTTCCTGTTGGTGTAACAGTAGAACATGTAGACTGCAGCCAGAAGCTCCTGAATGCTCAGATGAACAAAGCAGTAGACTGTTCTCTCGAAGATCACACACTCTCTTCTGAAGATCTCCGTACAAACTCCTGAGTACACCAAGGCCTCTTTGGCATCCAGACCACACTTCTCCAGGTCTTCTTGGTAGAACATGATGTTTCCTGTCTCCAGATGTTCAAACGCCAGCCTCCCCAGCTTCAGAAGAACCTCCCTGTCAGCCTCCATCAGCTCCTGTGGGCTCGTCTCATGTCCCTCATCATACTTCTGCTTCTTCCTCTTTGTCTGGACCAGCAGGAAGTGCGAGTACATGTCAGTCAGAGTCTTGGGCAGCTCTCCTCTCTGGTCTGTAGTCAACATGTGCTCCAGAACTGTAGCCATGATCCAGCAGAAGACTGGGATTTGACACATGATGTGGAGGCTCCTGGATGTCTTGATGTGTGAGATGATTCTGCTGGACAGATCTTCATCACTGAACCTCCTCCTGAAGTACTCCTCCTTCTGCTCGTCAGTGAAACCTCGTACTTCTGTCACCCTGTCAACACGTGAAGGAGGGATCTGATTGGCTGCTGTGGGTCTGGACGTTATCCAGACGAGGGCCGAGGGAAGCAGATTCCCCTCGATGAGGTTTGCCAGCAGCACGTTGACTGATGACTTCTGTCCGACATCAGACACAACCTCAATGTTCTTGAAATCCAGTGAAAGTCTGCTTTCATCCAGGCCATCAAAGATGAACAGAAGTTTACAGACAGCCAGCTGCTCTGCTGTGAGCTTCTGTAATGCTGGATGGAAAACATGGAGCAGCGTGAGAAGACTGTGCTGCTCATCTCTGATCAAGTTCAGCTCCCTGAACGACAGCAGAACCACCAGACCGACATCCTGGTTTTCCAGGCCCTCAGCCCAGTCCAGAGCGAACTTCTGCACTAAGAAGGTTTTTCCAACACCAGCGACGCCGTTGGTCAGAACAACTCTGATGGGAGACTCAGGTGAGGCTTTAAAGATGTCCTGGCATCTGATCAAAGTCTCATGGAGGGTCTTCATCTTGGAAGTCGTCTCAAGCTGCCTGACCTCATGTTGGGTATTAACGTCTTCTCTCTGACCCTCTGTGATGTAGAGCTCAGTGTAGATCGTGTTGAGGAGGGTCCCACTTCCTGTTTCATCACTTCCTTCAGTCACACGCTCACATCTCGTCTTCAGACTGATCTTAAGTTCATCTAGAACCTCCTGCAGACCACGATCTGCTGAAAGAGAGAGACCAACATAAAATCAAGTAACAAAAAAAACAATACAGGCTTTAAAATTTGAGCAAATAAGCTCATCAGCAGGCAGATGTTACTTTGTGCAGTCTGACCGGCTGTCTGCAGTCCAGCTCCTGTTCCGGATCGGGCTCCACACTGGGGACAGGAGGAGACGCCTGATGAAGCAGACTGGTCCCAGTATGAGGTGAAGCACTGCCTGCAGAAGCAGTGTCCACAGCTGGCTGAGACCAGATCCTTCGGGACTTCCTGGCACAAAGCGCAGGAGGAAGGCTGCTCCTCTTCAGAATCGTAGCTGCTCCTCCTCTCTCTGTGGAGACAAACACCTCACATTGGTGGAGACCAAACCTCCACACTCTTACTGTGTGTGGCTTTAGAAGTTTCTGCTGCTGAACTTTGTTGGAGATTTCTGGTAAAACGTTTAAACCATTTTCACAAGACAATTAGGTTTTACTGTTATACAACAGATTTGCTGAGCACAGAGTTAAGTTTCAGCTTCCTCTACTGCAGTGATAAGTCAGCAGGCTGCCAGTATAAAAATCTCCCCTTCCAGCACTTTGCGCCTCTGAATGTTGATAACTGGATCTTCAGCTTACTGTAGAGACTGGCTCCTGTGGCTCTTTGAGTTTGAGGGTCCAGATTCATTACTGGGTTTGTCTTTGGACTGGTCATTCGTCGACAACAGATCGCTGGATGATGGAGATCCTGCTCTCTTTCTGTGTAAACAACAAATATTTTACATCAGTATATCATGAATACTTGTAAAGCACAGAGTTAACATTAACATGACACATGACCTCATATTCGGTAGATCCACTCTGGCTGAGGTATGACGAGGTTAACAGATTGGTCTAATGACAATCAGATGATCAAAAATGACTTCTATCAGACTGGCAGCTCATCCTCCACACCAGAAGTATTTCCTGCAGGGTTCGGTTTGTGAACAACACAGACTGGGACGGATGTACGAGCAAAAGGGTCAAACTTCATGGCAGAATGTGATGACAAAGCAGTACGTCCCAACTGTCAGCTGCAGGCAGCATCACATACTTTGTAAAAACAGCAGTACGAAGTAAATGATGTGATCTGGAATGTATCCAGTGTCTTACTTTATGCCGGAGGCTTCATGTTCATCAGGTAGACCTGGAGGTTCCCCTTTGAAAAAGTCAGTCATCATGACGAGCAGATCACAACTGAGCACACACACACACACACTAAGGTTGGTAGGTTCTCATTAATTTCACGTCATGTAGCTGTGATGGCTCAGAAATGAGGGAAAAAAGGGAAGTCATTTGAAGACAAGTCTTCGGGTCAGGCATACTGTGATTTCACATCAATGGAGATTTTTCAACATACAGGACAAAGAGTCCAAAAAACACAACCAGAAGAGATCAGCAGATTCATCAACAGTGAGAGTAACCGTAATTTGCATATCAACACTCACCCTGTTTTCCTGTTCCCATCCTGCTGCTAAACGGAGGTTAAAATGGTGTCTGACTTTCACTTTCTGTTTGCAGCTCCCCCCCAGCACCTGACTTATTTAACCATTTGATTACACACAGCTCCAAGAAGGTTGACATTTGTACTTTGTCACGCACTTTGCATGCTAACAAAGTGGGACTGCAACCTGATTGTTTTCATCACCGATTAATCTGTCAGTTAGTTTAGTTCTACTCATATCTGACTGTGTTTTTATTTATCCTGTGTTATTTTTATTTCATAATTCTCCTGTAATAATTATCTCCTTTTTGCAGCTACTTCATGTATACATACGGTTTTCTTTTATAAATTACTGAGAAAATACTGAAAGAATTCTAGTGTTTACCTACTGTACCAGCAGATATATCCAATAAAATCACTTGAACTTGAACCTCAAGTGTTGGCTTAAGATACACAGACGATAAGTAGACAGACAGATAGAGAGATAGATGGATAGATACTTTATTGATCCCAAGGGAAATTCAGTATCTAGTTGCATCAGTACAAGGACAAATAAAATAAAATAAATAAAATAACAGTCTATATCGCGCGCAAATAAATGCTGAGAGACAAAGTGATAAAAAAAGTGAGTTTGACAGTTTGAGTCCTCTCTTCTGCCACTGACGTTAGGGACTGTGGCAAAGTACTGGCACTAGCATTAGTTTTAACGTTAGCATTAGCATTAGTATTAGTATTAGTATTAGCATAAGTATTACTATTAGTATTCTTCCACGTCAAAGCGTGCAAACCCAATTTTCATAAAACTGCAGCAACACCAGGGGGCGGTAATACACAGTTAATTGGTTCGTGCCACCATTAACAACATGAAGAAGAAAACGTCATCGGTGTTTGGGCCAATCAGTGAAGTGGCCGCCGCAGTAATCTCCGCCCCAGAGAGAAACCGCCATCATGAAATTGAAAACAACAAACTGACAGATGAGACGCATTTCTCTGGTTCATAACAAGGTAAACTTTTAACAGCTTCTCCGCTAACGTCAGGGATCGATAGTTCGATCACATGCTGACATTCATGTGGAGTTTGCTGTATCGCCTCATCGGGCTGTAAAGGGTTCATATCATTAGTTTCCATTAATTACCGCACAGCTGTGAGTGAACGTCACTGTTAGCAGGTAGTGGCTAGCTTTCTGCTAGCAAGCATTTACGCCTGGCTTGGTTTTTAAACTCACCTGCAAAATAGTTAAGAGCGGCTGACTAACAAGCAAACGAAGGGGAGGTGGGAAGTGAATGTGGAAGTTGTAGCCTGTACCTGAGCATGATACTGGGCTAACTTGACGCGCAATAGCTAATGTTTGGCGCAACGTAAAGTTACAGCGCGCCAATCCGCACGGACGTTTATTGTGAAAGAATAAAGACACAAGGCAGCATCAGTCTGGACAGCATGAAGGAAGGGCAAATTTAAATAGTAAGTCGAGTGTGTGCTGAGAAACATAGACAGCGTTGCAACTCGTGTTTTATTTCCTGACTCTAGTCTGGACTGAATGTAGCAGGAGATTCTGTCTGTTACGTGTGAATTCACGTGAAAGTGAACCTCAGCTACTGATGTTAGCTAATTCTGTCCGAGCTGCCGGGCGCCAGTCAACATTCTGTTGTTTTTATGGACAAAAGCTGCTCTCTGGTTCGCACTGCCTAATTTCAAGTCTTAAAATATTATTAGAAGTCAAATTAAAATTCAACATACGTCTAACGCACCAAACTACACAAACTGAAGGAGAATTGTTAATGATGTTAATGATGATGGTCTTGTTGAAAGATGTGGAAAATGCTGTTAAGTGGGCTTTGAGTTAAGACATCACTAATTGTGGACATGGATTTCAGGTTTTTTAATCACATTGGCTGATTAATGTAAGGAATTTGTGCTTCAGTTAAGCAGTCCCACACGTTTAGATCATACAGAGTCTTAATGTGAAAAACCCGTACAAAATAATAATGACATTCCTTCTGCAGCGTCACGCATTTAGATATTTCATGAGTTATTCAGCAAATTAATAGAGACCCTTAAATGTGAAGTCTGACCTACAGAAACTATGTTAATGAGATCTGTGTTATGGTTCTTCATGCAGCTGGATGCAATGTTCTGTGAACATCCAAGCTGTGACGTTTAACTTGTTCTGTGCACTCATGAGTGTGTCTGTAAAACACAGTCTTTACCAAACTGGTGTGTGAGAATTGCAGTGATATAAATGTGTTCCTCTTCCTCCTGTTAGGAAAAAGCTGACGCTTGGGAGAGACTGAGGCTGTGCAGGTATGAGTGACGTGGCGGAGGAAGCGATGGACAGCTCTGCGGTGTCAGACGAAGAAGTGGCAAACCAGAAGGAGACGTCACAGGAAGACCAGTCCAGTCCGGACAAAAGCCGCTCCAAAATATCTGGTAAAGGGAAGGAGATGGTTTACTCCCTCTGCTCTGTATTCCAGTCAGCAACTAAAATAACAGCTGAGGTGCTCGCTGCACTGTTTACTCATGTGATCATATGATACTGGATATGAGCTGCAGGTTTTTCACTCGTTCTGTTCTCCCTCTGCTGTCGCAGCAGCTGGTGACATCGTTGAGGGAAAGCGGACAAAGAAGACAGTCGAGAGGCTCGATTTCCAGGCACCAAAGCAAAAGGAGAAGCTAAAGATTGGAGATGGTAAATATTTGACGATGGCACACATTAGACGGTGGTTTCTTTTCGAGCATTAGATTGTTAAGTATGAATGCGTGTCATTTAAAGGCAGCATTCAGACGTATGCTGATCTGTTTGTGACTGGCAGCTTGTTTATCTTCTTATATTTTCAGGCAGCGGAGAGAAGTTGGGTGATATTCCACGCATTGGCTACCAGGTCACCAAGATGAAGCCCGCTGACCTGAAACCCCTGCACGCCATCCTGTTCGACAGACCAGGAAAGGTACAAACATCTGGATGATCGAGTCTCTGTTTGCTTATTTAAGACATCATTTATTACTGATGTCACAGTGAAGAGCAGGCAGCATCAGGGAGGAGACATTTTTTCTTCATATAAAAGCACAGTGGAATCAGTCTGTGCTGGTCCACGTCTCCTGGATATGTCCCCGTCCAACCACACTCTCTCTCTCTCTCTCACACACACACACACACACACACACACACACACACACACACACAAATACGTTTGTGCTGTGGTTCACATCTTTCAGATGTGTTGAGCTGCTCTCTCTGTTGCAAACAGACAATATAGTGCCATTATGTGAGGTTCTTGTTTGTTCCTTTTGTCAGATGGCCACGATAAAGAAGAACTTGCGTCTGTTTAACGGCTTTCCCTTCGACGCTGACAGCGAACAGTACACCAAAAAACGAGAAAAACTTCTCAAGTGAGTTGACACTTTGGCTCTTCGGTGACTGAGTGGAATCAGAAAGAAGGTGAAATCTTTCTGATTTAAGACGATTTTGTCAGATGAATTCAGTGGCTTTAACGAAAACAGCTTTTCATTAAAGTCACTGGACTTTTATGCTCCAGATTCTTGTTGCTCTCATTTTGTCTCGTTTTAAACAAGTTGTGGTGCTGGAAGCTCCTGATGTGAAGCTGTTTGTGGTGTGTACAGACCAGCTGTGGCTCTGAGCTGAGCGACGTGTTCACATTGTAAATTCTCTGTGCTTTTGTGTTCGGTTTCTCAGCTTGTTCTCAGAGGCACAAAGGTCCACTGAAGTCATTTCTTTGTATTTGAACGCAGGAATTCAAATTTTACCAACACCAAGCTGAAAGTGGTGTGCAGCGTTTTGGATCTGGAGAAGAAAGGAACCCACTCAGATCTGGTTGACAGGATCCTGACTTTCCTCATCGCGCCCAAGAACAGCGGGAAGGTGAGTGGCGAGCTCACTGCACTTCACTTCAAGTATTGTGCTTCTGAGGTACTTCTACTTCAGTTGAGTATTTCAATTTCCTGCCTCTTTATACTTTCATTTCATTACATTTTGGAGGCAAATGTTGTACTTTTCATTCCACTACATTTATTTGATAACTTTAGTTGCTAGCAGATTGGGGGCCTGTTCAGTGCTAAAAGGCTGTTACTTGTGAAGTGTAGCCAATCGGGTTGTGTTCTGGGCGTTCTGGGCAAGACATGTCGTGAGGTGCTGGGTCTGTTTGGCTGACGGGCCAAACGATTTCAACGCGTGTGATTTATAGTGTAAGCTGAAAGAGTCGTTTGTCCTTTGGCAGCGTCTGCCCGTCAAGAAAAAGAAGAAATCAAAGAAGAAACTATCAGGTGACGACTCAACCGCCAAGACCAAGAAGAGCAAACCCAAACCCAGGAGCTCGTCGTCCAGTCCCAAGAAGTCCAAATCAGGAAGCAAATCCAAAGCCATCGTCATGGACTCGAGCAGCGACGAGGATGACGACGAAGAAGATGAGAAGGCGGCGGCTTCAGCCGAGGCCGAGGGATCAGACGCAGAGGACAAACCGTCAGAGAAAGACGAGGAGCAGTCGGACAAGTCAGAGGAGTCTGCCGATGAAGAAGAGGAGGATGGCGACGGTGATGAGGTGAGGCTGTAGAGGCTGAGCACAAAACTGGACAACAGTTTCCAGATAAACCACCTGGAGCTCAAACAAAATCGATCGATAAAGTCATTAGTCGGTCCACTGAAAAACAGAAGTGGGAGTAATTTTTCAGGAAAAAATGTCAAACATTTGCCAGTTTCTTTCTTTGCTTTGTGGTTGTAAGCTGAATGTCCAATTAACTGAGAAAAACAGCAGGCAAACTGCCGGTTGTATCCCTGAGGTAAGATCAAGTCCTCTTCTCCATCTTCCTTTGTAAAGAAATCTTCGAAACGTTTTTAAAATCCTGTCTTTATTTGGACTCGGTTCAGTTTTTAATCCACAAACATTTTGTGTCAGTCTCCCAAATCAAAGTCAGACAGAGCAAAGTCCAAGAAATCAGCAGCAGTGAAGAGACAGAGGACACCAGCGAAGAAGACGGGTCCTCCTAAAAAGAGGCCGAAGAAGGAAGCGTCGGACAAGTCAGAAGCTGACGCCGACAGCGAAGACGATGAGAAGGTAAAAACTTAATGCCACAGACAACATTTTGAACGGTCTGACGAGCGGTGAAGGCGTTCGTCTTCCATTCTGATTAATCCCTTCAGTCTCTGTGTGTTTGGATTTGGATTCCTTCTCGTCGTGCTTCATCTCCTTCTCCTCCTCTGCTCCACCTTCTTACTCAACTCGTGATTGTTTGTCGTCTTAAAGCCCAGAAAAAAGAAATCGGCTCCTGCCAAACCTGCCGCCAAAACCAAGAAGGCCGACAGCAGCAGCAACAGCAAAACCAACACAAACACGGGTGAGTTGACGCTGATCAGTGCTGATCAGTGCTGATCAGTGCTGATCGGTGCTGATCCGTGCTGATCCGTGCTGATCCGTGCTGATTGGTGCTGATTGGTGCTGATCTGTGCTGATCGGTGCTGATTGGACATTTCACTGCTTTACTGTGTGTGTGGAATAACATTAAGCATTAAAAACATGTGCTTCTGCTCTGTGAGGAACAACACGTGTGGTGAACCCGAGACTCCGGATTAACTAGCGTGTGTGTGTGTGTGTGTGTGTGTGTGTGTGAAGATAAATGTGTTCAACCTGTGATGATGTTTAGCACTTTGAATCCCCTCATTCTTCTTCTTCTTCTGCCACCCGCAGCAGAGGACAGTTCGGACGACGACGAGCCGCTCATCAAGATGGTGAAGAGGGCACCGACTGACGAGCAGCTGAAGGAGACGGTGAAGAGTCTGCTGAAAGAGGCCAACCTGGAGGAGATGACCATGAAGCAGATCTGCCAGAGGGTGAGCAGCGACCTGCTGGGCATTAAACAGGGTAGACGCTAAACCGCTCAATTTAAATGGAGCAGAGTTTTTTACCTGAGTGCATCAGGTGAGTGTGGGGCCCAATAATCTGTGATTTTCTACAAGCATTAAATCATATATTCTAAACCAGATCCTTTACGAAGAATAATTTGGGTAGAGTAAAACATACTTTAAGTATAAATAAATAAAAATAGATTGTTTATTTGGTGTTTCCTTCTGCGCTGTGTGGTTTTTAGGTGTTTGACACGTACCCAGACCACGACCTGAGCGGCAAGAAGGACTACATCAAACAGACGGTCAAATCTGTGAGTGCGCACACACACACACACACACACACAGAGAGAGAGAGAGAAAATGACTGGAACGATGAATTGGTTATCAGAGTAGCTGGCAACTAATTTTTGCTTGATGGGCTGCTCCCTGCAGCTCCAGTTGCTGCCTCCTCTAATTGTAGCTGGTGTCTTCAGTCTATGAAAACAAAAACTGAGGAAGTAACCTACAGAGTTAACAAGAAACAGGAAATGACTGCAGAAAGGTGCAGAACAACAACAACAAAGATTAGGCAGACAGTAAAGGCTGAAAACTCCCTTTTGACGGATTTAATGGATGACATGTTTTCCCTGATGGAAACTAAACCGTCCTGTTTTTCACTGCAACCAACACAACTTCCTCATGTTAGGAAAAAACAAAAAACAACCATTTGATCCTGATTTTGATGTTGATTATCAGGGCAACAACTGACATTTCAAAGCATTCGGGTAAATTTCTATATTCCCATAATTATGGTCATCAGGGGGTGGAGCTGCAGTATCGAGTTCCCGCCCACACACCTGCCAGAGCCAATCAGGAGCAGCACTCAGCTGTCAATCAGAATCAGAATCAGAAAAATTAACACTAAGCTAAAATTACTGGTTGCAGTTCATTGGCCAACATTAACGCTGAACTCATTTTGCTGTTAAAGAACATAAACAGAACCGTAAAACTTTCACATCCAAAGTCAGTTTTCACTTGCTCCAATACGAATTCAGTCAAGTGTCAAACATCTGTGGGTTCGCGCTTCTTAACCGTAAGGATTTGCTGCTTTTCTTCTTCGGTTGTGTCCGGAAATGAAGATTCTTGGCTTCTGGGAAGCTGATAAGCATTTTATAGACTGAAGGATCAATCATGAAAAGAATCACAGCAAACTGCACAGCACATCACTGATTGGCCTCGAGTTTTGTATTCGTTTGTATAAAAGCAGCCAACGTGAACGTCTTTACCTGCTGCGGTTTTGTCGAGTGCCTGATCGAACTGAGCACGTGCAGCTCTGAGCGGAGATGAGAAAGAAGCGAGATGGTTCACTCCTCAGCTGCTTCCATCATCAGCTACAGAAAATTATTTTTTTAACCACTCGTCCAATCAGGCAAGTGAGTTGCCACATTTAGTTGTTGAGCCCTGGAAGCTCTTTTGTTTTGTTTAGTTTAGTTTAGTCAGCGTCATCAGTGTGCATCATTATAGACCCAACTGTTAGCTGCCCCCCTTTTGTCTGATAAAAACACATGGATGTTTTGTTTTAGTAGAAGAGAAGATTTTATATTCCCCATCATGAGGCTGGTCATTTCATCTTGGGGCTTTGATGGCTTCTGCCGTGTCACACAACTCACGTCATGACTTCCTGTGTTTCCTCACAGCTCATCACATGAAGAAGAAGAACAAAACTTCAGCAGAAATGACTGAAAAGCTCCTTTTCCATTAGTTTCATATCAGTTTGGTTTCATACCAAACAGTTTTATACATAATTATGTTTTTTTATTAATGTGTGACTTGTTTATAGATTGTCTGATTCATCGGCTTTTATTCATGTTCAACCTGAACAGGTCTGAAGAATTGTCTTTCTTAGCACCAAATCTCATCCCAGGACTTCAGTTCTTATTCCCTGATTAAAACTCATACGTGTTTTCTAATTCAGTGAAGCTATTTTTGATTAACACTTTAACTCATTATTTCTCTGGATTTTTGTTTGGTCCGATTAATTTACATTAAAATTGTACCTTTTTGAACAAAACTGTCTGAATGTGGTTTGAAGTTTGTGTGCAGAAACGTGTTAGAAAAATAAAAATATATTTATACTGAGTGATAATAACTGTATCTTATCTTTTGGAGCAGCCGTGTCTAAAAGCTGAGGCTGCCTACATTTCCTGTCTGTGTGAAAGAGTTTGTGGACGCTGGAAGTGTGAAGAAAACAAAAGTTTACTTGAGAACCTATATTTTTGCTTCTATATAAAAAACATACAACTACTCTACTCGTGTTCTGTAATTTTAAGATTAAGTTTTTCTGTACAATAAAGCATTGGTTTATAGAATGATGATGTCTTACAGATGAAAACAGCAACAAGTCATGATGTTGAACGTGTTGAAGCGGTTGATCTTCGTCCTCCTGCAAAGTTGAGATAAGATAAAAACGTTCATCTCACGCTGCACAGCACAGAAGTGATGACGAGCTGCACTTTCAGCTGACATTTTTAATCCCTGGGTTTTGCCTGTCAGGTTGTGGTCATCCCAGGAGTCTGCAGACGACATTCAGGGCTGACAAAATGCTGCAAGGTGTGAACCTGTTTTATTCGTCACATAATAACCACTTTATTTTGCACGTTTCGGCCGTTTGATCTGGACAACAAGGCATGACTGGCCAGTAGCCGCAGGTGGCGGCTAACGTACGCTCTGCTAGCCCTGTGCTTAACTTCCAGCTTTAGCCAGTTCCCCTTAAGGTGTGTCCCTGTCTTACAAAAATTACCCATCATTATAATTATAATATATATATATTATTCAAAAAATAGCCGACATTTCGTGTGCACCAACGTTTCAACCTGCCGGCTGCCCTGGAGGCGCCAACACCGCTGCTAGCCAAAACTTCACCGCTTTCGCTGTTGCATGTGGAAAGTGGGAAATGTTAGTGTGGCTGTTGAGCTGCACAATCAGGCATCGTTTATTGCTCTTAAAAACTATATTTAAACTGAAAACTTTTCCTACAATTATTTTTGGTTCAAGAGCACTGTTAGAACGTTTTTGTATTTTATTAGATAAACATGATAATCGACCCTACCAAAACACGTACATCCTTTTCCTGTGCGCTGGGAGGCGGTCTTCCTTTTTCCTGTTGGCCATGAACAGACCACACCCTGAGCTCAGTGAAAGCGAAAGTATTTGAGTTGTTTACAACGATACTTCGCCCCGTTTTTCTTTCTTCCCGCGACTTTTCCCGTCAACGATCGGTTTAACGTCAAGCTGAGGTAAGTTGTCCTTCTTGTGGAGAAACTGAGGTCAGAGTTGTGTTTTCTTCACACTAAATGTACCATAAGAACAAAGAAAGTTGCTTCTGGTTTTGGAGGCGAACTGAACAGTTCAGACACGGAAGGACACGCGACAAAGACGACAAAGAACTGATAAAATTTATTAATTTGAGATGAAATATCTTTGTTTCTGCGGTGTAGAAGTGAGTTGAGTTTGCACTTTTTTCCTTTTCTTGTGGTTAAACCAGTGCTTCTCAAATAGTGGGGGCGTGTGTGACCCTGGGGAACATGCTTTTTTTGCCGTACTAGAATAAAGTGTAATTGCACATCCACTACAGTAGTTGGCAGTGGCGCTCTCATTGTCAGAGTGTGCGCAGGGAGTATTAGCTCTATGGTGTAGCGGTTTCTTTGCACCGAGCAGGCGATATGAAGTGCAGTAAGCGAACCCTTAAGAGACAACATGAAGAAATTTTTAACAGGGATGAGAAGAAAGGCGGAGAGAGACGAAGATAATGAGACAAAAGTAACTCGAGGAAATATGACGAAGCATATGTAGCGCTTGGCTTCACTGTGACAGCAGTGGGAGACGACAGACCGGTGTGTTTACTGTGTCTAAACATGCTGGCAGCGGACAGCATGAAGCCAAATAAATGAAGGCGTCACTTGAAGACATTACATCCCAATCATGCTGATGAGCCGCTGGAGATTTTTCAGCCAAAACGTGCCGAATATTGCCAACAATCATCCCGCTTTGTGAATGCTACTTCAGTAAATCAGCGAGAATTGTTAGCATCCTATTATTACATATTATTAAATATTATTACATATTATTATTACTATTATTTATAGTCGCGGCGGAGAGTGGGGGGGGGGGGCGCGAATTATTTTCTTCTTGCTGGGGGGGGGGCGCAACAGAAAATAATTGAGAAGCACTGGGTTAAACCGAGAGAATTTTGTATTGACTTCAGCTCGATGTTTCAGGTGCACAAAGGTGAGCGTCTTAATTTAAACATTGGTTTTCGTCATGCATTTTCACATTACTGTGAGGAGGCGTCACTGAGGTGTGCAGCGCCGCCTGGTGGTGGGAGCACAGAAAACAACCTGCAGTGGGTCGCATAACAGTTTGTTGTCTTAATAATTTGAAAGCACAGACTGTCAGTTGCAGAGTTTTGCTTTCTGTTCTTTATCAGAAAGCATCTTTTGTTTGAACATCTTCTGTTTTGTTAAAATCTCGTGACAGCCAGTCAGTACCAAGACCAGAAGCAGTCACACTCAGTCAGAGTGAAACACACTCAGTCAGTTTGCACCCACAGGCATACGTAAGTCAGACTGGATTACTTTGACACTGAAACTGAAAGCCCTGGTGATCTGCAGGCTGGGAGAGCATGACTGTTGGAGCGACTGTTGGTCTCGCTTGTCTTCCTGTGCAGTCGCCTGATGTTGCACCTCTGGGTGAAGCTGCACTTTGTCAGCTGATGCAGGACTGCACTAACTGCATGGCTGTTGTTCCTCGCTGCACTGTGTCTGCTGGCCAAGTCACACCAAAATAAAGAAGAAGTGTTATAATACTGCATGACCGCTTCTCCAAAGTTCTTTATGGTTTCCACAGGTTATGTTTCTCAGTATCACAAGTTCTACAGAGTTCACAAGAGTAAGTAGTTTCTGCATCTGATTTTAATTTTATTTAGCTTTCTCAGCCCTCAGGCCTGTTTTAGACAAGAGATCTGTGCACTGCAGTGCTTTTGGTTGGTGTTGTTCACATTATATTGGAAATGTATCATATATACTGTACTTCATCAAGGTGTTCCTGTTTAGGTGCATATTTGTTTTCTTAATTAATATGTCATAATAGACCAGTTTTGACACAACATAATGCATCTGTGCAGGACCGGAGAGGACCCAAACCCAGGAAGCCAGACAAAGAGGAAAAAAAGCAAGTATGTGTGTCACTTTCAGGTGAAAAAACACTGTTGGCTGAAATATAAAATTATAAATTTTGCTGTTTGTTGAAATAGGAGCAGCACTGCAGCAAGTCGCTTTCTGACTTAAGTCTTTCCAAACAAACGTGCACTTCCACGTCCAGTGGACACAGACGTACTGTGAATCTGCTTCCAGCTGACAAATGTGAGTCCAGCATTCACTCAGCTCATCGGCTCAAAACTTTATTATGTTTAAGAGTTTATTCATATCTTATCATTTTGTTGTTAAGTTATGAATGAGTGACTGACATGACTGAGAATTGCAAGATATTTTGAATCACATTTTGTCTAATTGTAGTTTATACCAAAGCTGTCAGGCTGCAGGGTTACTGATCTCTCTCAGACGCCTTGAATCCTCACAGTCATGACGCCCTGTCACTGATCCACATTGCAGACTCACTGAAGACCTGAAGATGAGTGAATGTGGATCTGACAGAGGATCAGCATCTTCCACAGTCAGCGTCATGTCTGCACGAAGCGACCACTCCAAAGACTATCCTCCAGACATAAGTCCTGCTGGTGACGGAAGACGGACACCTCAAAGCAAAGCCTCGTTTAGGTGGGCGGCTGTCTGCCTTGACTGGCTGGGTCGAGTGCGATGAAACAGCAAAACGTAAAACAACTTCAAATGGTCCAAAATGAGTAAACCTCCTATAGTTTTCATAACAAAAGTGATATTTATGTGAATCATTTCGCGCACTTCGTCTCCAAGTGTGACCGAACGTTAGCACAGAGAGAAGCCACCTGTTAAAGACTTTACAGCTAGCTGCAGTTTGTCTGAAGCACTCTGAGGCCTTGAATCCTCACAGTCATGACGCCCTGTCACTGATCCACATTGCAGACTCACTGAAGACCTGAAGATGAGTGAATGTGGAACTGACAGAGGATCAGCATCTTCCACAGTCAGCTTCATGTCTGCACGAAGCGACCACTCCAAAGACTATCCCCCAGACATAAGTCCTGCTGCTGCACAAACAAGGTGGGAAATTTTGTTTGGAATCGTAATGTGGGGAGGAAATCGTAGGCTGCTATAACACAGAAGTGAAGCTGAATTAGTCTTTTAGCAGACACTTGATGATAGTAGCAACTACATTCATCAGCACTAAGGCCTGAAATTGAGAAAATCTGCGGGTTAACACAGTCAATAGTCTGCCATACGTCTGGAAAGAGTTATCGAGCAGTGACCATCGGGGGATACAACATCATCTGTGCAACAGTTCGACATCCATAACTCATCAGCACAAACTAAAGGCAAAGCTGTGTCAGTGTGTGGCTGTGTTCAGTGCTGCCAGTCCTTCTGTTGGAGTCTGCAGTGTAACCGATCTCCCCAGGTTCAAGAAGATGAGTAAATGTCAGGGACTTATTAGAAACTCTTTGTATGTGAGGAAAAACAGTGAAAAATGATCTTTCATAAACAGTTAGAGTTACAGTTAAAGAACACTGTTCGGATCAGTTTGTCAGTTTGCTGAGATCTTCCCACTACAGATCCTGTCAGTTGTACTAATATAATACATAAGGTTGGCGCTTTACAGATTAGTTCAGGCTCAGGTGGTTGATTAGCACATATTTGCAGGTCAGGCAGTGTGGCCAGGCTCTCGTAGTGGGTCAGACCTGCACATCACTACTGGCTATAGTCTACAGGACATTTCAAAAGGGTGATCAGATTTCAGATTGTGGTCTGTGACATTAAACAGATCGTGTGCCCACCCCCACTTGTTTTGTTTCCCAAGCTGTAAGCACAGGTCAGTAAATGGCCACTCGTAGATTAATTTTGTTGTCCGACAGGTAGAAGGTTTACCTCAAAACAGATTTTTGGATAACATGTGCTCATATACAACCTTCTTTCAGTGACCAGACTACATCCCACATTCAGCAGAAACAGGACACCCTGACGGTAGGCACTTATACTTAATAATTAACCAGTCTGAAGAACTGATTGTTTTTCTTCATTATCATTATATTAAACAGTTGACAGTAGGAAGTTATGAGCAGATTTGTTGATAAGGAATCATTTCCCATTTGAAAGACAACAGCACAATGGTAGTATAAGTACAACATCTGTTAGAATATGACATTGTTCACTACAGACAGTAACAAATATCATCACTGCTCCAAAAATCACTGCATATATAATATAGAACTACACTGGAGAGAATAGGATACTGATTTAATGAAACATTTCATGGTCTTTGTCAGGTGTTTGAATCTAAGACCATCGCTTTTCTAAAGCAAGCTCTAAAACCCCACCGGAAGGTCCTTTCTGCAGAGCTGTGTGAGGAAGATGAGCAGGAAGACACACTGTTTGATCTACCAGTTGAGTCCAATGTTGAAGTAAATGAAGCAAGTGAAGCAGCTCTGAAGATTGCCCTCCATATTTTGAGGACCATGAAAAAGGATAAACACGCTCATATGCTCGAGCAAAGTAAGACTGCATGTTAACTTCCTCCTTTGTGTTTCTCAGGACAGAAAACTCCAGCAGTTCACTGCGGTGTTCATTTTGTTCACCAAAAAGTTTCTACATCTAAATTTGATTTCATTTCTGGCTGTCATTTTCATTTAGTTTTTTTGGACTGTCCCAGTCAGCTGCACTAATCTGAACTTTTTTAAAAAATTATTTAGCATTTAACAAATTGTTCTTGTTATTGATATTACACGTTTGTGCTAATAGGACATTATGGAGAACTTCCCATGTACCAAAAGAAACGCAAATCTTCTGTGAAGAGGAAAAATGAAGGCATATTGGAAGAGATAACTTCACAGCAGTGGCCTGTACCTCTTAAAAAGATTTACACAAAGCTCTATCTGACAGAAGGGGACAGTGGAGAGGTCAACAACCAGCATGAAGTGAGACAAATTGAGGCAGAGTTCAACAGACGCAAATCTGCTGAGATTCTGATTAAGTGTGAGGACATCTTTAAGCCCTTGCCGAACCAACAAGGCAGAACAATCAGAACGGTTCTCACCAAAGGGATAGCAGGCATCGGCAAAACGGTGCTGGCACAGAAGTTCATGCTGGACTGGTCAGAAGAGAAGGCCAATCAAGACATTCAGCTCTTGTTTTCACTTCCTTTTAGGGAGCTGAATTTGATTAAAAATGAAACAAAGAGTTTCATGGAGATCCTGTATGACTTCACTCCAGACCTAAAAGAATCTGGACTCACGGACCTGAAGATGTTCAAGGTCCTGTTTGTACTTGATGGTCTCGACGAGTGCAGGCTCCCTCTGAATTTCAAGAGAAATGAGAGATGTTGTGATGCTACGCAGTTAGCCTCAGTGGATGTGCTGCTGACAAACCTCATTGCAGGTAACTTGCTACCAAATGCTATTCTGTGGATAAGTACCCGACCTGCTGCAGCCAGCTGCATCCCTCCACAGTACATAGACCGCATCACTGAGATACGAGGCTTCAACAACCTACAGAAGGAGCAGTACTTCCACAAGAAAATTGATGATGAAAACTTAGCCAAAAGAGTAATCGCAAATTTAAAATCGACAAGAAGTCTCTACATCATGTGCCACGTCCCCGTGTTTTGCTGGATTTCCTCTATTGTCCTGGGAGAGATGTGTGCCAAAGCAGCAGGAGGAAAAATGCCAAAGACTTTGACTCAGATGTACATCCACTTTGTGGCACATCAGACCGCTCAGAGGCATGCCAGATACTATGAAGAGCAACAATTGGACTTCCAAGACAGTCATGCTGTGATTATGTCACTTGGGAAGTTGGCCTTTGAGCAGCTGGAGAAAGGCAACCTGATCTTCTATGAGGAGGATCTCAGAGACTGTGGTATTGATGTCAAAGAAGCATCTGTCTACTCAGGAGTGTGCACGCAAGTCTTTAGGGAAGAGTCCTGCATGCAGCACAAAGTCTTCTGCTTTGTACATCTCTCTGTCCAGGAGTTTCTCGCAGCCTTGTATGTCCATGTGAAGTACAGGGTCAGCGGTGTGAACCTGTTGATCAAAGGACCTGAACAGATGGCCCAAGCCAGGCCTCTGTCAGAACTGCACAAAGCTGCAGTGGACAGAGCATTACACAATGACAACGGCCACTTTGACCTCTTCCTGCGTTTCCTCCTTGGACTCTCTGTGAAGCACAGTCAGGATCTGCTCAGAGGCCTGAAGATTCAGGTAGAAGCCTCCAGCCTCCAAAGTAGTGAGGAAACCATCAAATACATCAAGGAGAAAATAAATCAGACTGACCATCCAGAGAGGTACATCAATCTCTTCCACTGCCTGAATGAGTTGAAGGACTGCTCTCTGATGGACGAGATCCAGAACCACTTGGACTCAGATGGACAGTTGGTGATGGACAGGTGCTCTCCAGCTCAGTGGGCAGCCCTGGTCTTTTTGTTGCTGACCTCTCCAGAAAGGCCAGAGGAGATCCACCTCAAGAAATACTCCAGGACAGAAGAGGGCCTTTCTCGGCTGATGCCGGCTATCAAAGCATCCAGCTCAGCCATGCAAGTGTTGCTCATCATTACTCATGCAGTTATCACATGATGTGTTTAACCTGCCCTCCATAGATTTTTAATGACAAATTGTCTTTGTGTTTAACAGGCTGAATGACTGTAATCTCACTGCAGGCTGCTCGCAGACACTCATCTCCATTCTCAGCTCAAGTTCTAATGAGCTGAATCATTTAAACTTAAGTGACAACAGCTTGCAAGATGCAGGAATCAAACAGCTCTGCGCTGGACTCCAAAGTCCTCACTGCAGACTGAAGACGCTGAGGTGAGTCGACGCTGGATTTTACCATAATGTGACTTAATGAAGCATCTGAAAAACGCAGTACCTGGGCCTTCAGTGGGGACATACCTGACATCAATACTATCCAGAAACGCAACATGACGAGGCGTGGCATTAGAGAGAGAGGAATTTCGCGTGTTGAGGATAATTTCCATTATTAATACAACAAGAAACACAGTTAAGACAACTCCAAACCTCTACACTACAACCACAACTGTGCCGTGTACATCATCCGGAGCAGTTCAGACCTGATAGTCGTACTTGGCTGTAACTTTTGATCTGACTGACCAATCAGAGGACGGAAGAATGCTGACGCTTCCCAGGCCAGCTAGCTGGCGCGGATTCTGAAATCTGATTGGTTAAAGAAATAGTCAGTAGCTAATATAGTCTAAATTGTGTGCGCCAGCATGAACGAGAATGAACTGTTGGAAATAAATTAATACAATTTCATGGAACAAATATTAGAATTTAGGTTGTAAATGTAGGTCGATGCTACTGATCGTGTTTAGGCCAGCAGAGAAGGTCTTGCTGGCCCTGATGGCCCGCCACTGGAAAAACTCTTTCTTTGGCAATCTTTGACACTAAGGTGATCAGGACTCAATGTGTCCACGTTATTTGTGTCTTCAGGCTGAATCGCTGTGGTCTCACGCAGCTGAGCTGTGAAGATCTGGCTTCAGTCCTGAGTTGTCCCACATCAACTCTTAAAGAGCTGGACTTGAGTGACAACGACATTGAAGACTCAGGAGTGCAGCTGCTCTCCACAGGACTGAAAGATGTGCGCTGTAAACTGGAAACTCTCAGGTACCACTTAAAGAAAACCTCTGATGCATGTTAAATATCTGAGGAGAATGAGCCACCAGTTAAGGGTGAATCCTGCAACTCTGTCGCAGGTTGTCGTTCTGTAACATCACAGAAGAAGGTTGTCGTTTCTTGGCCTCGGCAGTGAAGGCCAACCTGTCCCAACTGAGCGAGTTGGATCTGAGCTACAATCACCTTGGACAGGGAGCGAAGCTCATCGCTAAAGCACTGGAGGAAGGACAATGTGAATTCACTAAGCTTAGGTAAAGAAGTCTAATGTTTTTACTTTTTCACTGCTGAGGTGTCCACTGGGAGATTCAGGCTGACGACGTGTGTTTCTGTCTGCCCTACAGGGTCAACCACAATGCTGAACACTGGTTCAAACCAGGACTGAGACAACGTGAGTTCAGAATTTTTAGAAGTAAAAGTGCATTGGAAATTAAGCACAGATGATTGTGCTGATCTGTGGAAACTGAGAATGGACATTTTTACTGTGGTTACGGAGACATTTTTGTAGTTCAGAGACATATTTTCAAGCTGTCCGTTAGTCTTCAGTTCAGTTTATTTATATAGCACCAATTCACAACAAAAGTTATCTCATGACACTTTTCAGTCAGATCAGGTTGAGACCAAACTCTTTAATTAAACTGTAATACGGAGAGCCCAACATTCCCTCTTGAGCAAGCACCTGGCCACAGTGGAGAGGAAACACTGACTTTTAGAAGGCAGTCTGAGCAGACCCCGGATCAATGTGGGCGGCCAGAGAGAGAGACAGTCAGACAGACAGAGACAGACAGACAGACAGAGAGAGGTTTGGGGGTGGGGGGTGAGAGAAGGAGCTCATGAGCAGAGATGCGTTGCAGCAGCAATAACCCTCAGAAAACACAATAGCTGAAAAATCAATGCGCTAATTCTGACAAAATTTCAAACAAATGTTTAATAGGTTAAAATAATGAAGTGGTGATATTTTGTATCCATGAAATCAAAAGGAAACTTCACCTTGAAACTGCTGATTGTCGAGATCTTCTGTGCTGCTGGGTTGAAAATGCGTGTGAAGCCTCCAAGTTTTAGTCTGTAGCTTCTCTGCAGCAGCTTTGTAGTCCACCACAAGCTCGTTGGGTTGGATGATGCTGAGCTTCAGGTGGTTGTCGTTGCACATGTGATCAAGCTCTCTGTCAGTAACTGGTAACTTAGGATGACTTATCAGTGCTGTAGCTATGGTTACCTGCAGTCTAATTTACTTTGAGCTCGGGTTTAAATGCCTCTCATGTGGATATATTTCCTGACATACGCACACATGCTAGCCAATCAGGAGCAGGTATGATCTGTGGCAAAAACTCCCATTATACATGTCTAACACTCTGACTTCTTCCTGCCACCAGATGCATGCGAGCTTACAGTGGATCTTAACACTGCTCACAAACTCCTCATCATCTCTGATGACCACCAAAACATTAGTCATGGCAGTGAGGAGCAGCCATATCCCGATCACCCTGACAGGTTTGACTACTGGGCCCAAGTCATGTTCGAGCAGGGCCTAAAGGGCCGCTGTTACTGGGAGGTGGAGTGGGAAGGAAAATGGGCCGGGATCGGAGTGACCTACAAGACAATCGGTCGCAAAGGGCCAGAAAATGAATGTGTGATGGGATACAATGAACGGTCTTGGAGTCTGCATTGCTCCGGTCGAGGCTACCGTGCATATCACAACTTCGAGAGCGTCATTCCTCATGTGCCCCTGGATGATTCTCGTGGACTGGCTGTGTATCTGGACTGGGACGCTGGCATCCTGTCCTTCTACAGAGTTTCTTCTGGACGGTCGCTGACACACCTGCACACCTTTTTCACCAAATTCACTGAGCCTCTCCACCCAATTTTCAGGTTGTGGGGGAGGGGCTGCTCAGTGAGGCTGTGTCAGGTGAAATAATCTGCCAGAGAAGAGGCTTCACTTAGTCACAGCATGCTAGTGAAGAGTCAGCATGGTCTTATTAACGTTTAATACTCTGATCAGACATTTACTAACATAACCCATCGTGTTCTGAAGACAAAAGTAACTTACCATTAATAATACAATATAAATATATAAAACAGCAAACTTAACAAACCAACCAGTCCAGCACGACGTGATAGAAAATGTGTTGTAAAAGAGGTGTGTGTGTGTGGCCATCCAAAGTGCCGGACACTGGGCTCTGCCCCAGGCAGAATGTACATAGATATGTATTTACTGAGATGGGCCTGTTCCTCAGGGTTTGGGCCCCTGACCTCCAGTGAAGGGAAATCTTAATGCTTCAGCACACCAAGACATTTTGGACAATGCTATGCTTCCAACTTTGTGGCAACAGTTTGTTGAAGGCCCTTTTCTATTCCAGCATGACTGTGCCCCAGTGCACAAAGCAAAGCTCCATAAAGTTTGGTGTGGAAGAACTTGACTGGCCCACACAGAGCCCGGAGTCCCATTTGGTGTAATGTTCTGGTGTCTCAATACCTTTGTCTATATAGTGTATGTCACAGAGAGCACCAGAAGCTTGTAATGTAATGTTTCATTTTGTTTCTTCACCTGTTGACAGCATAGACCTGTTTAGTTAGTGAGTGACACCTGACAGCTATGGGTTTGTGTCTGCAGGATAACCTTTGACTTTTGTCGCTCTTCTTCATTGACTGATGTCTGGCTACTTATAATGTAGATTCTCTTAAGTTACACATTTATTATTTGTCTATTGTTCTTTTTTTAATTTTTATTTTGTGTACAGTACATTAACAGAATACATCATTTATTGGTTGCCTAAGAGATAGAAACTACCAGTTATAAAGCTCAGCTTCTCAACATAGCGAGTTCACTTCTTCTCTCTACAAAGTCTTCAGTCTTGGTTTCTTGTGCATTATGTTCAATAATCTATTACACTGCACCATCTTTATCTTCCTCCTCTTTGTGTTGGCGTCTTGGGGAGGCTGAGCGAATGGCGAATAAGCGCTAAATGAGTGGATTTCTGTTGGAGGGATGCTTTTCCTCTTCAGGGACAAATAAAGGAATTCTGATTCTGATTCTGATTAATCGTCTTGTTTGTGCAGGTGATGGGGGGCTGGGATCCCAAGCCCTGCCTACTTACCAGGCCAAAGCTGTCTATGGGTTCATGTATGGCTCGCAGTCTTTTATGTACACGTGCTCGTCAGCGTGATTGACAGTCGACAGAATGATGGTTGCCAATCTGAGCAGTCTGCACTCTTAAATATAAATGGGAATCAGACTTGAGCCCATAAGAATGCAGGGTGACACAGCCTAAGCCAGCCCCAACTGTAAGCTTTATCAAAGAGGAAGGTTTCAAAGTCAAAAAGTCAAAGTCAAAGTGTACTTTATTGTCAAAGATCTATGTAACAGTGGTTAGCACAGAAAATTGAAATTTCGTTTGACCAGTCTCCAATGTGCAGTAAAAACTAAAAACTAAAACTAAACATGTAGGTAAGACAGTGACAATAATTACACACACACGCACACACACCCATACACATACACCCAAAACAGGCACACACAGTGTGCAGTAAAACGACAACATCCTGATAAAACTATGTACAATAAAAATACACACACACACACACACACACACAGTCACAGCAGCAGAAGTACAGTCAATGGACATACCGGTATGTGCAGTAGGATGCAGTATGTAAGGTGCAAAGAGTAAAGTGCGAGTGACATGTCATGAAATGTTCATGGAGTGTTCATCAGTGTGTTGATGAGTCTGATGGCTTGTGGAAAGAAGCTGTTTCTCAGTCTGCTTGTGCGGCACCACATGTTGCGGTAGCGCCTCCCTGATGGTAGTAGGGAGAACAGTTTATGTGCTGGGTGAGTGGGGTCTTTGATGATGGTTATTGCTCTTCTGGAACAGTGTGAGGTGTAGAGGTCCTGAATGGCTGGTAGTGGTGATCTGATGATCTTTCTGCAGTCCTCACCACCCTCTGTAGTGCCTTCTTGTCTGCAGCCAGACAGAGAGGCTGCTGGTCAGGATGCTCTCGATGGTTTCCCTGTAGAAGATGGTGAGTGCAGATGTGGGGAGGTCAGCTCTTCTCATCCTCCACAGGAAATGGAGTCATGCCTGTGCTTTTTTGACCAGGGAGGTGGTGTTTGTGGTCCATGTGAGGTCTTCTGTGATGTGCACTCCAAGGAACTTTGTGCTTTTCACAGACTCCACAGCACTGCCATTGATGAAGAGTGGGATGTGTGATGGTTGTTTTTTCCTGAAGTCCACAGTTATTTCCTTTGTTTTGTTGACGTTGAGTGACAGGTTGTTCCTCTCACACCAGTTGATGAGTTGGTGTACCTCCTCCCTGTATGCTGAGTCGTCGTCGTCACTGATGAGGCCCACTGCTGTTGTGTCGTCAGCAAATTTGATGATGTGATTTGTTGCAGATCTGGCACAGCAATCATGGGTCATCAGTGTGAACAGCAGAGGGGAAAGCACACATCCTTGTGGCACCCCGGTGTTTATGATGGTGGTCGCTGAGGAGTTGTCTGCGGTCTGTTTGTGAGGAAGTGGGCCTTTACTAGTCTTTCAAAGCACTTCATCATGATGGGAGTGAGTGCTATGGGTCTGTAGTCGTTTAGTGATGATGCTGGTGACTTCTTTGGTTTCAAGTCTGCTCTTACACGTAGAGAGGGTGTCCGCCTCCCGGACCGAAACCGGAAGATGGTTCCACAGTAGAGGAGCTTGATAACTGAAGGCTCTGGTTCCCGACCACCACAAGTAGTCCTGCATGTAAAGCTCTGGTGGGATAATAGGGAACTATCAACTCTTTAAGATAGGATGGTGCCTGACCGTTCAGGGCTTTATATGTGAGGAGGACAATTTTAAAATCTATCCTGGATCTGGATTTTACAGCCAATGTAGAGAAGCCAGAACGGGACAAGACACCGACCCGACGTTCATTTTAGTGACCTCCGACTGGCACAGCCGAGTGTCATTACTGCTGACATGAATTACATTCTGATTGTATTTACGCTTATCCTTAGCCAGCAGTTTTAGATAAGATTCAACGTCACCCGCTCTGGCTCTCGTGGTCGCTGGTGACGCTAACTTCACCTTTCTGACTGTAGAGCTGCCAGTTACAAGAGTTTCTCAGGTTTCTCAGGTGTGTCGCTGAGTGGGAGTGGGGAGAACCTGTTGGAAACATGAACAGGTAGGGGGTGATTAATGATCTTAATGATCTTAGCAGTGGTAGTTATTTCTATTTTTTTTTATTTAGTTGAGTGCTGTGTTGATATTCCATTAGCTTCTTCACTTTAGTTCTAGCTGACTCTGCTCCTGCTGACTTCAGTACAGATTTGCCCTCTTGGTTGAACAAGTACAACATCTTAGTGACTAACATCTTAGTCCTGCCTGCAGCAGTTTGTGACTGAAGGGAGGAACATTTCATAATCCTCATGTGTTTCACAGGCCTCATGCTGAGTATCCAGCCAGTGAGAGTAACCCAAGTGACAGCACGAGGAGACGATCCCGCGTGGTCAACACTCACTTCAGTTTGTCATTTGCTAAACGATAGTCCGTTCATCCCACACGTTTTCAGTAGCCTGGTTGGCTAAAAGGTTTCTGTCTGGGACAACAAGAGGCCGTGAGAGTCCCGCAGTTTGCTGAGACGTTGCAGCAGGTGTAGAGAAACTCTTTTATCAGAACATAACATAACATCAGAAAACTGCAGCCCACTACAAAGAGCTCAGCACAGCACTTTATTCAGGTCAGTACAAACGAACACTGCTGGTTTGATCCCCGCTTACCACAAATGGCTCATTATCACGTTTCTGAATCCCGCTGGAAGCTAACCGTTAGCCTGATGCAGGGATGCAAAATGGCACCGGAGGCGAAATGAAACATCGAGAGAGAAGACGATACCAACCGGTTCAAACTGGTCGCACAAAATGGCTGACAGAAGAATGAACACAATGAGTTGACCTGTGATGACCTCTTACAGATACACAGTGATGAGTTTCAGTTAATGGTCATTTTAAAATTAGATGTATACTCTGAAACTGCACTCTCCATATTAATACTCATGTAATGCTACTATATAAAAATATCAGGATTTTTCATATGTTGAGACACATTTTGAGGGTTTTTCAGTTCCACTAACAGCTCTGGTCTCATGTGCTGCTCAGGGTGTTTCAGTCCTGGACGTCAGGAAGACGTCTGAACGGACAGATGACTGAAAACTGTCCTGCAGCTGAGACGTCACGGGTTTGAACCCCACCAGTCCGCCAGGCAGACGTGCCGTTAGCGTCCAACTGAACTTGAACTGTTTAATTGTACAAAAAGCAGCTCGTGTGACGTTCTGAGCAGAAACAAAACTACACATCACTTTTTCATTTATATACAGAGACATTTCTATATTTACAGTCAACTTTTATTTATTTGTAAGAGATGAGGAGGAGCTGCAGCCAAATTATTTCTTTATTTTTTGGCTCCTCTAACTTTGCAAAACTAAACATTGTGTTTAGCTTCCTAATACTGCAAATAGCCCAAAGCTCCAGGAAGCAGCTCTTCAGATATGGGGGAAGTTAACCAGACGTAGATTTGTCAAACACCCAGTTAGTCTTCATTCCCGAACTTTTCCCTAAATCTCTTTATCTTGAAGTTGCTTGTTGATGTTTGTGTTTGAGTGTTGAATCGGCTCACTGTTGCCCCTTGTGGCCGTTAGGGTGAAAGCATCCTCTACAACTGTCCTCACTAACCTGCATATGAACTCAGAACCTTAGGGGACAAGATTTTGGTATCGGAAAGGTTCTGGATTCTGTCTGTAAAAGTGACCAGTCACATCTGAGCAGGCTTTGGCTGCATGCAGGTAATCGACTGTCTGGAGAGCAAAAGAGGCAGAAAGTCCTGTATGTGATGTCTTGTTGTTCTGGCAAAGGTGCGTCTGGGTAACGCCCTCACCTCCAATAGTTTTGTGAGGGATTGAGGATGTAGATGGTCCCCAGCAGGCCTGAGAAACACCTGCTTCAGATTCTGGACACATTTACTAATGTTAGCAGTGGACACCAAAGGGAAAATTCTCTTTTGAACTTTGGACTTTCAACCTCTGAGACAGAGAATTCAAATCGACTCTAAACTCTAAACATCTCAGATGCAACATAAAAGATCTGGAACACAGAATGTCAGGAGTGTGTTAACATTTCTGTCTTTGCTCCTTTATTTAAATCCACGTTCTGGTCTTTCAGGTGCACAGTGCGAGTCCTGCAGCTTCCTGTCATTTTCTGTGCGTCGCTTCCTCACATGTTCTTCTCCCTTCTGTAATTTTTGCGGCTTTTCCTTCACGTGTGGTGAAGTCTGAAACCTTCCAGGTCTCTTTTGTTCAGAAATAAAAAACCAACCAGCAGGCGACGAGTCCTCAGGACACGACGACCTGTGACGCCTGCAGAGGAACCTCTTCTACTGTCCTTCATCATGATCTTCTTCTTCTCTACTTTGTTTCTCTCTATACCTCCTCCTTGTCTCTGTCCTCCGTCGTCCTCCTGTCTGAGGAGTATTGTCATTGGCTGTCACTCTCTCCCAGAAGCCAATAGGTGGTCATCTTCCCTTTGCCCTTGATGTCGATCTCTCCTCTCAGCTCCAGCTGGAAGCAGTTGAACTCCAGCAGGACGTCACGGGTCGCCGCCGACACGTGGATCTTCAGCGCTGCACACACAAACACAGGTATGTGCAGGTAATAATGTTTGTATTTGTATTTTCAGACTGCACAAGCAGAATTGAAACATTTAATCTGAAGTAATTTAACTCTTTGACACTTCTGCTTGTATTCTACCATGTCTTACATGGTAAGACATTTGGAACATGAGACATGAGAGCTCCCCTGGTGGCTGGCTGCAGTACAGCTCATGTTAGCAGATGGGACATGAGCCAAACTAAAAACTCAAAGTAAACGTCGGTCAATTGTTCCCAAAGATGGTTTCTGTTATTTTAGGTCATTCTTATCACACCAATTCAAGTGTTCATTTTTCCGATCAATTTGGTTTTAATTATCATTGTCATTTGATGCTATAAAAAGGGGCTGAAATGTCATGATAGACAGCTGAGCACTATTCCTGATTGGTTCATATGGGTGTATGGGCAGGACTCGATACCACGTCTCCACCTCCCGTTCACTGCCGCACACTCTGGCTCCAAATGACGTCACCAGGACATATCAGGGATGTTTTGTCTTCACGTTTATACCGTGGGAGGAAGTGGAGACGTGTCAGCCATCTTTATTTGACCACATGTTCGTGTGCGGTTCTGACCTTCTCCGCTGGACTCCATACGTGACGACGTGTTGACGGTGTCACCAAACAGACAGTAACGTGGCATCTTCAGACCCACCACTCCGGCACACACCGGACCTACAACACACAGCAGGACGGAGGACGTAAACAAGGCTGTTAGCAACATTTAACCATTTTAACCATTTAAAAACTCCTGTGATAACATGATTCTTAATCAAATGTTATGTTGGACTGACTGGATGTTACAGACTTTATAAAAGCCAAAGAAAGGAGAGAATATTTTGACGTGGTGTTTCTCACCGCTGTGTATTCCAATCCTCAGCTTCAGCTGTTCTTCTGGTCGGTGGCGAATCTTGAAGGTTCGGACGGCGTCCAGCAGGGCGAGGGCCATACGGGCGATCTCTCTGCCGTGCAGCTTCCCGTTCCTCACCGGCAGCCCTGACACCACCATGTAGGCATCGCCGATGGTCTCCACCTGGGGGCGCCACAGGACCACAAACAGCAGGTTAGTGTCTGCACACCTCTCATGTCCTTGATTCTGTCTTATCTCAGCTCCTCTCTGCTGCTCGTATTTTTCTACATTTTGTGTATCTTTAACAATCTATTTTAATGTTTTTGATCGAAAGTGTTTAGATGAACCAACCCCAACATTTAAGTGTTGGAGCAGCTACGGGTTCCTGTTCTTAAGAGGTTGATATTTTGGAGCGTAGCGTATTTACACCTGATAAAAAGTGCTTCTCCTAAAATGAGGAATTATTTGAGTCGGTGTTGAAGAAACGTGCAGATTCTGCAGTTCTGCTTTTTTCTCAAAGCCTTTAGAACTGCTGAGTGATTCTGGCGGACACAAATCAACTCAGAGTTTGTGTTTGTGTGGATTTGTCACCTTGTAAACATCGAAGTTGTCGATGATGGCATCGAAACAGGTGTAGAGGTCATTCAGCAGAGTCACCACCTGCACAGTCAGAGCGACAGGACGAGCAGTTCACATACAGCAGCACATATGACGTGTGATGGGGCCGATCTGGGCTCCTCGCTGAGTGTACGTCACCACAGACAAACAGAGTGAACGCTGACTGACCTCCATCGGGGTGCTCTCTGCTGAGATGGCTGTGAAGCCCACGATGTCGCTGAAGTAGATGGTGACGGAGTCGAAGGCTTCGGCCTGAACCGTCTCACCTCGTTTCAGCTGCTCGGCCACTGAGCTGAGGAGGGGAGGAGGAGGAGGCGTCAGTAGCAGTGTCAGTGGTGTGTGCAGCACTGACTGTGGTAGTGTCTGGTACAGCAGTGGTGTGTGCAGCACTGACTGTCGTAGTGTCTGGTACAGCAGTGGTGTGTGCAGTACTGACTGTGGTAGTGTCTGGTACAGCAGTGGTGTGTGCAGCACTGACTGTGGTAGTGTCTGGTACAGCAGTGGTGTGTGCAGCACTGACTGTGGTAGTATCTGGTACAGCAGTGGTGTGTGCAGCACTGACTGTGGTAGTGTCTGGTACAGCAGTGGTGTGTGCAGTACTGACTGTGGTAGTATCTGGTACAGGAGGGCTTCGGCCTTGCGTTTCTCCTCATGATAAGCTTGGGTTCGCTCCTCCACCAGCTCCTCCAGGTTGTTGGCGTACTGCTCCATGCGGGACAGCAGGTTGTCCAGGATGTTGGTCCTCGACTCCCTGGACACACATAAATGGTACAGCGTCAGGTGCGTGCGATGCAGGTGAGCCCGAGGCCTGAACCCGAGCTTGGTGTCGTTTTGTGTCGTCGCTCAGACACTCACTTGTTCTGTTTGCGCAGCAGCAGGCGGATGTGGTTGAACTCTGGCCTCTCTGTGGGCTCCTCGGCCCAGCAGCGCTGCATCAGCTGACCCAGCTCGGGGCTGTGGCTCTGGGGGTCGACGGTCGGTCTGAGGCAGGGCCACTCGCCCAGGACCACCCGGTCCACGATCTCTGCAGAAGGAGACCAGGGTCAGGACAAGAGCCCACAGGGTTCAGTCAGGCCACATTTCGTGGTGCTCTTCAGTGGAAATGATCAGCAGCATACAAACCAACTAAAAACGCCGGGTGGACGGGGGAGAAAAGCAGTGAGGAGGAAAGATCTCACTTTTCAAACAGTCCGAAGGCGGGCAGAAATAATGAGAGATGTGCAGATTTGCTGCAGATGTTTATGCACATGTTAATTCATTCCTTAAAGCCTTAAAGCCCACTTAGGAATAAAACTTACATTCTAAGCGGACTTCAGTCTTTCTTCCTTAAAGACAGTCAGCCTCTGCTTTACAACCAGTTAAGAACCTCCAAAAGACACCTGAACTTGTCATTCATTATCAGTCACATCTGTAATGTTTTATGACTGTTGATGCAGGGCCCCTGAGAGCCTTATGTGTGTTTGAGTGCATTATAACACACTATGACTGCCTCCATAACCCACCATCGACTGGATAGAAGGAGATTTTTAACCCAAAATTCCTTGAAACACACTTCCTGTCTAACTCCACTCTTCTCTCTGTGGTTTGGAAGCAGAAACGTTTCTGAGGCTTCTCAGTGAGTTCGGCTGGGAATCTGAGCCCGATTTAAATAAACGAGGCCGTCTGACACCTCAGTGTTGGCAACTCACATCCTGGAAAGATTTGTGGAAATAAATCTGGAAAAGAAGCGAGTCGTCCAGCTGGCTGATGGTCACTGCTGGCAACAGGTGGGAGAAGAAGAAATTTTCCTCCTCCGTCTGGGCGTAAGAGCTGCTTCACTTGTGCTCCGACTCTAAGTCCCCTCATTCAGTCGTCATCATGACTCCGACTGAAAGGCTCCATCCATCCATCCATCCATCCTGCTCCGGCGACCTCCGCCTCGTTCGCTCCTCTCACCACTTCCTGCTGCCCCGATGGAACGCAGCAGCAGCAGGTTCCAGCACACTCAGGAAAAGCGTTTCAAATGAATGTCACTAATGAAAATGATCCACGAGGTAAAACTGTTCCAGTTAACGAACAGCTGCGTGTTCTTAACATCATTTCTTCTTCTGTTTCTCTTCATCATTTATTTTACTTGACTGAAACGCTGACTTTAGATTATTTACTTCATATTTAATCGATTCTTCCATATGGAGGTTTTGAAAATCTTCCCGGTTTGGAGTGGGAGCTGTGCTGGTATGGTCCCGCTGTTCGAGCTGAGACAGACTCAGTCCTAATGACAGGATGTGACTGCAAACCAAACCAAACCAGGTTAGTCCTGATGAAGACGTTCGATCTGACCTGATGTGATCTGACCTTCACTGAGAGCCTGACAGCTTCAGCACATCCACTGTTTCGTTATTTTCTTCTTCTGTTCTTAGAGATTCTTTGTAAAATCTGTAGCTGAAGCCAAATCTCTAAACCAAACGTTTATTCTGTACTTCTGACTCTTTAAGCTTTTTATTTAATTTATCAAATCTCTGGTTTATTCCTGGAAAAATATTTCCAGTGGAACAAACGTGTTGTCAGCATGCGGACACCAAAGCTGGGTTCTGTCTGTCTGTTTTATGAAACAGGCTGCTAACTTAACTGCTGAGTCATGATCTGGTGATTGTTGCAGTTGAATTGTACTCAGATAACCAATCATCACAACTGTTTCGTTCGTTCTGAAAACATCTGGCGTCCAGACAGGAAGTTTCTGTTTCTGAAGTTACTGCAGTTCATTTACCAGGACCACTAACTGGATCTGAATCCTTCCCCCCGCTTGTCAAAACACAGAAACACAGTAAAAACAATCACTGGAATGAAAAGTGAAAATGATTCCTGGAAACAGGAAGGAAAAGGAAAGAGCACTGACATAAAGATGGCCGACGTGTCTCCACTTTGACCCACAGTTGACTCCAATAAATTCAAACATGTTGTTGTACCGACGCGCTGTGTGTTTTGTACCTTTGGGGCTGAGCGGGTCTCCCTCCAGGTAAAAGGCTCCTCTGCGCAGCGCCACCTCCTGGAGGATGATGCCGAAGCTGTAGACGTCTCCTTTCTGAGTTCCCTGAGGAAGAGGAGACTCCATCCTCAGCAGCTCTGGAGCCATCCACAGCCTCTCTGCAGGGGGGCGGAGGACACAGGAAATGACAGGTCTGTAAGAGGAAGAGTCTTTGGCTGCTGGGGAACGTATTCCCCGTAAATCTCCGTACTGATCTGTGTGCTTTTATAATCCTTTCAGTCAGAGCTGGAAGATGACTGGATTAGGTTTTTGAGTGTTCTTTACTCTGAGGGCTCCTGATCTAAATCAGGCAGGGTTTTATTTAGGCTCAGCTCTGGTTCGTGGGCAGAATCAATGCTGAGCCGCCGTCTGCTTCAGATGCTGCAGTAAAATGGATCAGCGGCTGAAACAGGAACTCACGGGCGTAGTAGGCGTGAGCGTCTTTTCCCGAGTCGTCGTCAGATCGGAAGCTGGACAAACCGTAGTCTGTGATCTTCAGGACGAAGCGGTTGTCCACGACACAGTTGGACGACTTGAGTTTACCGTGAGAGAAGATGACGCTGTTGTGGAGGAAGACCATGCCCTGCAGGAAGAGAGGGAATGAGACGGGACGCAGGCGAGCGTGACGACGCATACGGAAGATAAAACATGACTTTACCTTGACGATGTCGTTAATGAGGGAATATTTGAACATCCAGTCCAGAGTGATGCTGTCGTTCTCCAAGATGTCCTGAACACACCAAAGACAGACTGTTACCAACCAAGCCAGCAGACAGGCAGACAGGCAGACAGGTGAGGACAGGCAGACAGGAAGCTGTACCTGCAGACTACCTCTGGGACAGTACTCTGTGATGACACAGACGTTGGGAGGGTCGATGCACGATCCAATGAACCTGGTCAGATGTTCGTTCTGAACATCTCGCATCTAAACAAACAAACAAACAAACCGCACTCACATCACAGCAGGAAGGTCGGAGAACACTTCACCCCCTCGGCACAGGGGCGAGGAGGTGATGACTGAGCTCTCATGTTCCTTTAAGGCTGGATCTGCCGTGTGTCCTGATGGGGCCCCTCAGGGCGTTAATCCAAAAACGGGCTGTGATTTTCACTCTTAGATTTTGTGTGTCTGGTTTTCACAGCAACAGAAAGCAAGAAAATATTACAAAATATAATATATAGATAACATATTGATTAAAGATTATCTTTCAGCCCTTGTCTCACCTCTGAGATCTGCTCTGAGTCTAAAGACCATCAGATACTCACGTGTTTGAGTTCAAACAGGACCTTCCTGTTCAGCTCGATGCGTTTCCTGTTGCTGTATTTGATGGCCACGATGTTTCCCTGGAAGAAGTCAGAGAGTTAAGACCACTGGGCTTCAAACCACGGATCCAAAACATAATCCTGATCCCAGTCCAGAGAGGACCGGCTCACACATGCTGCGCAGCAGAACTGGTCTAACAGACAGCCGTCAGTCCTTCTGTGCACTGATCAGAAGACAAAAAGTGAGTGTGTGTGTGTGCGTGTGTGTGTGTTCTGCAGTGCAGAACTTTAGCTGTAGAGCTTAACATAAAGAGGCTCTGAGGAGCAGAGAACAGGCAGTTATTTACATGAAAATATCCGTCATTGCAGCCTTCACGTTCAGTCCAGTTTCCTATCAGCACAAAGCACAGGACTGACGCACTGACCTTGTAGTATCCCGTCTTTGCAAAAACCTGCAGGACTCCATCTCCAGTCATGAGGGAGCCGTAGTTAGAGCCTCTCTGGAGACAGACACAGGATCAGTGGGTGAGTGAGTGTGTGTGAGTGTGTGTGTGTGTGTGCGCGTGTGTGTGTGTGTGTGTGTGTGTGGACGTGCTGACCAATGACAGTGTCATCCTGCTGCCGCTGCGCAGCACTTTGTCCATGTTGCTCATTTGGATGTCGTCCCATGAAATCCTCCAGAGCTGAGCCACCAGCTCCCTCTCCAGCTTCATCCTCCTGCAGGGAGACGCAGGTTAGCAGGCGTCATCAGACCGTCCCCGCCTGCAGACAGCCACATCTGTCCCTCGTGTCTCACTCAGAGCAACACAACACATTGCACGACTGCTTTCACAGGATGAACAGGAATCCACAAATACATCTGAACGCACATCTGAACACACGTGCTCAGCATAAACATTAGCTTTTTGCCTCGATCAAACCTCTGTGGGAAGCATCACACATCCTTCATCCTGAGCTGTCTATAAACATAACTGAGACAGAACATGATGTGCGTTTCAGAGGCTGCAGCAGATGTGATGTGTTCAGCCACTCGCTCTGCTCGCTCACGCTCACGGCCACGCTCACGCACACACACACACACCACGGCTTTGCTGCTTAGGAAACTCTGTGCACAGAGACGTGTGGGTGGAGAAACCCTCCGTCAGTGCTTCACGAAAGCCGCAGCTGCAGCTCCCACCTGTAGATGAAGACGGTGACAGTGAGGGTCATCGTGAAGATGAAGAAAAGCACGATGGAAACCATCTGGTGGATGGTGATCGTCTCTGTCAGAGAGAGAGAGGAGCTGTTTAATAACCCCTGCCTCCGCATCCCATTCAGATTCATAAACTATAACATCACAGTCACAATCAAGCAATGAACGAAACGAAGAAAACAAGTGAAGCAAATGTAAGCAGCACAGGACAGGTGTGCACGGCTGAGGTAAACCTGAGCGCGTTTGGCCCACTGACTTGCGAGGCAGATCGGGTTGTCGTTCTTGAAGCCACAGACGGGGACATCAGGAGGACAAACTCCACCCAGCCAGTGCAGGGTGGTTCCAGGCACAGCAGTCAGCTGCTCCTCCAAACTGTTGTACACCAAAACCATCTGCAATGAAACCACGACAAACTGCGAGGTGACGCAGACGCAGACGCAGACGCAGACGCAGACGTGACACTGACCGTTTGGGTCTCTGCAGGTGACGCTTTGCTTTCAGCGCTCATGCTGACCTCCAGCTTCCTGTCCGTGGCGTTAATGCCTTGACTTTAGGATTTTATAAAAATACAACAACAATATTGACTGAGGTTCTAAAATGCAGTGTATTTATAAAAATAACTCTGCAGACGGCTTTCCAGAGGACGTATCATCACAGGGAGAGGACAGGGGACGGACCTTCAGACGCACACTGAAGGACAGGAGCTATTAGAGAGTGTGAGGGAGGTGTGATGGTGGGAGTGAGAAAGAGAGAAATCGTGTGTGAACAAATAAATATGGGCGAAGGCCGAGGACATCCCACCCGTCTGACTGAATCCTGTGAGGTTTCACCAGTTCAACAACACGTCAGCCTTCACAAACTGGAAGTTCTGTCTGAAAACCACTCGACGGCGACGGTAACTTCACTTCCTCATCTTTAATGTTTGACAGCCTTTTAAGGTTAATGCTGACAGCAAGAAGGTCTGTGAACCACACTCATATGGGAACAGGACATCCTGTGTGTGTGTGTGTGTGTGTTGACCTGGAAGGCGCTGGTGTTGGTGTCGATCATGTCCCACAGGGCGAAGTCTGTCTCTCTGTCCCCGTTCTCGTCCAGCTGGACGACTCCTGTCACCCCTGAGGACCGAGAACAAACACTCAGTACGTCACTCACACCTGAAGGTCCAGCGTGTGGGACGTAGTGACATCTAGTGGTGAGGCTGCAGACTGCGACCAACTGAACCCCCCGTCCTTCGTCCTTCTCAGTGAGCGGCGTGAGAAACAGAGAGAAGCAACGCAGAGAAATAAAGGAAATCGGATGAACATTAAAGGTTCATATCAGTTCACACCACAGGGACGAATTATTCTGTATTTTGTCTTTTCAGAAGGCAGCAGAAGGCAGCAGGGGACAGACGGGACATCAGTTATCGTTTTTATGTTTCTGTTCCTCACAGCTCATAAAGCTGACTTCATTACATATTTTTACTTCAGTAAAATTTCAGTGTAGTATTTTAACTTGCAGCACAGTATTTTCACAGTGTGGTATCAGTACTCGGTGGTACTGAAGTGAAGGAGCTGCTGAGGTTTGGTTGCATCTCTGATGAAAAAATGAAAATAACCACCAGAGGTTAATTACAGCCAATTAGGAGCTTTGTGTGTGTGTGCGTGTGTGTGTGTGTGGACACAGTCACATTGTGAGGACCTGCCTTACTTGGACAAAATGCAAGTCCTCACCATGTAAATCTTTAAATATTAGGGTGAAGAGTTGCTTTAAGGTGATGTGCAATAGAAAGTGATGGAAACATGACTGTGTGTCATCAGAGGTTAATTACAGCTCATTAGCAGTTAGGAGGTTTGTGTGTGTGTGTGTGTGTGTGTGTGTGTGTGTGTTGGGCCACTGAGACTCAGGTGACTCATATCCATAGAAACAAGGTAATTAGGGCTCAGCAGAGAACAGGCTGCGATTGGTCAGAGAGGTCAGATCAACCATCAACACGTCACATGCTGCACTGCATCAGTATGCCCACACACACACACACACACACACACACACCTGGTTAATATCTAAATGCAGAGCTCAGTGTGTGAGCGGGAACAGCAGGGCAGCTGGTTTGGTTTGGATGACATGTCACCTGGTGATGTCAGGAGGGGGCGGAGTCAGAGTATCACATAATGAGACAGCGAGCGGCGGTCAGGTGCCTTTATGTCAGGGGATGACATTTAGAGACGTGCTTATTGGACACTCCTGCCGCTGAAATGTCAGAGCACTGAGAGATGATTAACCTGGACCGCACACACACACACACACACACACACACACACACACACACACTATGTGCTGCTGTAAACTTTGAGTTTTATGTGCTCCTGGTAAGTGATGTATTGCTTTCCAGGAATGAGGGTGTGTTTATATTCCTCTGTGTGTGTGTGTGTGTGTGTGTGTGTGTGTGAGAAAGAGAGCAAAAGGCGAGTGAGGGTTAGCATTTACAACAAAAAACAAATGATTGATCTGAACGGTTGCCTTGTGGACCCTCCCTCCTCGCTCAGAGGAGGCGAAACCCTCCGCTGAACTGCTGGAGCCTCGCGTTAGCATCACATGAACTCTGTGTTGTGTTTTCACACAGAAGCAAAACTGCAAGTTTTGTCCTCTGAGCAACACTGACTGAATTCACCTTCTCTGAAAACGCCAGGCAGAGCAGCAGTGAATGGGAGCTGAATGCGCTCTGCAGGGAGGCGGGGAAGGATCGTACACGTGGACCTCCACAATCAGAGCAGCTGCGAGAACACAAGAAGCCATGATGGAAATTGGCTCTGGGCTGCGCTGGAGGAACAAACCACAGGGGCACCATAACGGCCTCTCGAATCGCCGTTCACCACGTCTGGAACTGCTTCCTTCAGAGTGTGCGACTGCGTCAGGTGGCGGCACAGTTCGAAGGCTGATACAGACACATGTGTAAACAAACCGCAGGCCGCATTGTGCTAAGCGAGAGAACATCGTCCGCCGAACCACATTAGAGTCTGAGAGTTCTCTAATGTGCACGCGCTGACATCACACAGGTGGTCACAGGTGAAACCACTGATGATAAAAGATGAAAGTGAAGCCAGTGGTGAAGTGCTTTAAACCCACATTCTCTGCCATGGCCAGCAGGGGGCGACTCCCCTGGGTTCAAACAGAAGCGAATGTGAGCTTATGAGAAAATGAGCTGACCTCTCAGTCGCTTTATGACTTCAGTTAACAGTTTGCTGATGTGTTCACGGTCTCAGTCATTAGCTTCAAGTCTTTTTCAACACAGCGCGATGTTCATATCGCAAATTATGTTCCCGATTAGAATCAAACATACCGTAAAGCAGCTTATTCTCAGACAGATCCAATCAGGGTGTCCTCCCCAGCTCCAGCCACTCACCATCAGACCACTTCCTCCTTTGCTTCTGCGCGTCAGCGGTCATAATTCACACGTGCAGCTGAGGCTTCCGTCAGTTTGACCAGTGATGGCTACAACAACAGGTCTGCTGTAATAATCCCAATCCATCAGGCGCAGCGCGAAGCCGCCGTCCATCAGCTAATGGAGCGGAAGCAGCAGAGGGACAGGAAGCTGTAATCTGATCTCGCTCTCGCTTCTATTCATGGCCTTCACAGTCAGCCTGCCGCCCGCCTCACATGTCCTCTTTGTCAGGGACATTATCTCTCTTCAAATCTTATTACTGCCTCCTCGTTCTCACCTTCTCCTTCTCTTCCATTCACACACACTCGCTCTCGTCCTCCTCACGCAGGATCTCGGCCCATCGGCTTCTATTAACTATTAATATGAATGAATGAGGCTTAGTTTCAGTGTGGAGGCAACAGAGAGCAGGAAATATCCACAGACAGACTTTAGAACAGTAAATATAACGTCTCATTTATTCCAACAGTTGGGTCATTTACGCAGCGAAGATAATCACCAGGAAATATTAGTGCAACAGTGTGAGGACAATAACGGACCCGTCTGTAAACTTTAAGCCATTTTCTCACTGCAGTCAGCAGAAAACATGAACAGCAGGAGAACGGCGATGCATGTGGGACGTTACCGTGACAACAGCCATTGTGTTAGCCGTTAGCTATTAGCCAAACTACCTGAAACGATTAGAAAATCACTGTGAAGTGATGGCTAGTAACAGAGATATGTTGCAGGTGCTGATCACGTGTGATGCTTGGGGTGGATGAGAAAGCGAACAGGACGCTGCCGTCCCTCAGTCTCTCCGGGACGCTGAGCTCAGAGAGCACCAACACTCTTTTAGCTGCAGCCATCTTTGCTATCAGAATGCACTGATTTGATTGGCTGAGAGGATTTTGAAAAACCAGAATGTGATCATGTTCAATAATTTGACGCTGGTCATCAGCAGCACAGCCGATCAGATGAGCGGTTCACAACACGTTTGCTGGACAGACAAACGGACAGACAGAAGCAATCGAGGGAGGCTACTCACTCTGCCCTCATGTGTAGACTCTTTAAAGTATTCATGAGCAGGCTCAGCTTCTTTTTTCACGGTTTCTGAAACAGTTCAGTGTGAACCAAATGTGCTGGTCGTCTCTTTGCTCGGTGCTTTGTTTCTTTCACACCCTCTGCAGGACCTGTTGATTCCCGCCGGGTCTGTTTCATACAATTAACTTCACTTTGCGTCTGTTAATAGGAGCCTGTTTTGGTGCTAAAGCTGAAACCTGTTGCCTAGAAACCAGAATCACCTCATCCTGCCTCTAAATCAAAGATTAGAAAAGGATGACAAATCTCATTATGACATCTGTGCTCTTCCATCACACAGAACAGGTCCATCGCAGCCAACCTGTCAGAAGACAGGGCTGATCTACGGCAGCCTGCAGGAGACATCTCCCCTCCAGGTGTCCACCTCAGCCAAAGCAGGAAGACACACTGTCATCGAAATTTAAATGTCCTGTTGACTGCAGGTGAGACAAAATTATCCAAAGATGGCACCTCTTTGTTTGCTGACTCAGCAATAATAGATTCGATTAGGAAAGTGTTACTGAGAGAAGGGCCAATAAACAAATAATCACAGCCTTCTTTACTCAGCTGTTCTGGAGACGCTGAGGGACTGCAGGGACGCTAACAGACTCAGTGTAAAGGCCACGCAGTGATGGATGTCCACAGCAGAGAAAAGAGAGACGGGCAGACGGGTGGAGATAGGAGACAGACAGAGGAGCAGAGGGCCGCTGGGTGGAGGAGAAACAAGGACGAGAGCTCCGGCTGATGAGGACAGGAGGCTCTGGTTTCACACGATTAGATTTCCAGGCTATTTGTGGGGGGTCTCTCCTCCCCCCCGCCGTCCGTCTGACAGTGAAGAGAGAAGAGAAATCAAGGGAGGACGGGTGAGGAGCAGGAGGCGAGGACGTCGGTATGATTGAGTGACAGAAAGACGACCAGAAACAACAGAATAGACAGAAAATGAAGGAAGGCCGAGAACAACCTGAACCCTAAGCAGCTCTGTCCTTTCACTCATCAACTTATGTTTTATCTTTCATATTACCAGTAAGCACATAATGAACACATGCAAGAGGGACAAGCCCAGCCTTCAACTCTTAAAGGGACAGTTCACCCCTGTAGTGCTGTTTATCCATCTTATCGGCGGTAGAGATGTCTTCTCTGGATCTGCGCTGACATTATTCTGAACTCGTGGGTCTGTAACATAAAGTGATCTTCACCTCCTCAGGGGACCACGAATCGACAGCGAAAGCCACGTAACTCCAGTCGTTCATTTTTAAGATGGCAGACGACGGACAACAGGGACGAAATGTGAAGGGGATTTGTTTATGAACACTGCAGGACGCGTCTGTCCACAGTCTGTGGTTTCTTTAACCTGAGGTCAAGCAGAGTGAAGACAGCAGCACAGACACTAACGAGGGACGGATGGATGGAAAAACAACGAAGTCTGAAGATGGATGGACAGACATGAAGGGCAGGACAAATAAGCCGCATGGACACGTGTGACCTGCAGTCACCTCCAGCTTTCCATCCGGACGACGAGGGGACAGAAACACCCTGATGCAAACGGGTTTTTGAGACCCTGTTGGTCGGTCTGGGTGTGTGTGGCCTCTTTACTGACGTGATGCAGATCTACTTGTCCTTTAAGTTAGGCTTAACTTTCTGCAGCCAAACTCAGACACGACTCGATAATCTAATATGATAATAATAATAATAGTAATCTTTGGCTCTGAGTAAGTGACTGGCAGGAAATCAGCCAGAAATCCCAAACGAATCACAAGTGAACTTTGAACCACAACAATCTTATTAAATCCTGCTGCTGACATTAAGTCAGCGCTGTGTTTTCCTGACTTGGGGAGACTCATTCAGACTTTCAGCAGAAAGCTGCTGCTCGTAGTTCCTCCCCTCACTGGCTGTCTCTTCAGGTCAGGACTGATTCTTCTTATGTCTGCTCAAACTTTCTGTTCTTGTCTTTACTTTCCTGTCGTATTTTTACTGTGTTATACTTGGATTTGCACTGGTACTATGCCTCTTGTGGAGCACTTTCTAACCTCGTTTAAAATCAGACTGTCTGCTGAAACTGATCCGATGTCCCGGGGCACACGTCCAAACTCCCTGCAGTTCTCAGCTCTGATTGGCTCAGATACGTTCACCTCTGACAGCAGTGAGAGTCCAAATAAAACTGAACACGCTCCGAGCTTCCTGTTTTCAAACACAGCCACGTGCCTCCCACCTGCATCTTATTAATAGACACTTGAACGCAGCATCAGGATGAAGTGGAAACGATTCCAGTCACATCTCATCCAGCAGCAAACGGAAACGTGCTTCCAGGGAAGCCAGAGAGCCGAACTGAACGGGACGAGGAGGCCGAGAGCCGCCATTTTCTTTCCTCTCTCGGCTTCCTCTCCAGGAGGGGAAACATCTGCTCATCCCCACAGAAACCAGAAGACCACTGATCAGTCTGTCTTCATTTATTATTGAAAGGCATGGAATGTATCGAGTGAAACCAAAGCTGGATGTTTAAACAAAGCCAAGGTGCATCATAAAACAATAAAGCTGCACCGAGACTGACTCAAAGTCCCCGCCCGGGACCGAGGCCTCAGAGAACCTGAACGAGGGTCGGTCTGGCTCTGGTTGTGTCTCATTTCGCTGACAACATGAGAGCGACTCAGCAGTGAGGAAGCTGTGGGGGTCAAAGGTCTGAGCGAGGTGACGACGGATGAAGCTGTGAGATGATGGAGGAGCAGGTAAGACGATCTTCCTGCTCCACCTTTCTGACATTTATAACGTGTAATGAAAGTCAAATAAAATGAAGTAACTCATTTTTAAAATCGTGAAACAGAGCGAAGCAGTGAGGTCGTGTGGGGGTTCACTTCCTTTTTGCTTTCATCATCTGGTTTGTGTTTCATGAATGGGACAGTGTTGGATGAAGCTTTAATTCAGCTCGTCTTTCTTCTCTGCGACGTCAGTATTTCCTGTGACAGCAGAGGTCGGAGGGCAGAGCCGTAAAGATAAACCCTCCCGTCTGAGGTCGAAATGATGCATGAATCTCTGCAGAGCTCGTTAACTTAACAAAACTCAGACCTCAGCACGCCGACGCACTTCGTACCACACGCTTCAGCCACGATGAAACATTTCAAACTGCGCGAAAAGATGGTGCAACACCCTGAGATCCTTCCTGGACCCCAAGCACTGTCTACTACCGTGACAGTAGACTGTCTGGTCGGTGTTTCTGCTCAGGCCTGAACCACTCGGGGGTCCCAACCCTCAGACCTTCTCTGCTCCCAGAGGCTGCACATAAATGAGTTCTTGTTTCCTGCCGAGCTGATATCAGAGCAGAACATGCTGTACATTCTCAAAAGGTTGATTAGGAAGTTGGCATTAGCTGAGGGGCCAGCGTTACAGATAGGAGCTTTACGATAAGCTTTCTAAAGATGGAAATCCAACGCAATGAGACCAGGAGGAGTCAACAACAAAGCTAACAAAGTCGAGCTCCACCAGCTGAACTTGCACCTGAACTGGCCTGAAAAGATCTGACAGTCAAGATGGCTCAATGCAGACTTTTCATAAGGTGTTGGAAGTAAATGACTGAAAGATTATTACTCATATTATTGTTTTCGGTTTCATCCAAATCCGTCTTTCTATCAATAGAGGGTACTGATAGAAAGACGGATAGAGTTTTGTCCTCCAAACAAATTCAAAAAATATCAATCTATGAGTCCAACCACAATTAACAATCACTGACTGACTGCTGATAACACAACATAACAACTTGGCATTTCCATGAAGGAGTCTGTTAGAATCAGCGCTCGTCTCCACTGATTAACTCGGCGAAATCAAGAAGCTGAGTTTCTGCTGATTAGCGCCACATTCTCGTTAGCCAACGCCAACCTTATCAAAGCTTCTCAAACAGCTGGAGGAGCCAGATGTTGGAAGGCTCACAGACAACACGCCGGGAGACATCTGACATTTTTCTCTCTAGAGAAGCAAAAGATGTGTTGTGATAAGACGCGAGATGACAGAGGACACCTGCATGTCATTCAGACACGTTTAGCTGAGACCAGGCTGACACAGACGGCCAACAGCAGGGATTTTATTTTGACTGATTAATCAAACATATGAGTTACCTGAATACATTTTAGGAACAGAATAACGTATTTAAATATGAAAGACAGTTGGAGCTGTCACATATGAAAACCTCAGCAGCTCTTCACATTAGTGTGACCTCAGTGTCAGCAGCCATTTCAGTCGTTTCTTCACTGCTCATTCACTCTTCATGTTAAACCTTCAGCGTTCATTTAACTCTCAAGTGTGAATGAAACCGAGTCAAACCACTGACTGACATTAGGACAACAATAGGCTCTGTTGTCCCGCTAAAAAAGAAAAGCATTAAGCAAAAGAGACTTGCACCCTGGTATAATACTGAGGTTCGCAAATTAAAGCAAAATGCACAAAAACTTGAGAGGAAATGGCGTTCCTCCAAACTTATTGAATCTCGCTCAATCTGGCAAGACAGTCTTAGATTATATAGGAAGGCCCTACGGACTGCCAGAGCAGCCTATTACTCAAAATTAATTGAGGATAACAAGCATAATCCCAGGTTTCTCTTCAGCACTGTAGCCAGGCTGACAGAGAGCCATAGTGCTATCGAGCCTTGTATCCCTGTGACCCTCAGCAGCAATGACTTTATAACCTTTAATGACAAGATTTTAAACATTAGAGACAAAATTCAACACCTGCTGACCTCAGCTGGTACTGACCTACCATCAAACACTAGCGTCTTAGAACCAACAGTAGAAACAGATAATCATCTTGACTGCTTTTCTCCTACTGATCCCCATCAGTTACATTCACTTATATGTTCATCCAAGCCAACAACATGCCTCTTAGACCCCATCCCTACCAACCTTCTCAAAGAAGCTTTACCCTTACTTAGCACCTGTCTATTAGACATGATCAATTGGGCAAATATTATTCACCCTTTACATGCTCCCTATCGTGATATTATTAGGAAACACCCCATACGTTTTCATCATTATGCAGATGACACACAATTGTACTTGTCAATGAAACCAGATGAAACAAATCAACTAGTCAAACTTCAGGCATGTCTTAAAGACATAAAAACCTGGATGACTTACAACTTCCTACTTCTAAATTCAGACAAAAGTGAAGTCATTGTTCTGGGCCCTGAACACCTTAGAAACAAATCATCCAGTGATATTGCAATGCTAGATGGCTTAGCCGTGGCCTCAAGCTCCACTGTGAGGAATTTAGGAGTTATCTTTGACCAGGACATGTCCTTTAACTCACACATAGCGAATATTTCAAAGACTGCTGTGGTCCTGCTTGAAACCTACTGCGATTACTACCATTTAGTCATAATCTATTTTAATTCTGTTACTGCTCTGCTGCAGCTGCTACTATTATTACTGTTACTAATACTGTTATCATAATCACCGTAGTACCTCCTGTATACTTCATTATCTACAGTTCCAGTGTTTCTAGTATTATTATTGCTGCTATGCATCTCTGCTTGTGTGCTCCTTCTCTCACGCCCCACCCCACTTCTCTCTCTCTCTCCTTGTCTGTCTGTCTCTCTCTCTCTTTCTCTCTCTCTCTCTCTCTCTCTCCTTGTCTGTCTGTCTCTCTCTCTCTCTCTCTCTCTCTCTCTCTCTCTCTCTCCTTGTCTGTCTCCCTCCCTCTCTCTTTCTCTCTCTCTCTCCTGCTCTCTCTTTCTCTCTCTCTCTCCTTGTCTGTCTCTCTCTCTCTCCTGCTCTCTCTCTCTCTCTCTCTCTCTCTCTCTCTCTCTCTCCTTGTCTGTCTCTCTCTCTCTCTCTCTCTCCTGCTCTCTCTCTCTCTCTCTCTCTCTCTCTCTCTCTCTCCTTGTCTGTCTCTCTCTCTCTCTCTCTCTCTCCTGGTCTGTCTCTCTCTCTCTCCTGCTCTCTCTCTCTCTCTCTCTCTCTCTCCCTCTCTCTCCTTGTCTCTCTCTCTCTCTCTCTCTCTCTCTCTCTCCTTGTCTGTCTGTCTCTCTCTCTCTGTCTCTCTCTCTCTCTCTCTCTCTCTCCTTGTCTGTCTGTCTCTCTCTCTCTCTCTCTCCCTCTCTCTCTCTCTCCCTGTCCTTGTCATTTGGTGTCACAAGGAACACAAACTCCCGTTTCCTAGGTGACCCCCACTTAACCCCACAACTTAAAGCTCGGTGGCCATCATCCAGACGCACGAGGGACAAGGACAAACTGTCTTTTCTCAGAGCACTCAGCCTTTACTGTGCAGCTGCTCCGAGCGCCTGAAAATACCTAAAGTTTACAGAAAGGCACAACAATCAAATATTAGTTTGGGTGAGACTCGTCACTTGGAGGAGAAGCTTGTTTTTATTTCATCAGACAGAAACATCAGAGCAGAGACAGAAAAGCAGCACAGCGTAGCATGCAGTTAGCTACCGAGCTAATGTTTTCATTAGCGCTCCCCAGCACTTTACTCTGCCAGGAAGGCAAACACAACGTGGACTCGGGCCTGACCTGGTGAAAGCTACTGCAGAGGAAGAAAAAGAATCAATGCAAACCATACGAAGGTATAAAGTCACACTAAAATGCTGAAATTGCACCAACCGTGGAAGGTTCGGTTCCACATCCTCTCGGTGACGTCTCTGCCTGCGGGCCGACCGCCGGACAGCGACAAGGTCTCGTTCAGAGCGTGAGTGTAGAGCATCAGGCCGTCGTAAAAACCTCCAGCTATGATGTTCATCTGGAAGACAGAGAGCAGAACGAAATCCCTCTCACCGTTTCTTCATGTCAGGCTTTAACAGGTTTCATCCTTAGGCTCTTTCATCATCTGCTTTTCCAACAGACGTGGAGAAAACAAGGTGTTTAACCTGTCGTTTAACGGGTGGATCATCAGTCACGTGACTGCAGCTTGGGATCCGTTTGTTCCTGATGCTCCTGGTTTCCTTTGGGGTGTCCTGTTTCTGTGTGTGTGTGTGTGTGTGTGTGTTTTAACCACATTAGCATCCCCTGTCTGCTGCTGGTGAACTGCCAGACAACCTGCCTACTCATACACATATGGTGACTGATAAGGGACAAACTGTCCCGTAACACGTTTGATCAGATTAGTTAGAAAGGAGCGTCCTGGCTGACCTTTTCGGCCGCTGGCAGGTGGATTTTCTCCTCTCTGGACGGAGCCAGACCGGTTTCCCGCTAACCTGTGTGGTATCAGTCCTCTCATGTAGAGGATGGATTATCGCACAAACATCACATCTGTCACATCTGTCACATCTGACGCTGGTTCAGAAATGCGCTGCAGACTGGAAAAGCTGCCACACTGAGTTAAGCCTGCAGTGTTTTGTTAATGTGAGATCAGATGACATGCAGCATCACGTGTCTGCTGCTCTGCACACCTGGACACGTTTCCGTGTGTTGTTTCAGGCTCAGTAATGTGTAGGACGCACACACACGTACACACACGTCTCTTCCTATCCTGATGTGTTTCATTAAACGCTCCTCCTCCTCCTCCTCCCCTCTGCTTCACCGACGAGGGCGTGCTGTTATCTTCACAGTCTGATTTTGCTCTGCTCGCACCGACAGCAAACTGTCGCTTTCAGGCCGACTGTTGCATTAGTTGAGTTTAATTTCAGGTTTCATTTCGGTTTAACTGAACAAAAGCAGAAGATGAACTGATCTGTGAACATGCAGCTTATTTTCACTCAACAGATGAACCATTTCCTCCATTTGCACCTGTTTGTTAGAGAAGAAGTGCAGTCAGCAGCTGTTAGTGGAAACCTCGTTCAAAGACGTCTTCGTCCAGGGACACCATCAGGACGCGGTTTTCATTTCCACCCGTCTCTCCACACGATCTGCACACGCTCAGTCCCAGCAACACAACATGTGCGAAAGCTCAAAGTGAACAGAAGAGAAAAGCTGCTTCACCTCCTGAAGAGCTGCTTTCGCTTCCCATCGTGTCATCTTTATGTGAGGTGATAACATCAGCAGCAGTCAGCCGTGTCGAGCTGCCTGTGTGTGTGTGTGTGTGTGTGTGTGCGTGTGTCTGAAGTGACAGGATAAGATCAGCAGACTGAATTAGCTCTGTAAACTGAACCGGCTCGCTCGTCCAGCTGAGCCGACAGCTCTGATTACGCTAATGACACATTTGCATCATAATGTCTCTTTTCATCCACACCTCGTTGGTGTTTTTCTGTCTTGAAATTGTCAGGTTCATCATGTTCAATAACCTCATTTCCTCTGTTTTTAATGAGATCATATTTCATTTATTGTGCCCAGTAGCAGTGAGGCCTGAGGACGTCGAACGCTTCACGCTGTCCAGAGGATGAACGCCGATGCAAACGCGTCACGTTTCCTCTCATCGTGTGATCAGCTGCTTGTTACTTTACACATCAAAGTCTTCTCTTTTGCTTTCTTTTTATTTCCAGATTACTGAAGCAGCAAACAGTGAAAACATTGTAAAAATGTAACAATATTTATTCTAAATATTATTCGTAATTTGTCTCATGATTACACGTAAACCGGAAACACAAGTGCAGTTTAAACTAGTTGTCATTAGCGCTCACACACACACACACGGATGGTCACGCACGCACACGCACGCGCGCTCGCGCTCGCACACACACACACACACACACACACACACTCCTCACCAGTGAGTCCTTGATGGTGTAGTTGAACATCTTCTTGGCGTCCGTCCTCAGGTTGCTCACAAACTCTTTGTACTCGGGGTTCTGAGGCTCTTGGTACGTCAGGATCTTCACGCTCTGAAAACAGGAAGGGCAGGATTTTAAAATAACTGATAACCTTTAAGAACAGAGTTTACGAGGAGCTTTGACAGACAAAACAAAAGCGGGACGCTCAGGAAGACAACATGGCGACAGAAAGCCACACAGAAGGTCAGATAAGGTAAAACTAGAAGACAAAAGATGCAAAATGCAGAACAAAATAAAAAACAGAACAGAATAACAAGACGACGTCATATAAAAGCAAGCAATTAGATTAAAGAGTCACTGATCCTGTCACAGTTTGAAGGTTCACCTCAGTTAGTTTCCTGTTTTATTTTGTAGGTTTTCTTCTCTTGTGTCCCATTTAGCTTTTCATTTCCTGTCTTTGTCCCTTTTCCCTCCTGCTTTGATTGCTTGCTCCGCCCTGATCGCTCTCACCTGTGTCTCGTCCCCTTGGTCTACATACACCTGTGCTCTCCTCGCGTGCGTGTTTGTCTGTTTGCTGCCTTCCTCACCATCTCTGTGGTGTTTGGAGTGTGTTGTGTGTTGTGTGTCGTGTGTCGTGTGTTGCATACAGGCTTGTATGGGCTCAGCATTTCTGTCAGGCTGAGAGAAGCTTTAAAAGCGATCAGTAAAACCTTAAAATCAGCGCTGAGCTGAACAGGAAGTCAGAGTCTGTAAGGGCGTTCAGGGCTCTCACAGATTCTGTGCTAATGGTAGCAGGACAGCATGAGGACTTTGTCTCGGTGTCCCACGTCTGCATCCTGTCACGTCAAACACAGCAGTGAACCAGCAGAACCTCCCTCATTTCCAAACTCTTCTTTAATCTGCTCTCAGACCAGCATTTGTGTAATTCAGTTCAGCGTCTGTGAAATGTTGCTTTGAAGCCCAAATCAGTCATGAAACTTTGGACGACAGAAACTCAGCTGTGATTTAAAATGTTTGCTGAGGGAATGAAATGAGCAGATTTCTCCTCAGAAAGAAAAGGAGAATCTGTGGAATGAAGGGACGAAGACGTCCGTCCGTCCGTCCGTCCTGTCGAGGGAGAAACGGGCTGAACGCGGCTGCACTCGGTCAGCCTGTTGTCTCTCCAAACACTCTGATGTTATTCGAGTGCAGCTCCTCCTTTGTCGTCCGCACCACAGCCCGGCTCATCCTTCATCTTATTTAATCTTTATTTACCGAGACAGGCGGTGCTTCGCCCTGCTGCACCTCCTCCACCTCCACATCACCGCTGCTGTTAATGCCCCACAAATATGAAGTAAAAAGTACAAAACCTCCCTCAGAAGTGCAGGGAGTGAAGTATGAAGTCAGTGTCCGAGTCTTTCTGTCCATATTAGCCTCATGTCTTCTGAGAAACCATCAAACCTTCCCCGTCTCAAAGCCTCACCTGCTGATCGCAGGTGCTCAGTCCTAAACGTTGTTCCTGTGGTTTATCATGGACAGGAAATGACTGTGAGAAATGTCCATCTGAAGCCTGCACCACAAGAGGACAGCTAGCAACAAAAGACAGCTGGACTCCTTAATGTTTAGATGCAGTACACGTGGTTCAAGTGTCTAACAGGTGCGATTCACGATTAAAAAGAGCACCTGCTGACACGAGTCACCGCAGGCCGCTCACGTTGCTCACGTTGCTCACGTTGCTCACTTTGCTCACTTTGGTTTTGTGGTAAAGTTCCATTAAATTCACTTATTTCTTGGCATTCTTTGGCTGAAGGTCCTGTGTGTGCTGCATTTGCGGTTAGGGTGTCGGACCCGTAACCGGTGGATCGCTGGTTCGATTCCCCGTCCCGGTGTCCATGGCTGAGGTACCCTTGAGCAAGGTACCTAACCCCCACTGCTCCCCGGGCGCTGCACGCGGTCGCCCACTGCCCCGGGTTTGCTGTGTGTGTGTGCACGTCACTTGGGTGGGTTAAATGCAGAGAACAAATTTCGTTGGAGTGAGTTCCCTCCAATGACAAAATATGTCACTTAACTTATTTGGCTGCTTTAACCTTAATGCTTAATAAGAGTCCAGTGAATGCAGCGTGTTGCTTTAAAAACATTTTTAAAGACAACTTCTGCAGGACACTTCAGCCAGTCTGCAGCTTCAGAGGACCGTTGCCTGAAGAACCTGCTGAGAAAAATTAGTTCTTCGGTATCTGAGAATACGTGTGTGAAGTTTCCTGTTTCCTCTGCAGTTCGTCACGTCATGTGGAGCTGCAGGGAGAAAAGTGAAAACACTCCACAGCCAAGAGGCAAAGAAGGACAGAAATCCGTCAGTCAAACAGAATGGAAGCTGACGATAACAGCTCCAGGTGTGTGTGTGTGTGTGTGTGTGTGTGTGTGTGCAGGAGGGTCTGTAGAGGATTAAGCCAATTTACTACAAAAGAGATGAAGGTGGAGGTGGGAGAGGAGACACTTCAGAGCAGCCTGGGAAATCAGGTTCTGCAACCGCCTGACGTCAGACGCTCAGCAGAGACGGAGACGGCAGGTCGGAGTTTAACCCCTCACCCTCCAGACTGCCTGTTGACCTTTGACCCTCCTGGCGGGAAACACGTTGGGCAGGTGTGTGAAGGTGTACAAAGTTTTTATCCTGGCAGATCCTGAATAAGACGATGGTGGACCAGATCCTCCTCAAGGTTTAGATCAAATGCAACCAGTGCACTCACCTGCTGCACCAAAGCTCCTCCTCCTCCTCTTACGTTTGGCAAGGCGATGTCAGCTGTTTCACTGGATTCAGATGAAACCTCCTTCAGTATCAATGGTACAGAGCAGCTTTTAAAACCTTCCAAAAGAACACCTCAGCCCTAATCTGAAGGGTAACTGAGATGCTTTCATGGGACTTGGAAGCCCAGGGATCTGGCAGTTGTTTGGTAAGGAAGGATTGCATTTTATTTTTGGACATACTTAGAGACTGATTGTTGCCCATGTAAAAGATTTCACTGTGTTTTTGCTTTTATATTATGTGTTGGCTCTGTTCTGTTTTTTGTTAAAAATCAATAAAATATTGTAAAAAGAAAAAAAAAAGATCTTTTGAGTTTCTACTTTTGTGTTCTGAGTGTCCTTTCATTTGGTAAATCACAACAGCATCAATCTGTGTCCTGTACCTGGAAGGCCTCCTTGGCGATGACGTCATCGTGGTCACCACGCGCCCACGGCTGCCCCTGTTTGGAGTTCAGACTGTCTCCAAACACGTCGATGTAGAAGAAGACGTACTGCTCGTGAGGAAGATCAGCCCGCCAAAAGTGGACCATCAACTTCCTGAAGATGTCGGGTGAGCAGCAGACAAACACCACTGTGAAGAGACAGGAAGTGGTTGAGGTGAACTTAGACAGACACTGTGAAGTGAGTTTGTCTCCTCTGTTTGAGGCTGCGAACATCAACATCAGAACCGAATTCGAGTCACTTTTATACTCACTTTGCTGTTTCAGGGAGCCAGAACTGACAACAGGACAAAAACAAACCAGATTTTTACCAACTTGTGGGGAAACAGTAAAATTATGAACCAAACATCCAAGTCAGTCCAGCTGCAGCAGCATAAACGGAAACGTGAAGCAAGATTAACTTTTGTGAGCTGGTTGGGTCTCAGAAGAGACCAGCAGCTCTGAGTTTTTACTTTGTCCATGTTTTTACATGAAGGGGAGGGGTGTAGCCCCAAGATGCACCACAGTGTGAGGCAAGCAGGAACCCGGCAGTAAACGTCATCAGTGTCAGGATTTACACAGATGCAAAGCCACAGGTCCAGGCGAGCAACAGGCCTCAGATCAGCAGTGCGAGCCTCAGCATTCAGCCCTTTGACCACGCAGTCTTGGTGTCATTTCACATCTAATGTCGTGGAGCGCAGAGCAAAGGCAAACCCTGTGAGACGCTTCCTTTGCTGAACCCTTTTAAAACATCATCCAGACATCAGGAAGCTGCCAAACTCAGGGCAGCAGGACGAGGACCATCAGAACGTCACCTGTACAATCAGAGTTAGAAATGAAGTTTAAGTTCACAGCAGATGTCTCTGCTGTCCCTGCTGTGAACCCTCAGTGTGGACAGACGCTGCTGATCTGAAGTGCAGTGAGGACAGAAAACAATAATCAATAACATGACGGCGAGCAGCCGAGGCCCCCACACTGACTCAGACAGCTGGAGGCGAGAAGAGGCGACATCAGCAGGGTTGATCACTGACAGGTGTGTGTGTGTGTGTGTGTGTGTTCGGTCCTGAAAGGCCTCTCAGTCGCTCACGTCTGTAGTTACACTGAGCAAAATCCATTATGCCTCTGAGCGAGAGGGTCGGCTCATGTTCTGGATCAATGAAGCTGACACACCATGAGCTTAACTTAACTTACCAAACCAATCACCACGTTTCTTCATATCAAAGACATATTACATTTACACTTTTCTTTTTTGGTATTTGTCTAAAATATGTGATGGGTGATGGGCGGCACGGTGGTGCAGTGGTTAGCACTGTCGCCTCATAGCCAGAGGGTTCCAGGTTCGAATCCCGGTCTGGGCCCTTCTATGTGGAGTTTACATGTTCTCCCTGTGCCTGCGTGGGTTTTCTCCGGGTTCTCCGGCTTCCTCCCACAATACCAAAAACATGCACGTTAGGTTAATTGGCTGCTCTACATTGCCCCCTAGGTGTGAGTGTGAGAGTGTGTGGTTGTCTGTCTTTGTGTGTTGGCCCTGCGACTGACTGGCGACCAGTCCAGGGTGAACCCCGCCTCTCGCCCGTAGTCAGCTGGGATAGGCTCCAGCTCCCCCGCGACCCTGACGGATAAGCGGTATAGAAAATGGATGGATGGATACGTAATAGGATTCAGTAACGGTCTCGGCTTTGGGTTCACGAATGATGTCATCACGCTGGAAAAGTCCTGACGCTGGTGATGAAATGTCCCGTCGTCGTCTGTGGAACTACAGGTGTGAAAGAGCTCCTTACTTCAGGAATGAACATTTGTTTAAAGATGTTCGATTCAGTCACAGACAGTCCAGGTCTCTGGTCTTCCTCCCACGTGAGCCTCTGGTGTGTCCGAGTCTCAGGAAGTCTCCAGAGGCGTGATGACATTCCTCTGGCCTGCCATTCCAGTCCCACCGCCTCTATTGTTTCAGCCTCTAATAGCCTCTGAGCAGGAAGTGAAACCACAGAAACCACACAGGGCTAAAAGCTTTCTTCCGATTGACACTGAGCTCAAAAGTACCTCACAGTGAGCCACTGCACTTCAAACGCTCATCGTGTGTGTGTGTGTTTCAGTGAGTAAAAATACTGCACTTTGTCAAATATTATTCATCCAGAGAGAGTTTATCAGCACCGCCCAGACAGACACACACACACCGACACACACACACACACACACGCCGTCGGAGCTGTGACGAACAGCACAGTGCTCACGTGACAGAAGGTTGAGTCCCTAAAGTCAGCGCTGTAGCACACACACTCAGTCGGGAACACAGCCTGTGATTGGTCGACAGACTCAACCCAAGGCATCATGGGACAGCCAGTGGCTGAACAGCTTGCCATGACGTGGAAGACGTGGTCTTCACAGGAAGTGCTCCTGGACCTGATGAAGTGATGATCTGATCATGTGATGGACGAGTCATCAGATCTTTGCTGCTGTGTCAGGTTGACTCAGCACCAGAGGTCAGTGTGCAGACGTGAACCTGAAACCAGGAAGAGCCCAGAGGCTGCAGGAGGAGCCTGGAACAGAGCGGACCACCCCTGAACCCTGACCCCTGCACACTTCCTGACTCCCACACATGTGTTCCAATGAAAGGAGAGCAGCTCTGAAGATGAAGGGATTTTGTTTTTGCTGAGCCGCACAGGATGCACCAGCAGAAACACCTGGAACCTGAAGGTCACGCTCTTCGACACCTTCCACAAAGCGCAGAAGAAGATTAAAAACTTTGCATTTTAATTTCCTCTCCAGCTGTGGTTTCTCTCATTAATCCTGAGATCTGACGTCTCCAGCTGGTCATTTAAGAATCAAATCATCCTTCAGACTTCATACCTCAGAGGTGAAGGAGAAGAAAAGCCAAAGGTCATGCAGGAAATAGAATGTGAGGAATAGTGACTATCTTGTTAATCTCCTTTTTGTCCTCCGTTGCTCTTCACTCTGCTGTCTGCGATCTTAAAGCTTCAGCTCAAAAAGACTCAAGCTGTTTGAGAAGAATCAGAGAAAAATCACTTTATTGACAGTATATATATATACTATATATATTCTTACACACACACACTGAATTCGTCTTCTGCATTTGACCCATCCTTAGTTGAACACACACATGCAACACCCGGCAAATTACACAAAGTGAAACACACACAGGAGCAGTGGGCAGCATCAAGCATATTGGGGGGTTAAGCACCTTGCTCAAGGGCACATCAGCCACACCCAAATTTTTTCTGCCATCCGGTGGGGCAATCGAACCGGTGACCCTCCGATCACAAGCCGCTCCTCCAACCTCTAGGCCACGGCTGCCCCCAAAAAATTAACCACCCCAGATGGGACAATGAGAACAACTTAAACAGTGACCAAACACTCCCACAATCCTGATGCTGCGAGTGTGTGACAGGACGGCCACATGTTGTCTTTATGTACGCTGAGGACAGATATGACAGTAACACACTCTCATGTTACACGATTCCATAAGAAAGGTGGAAATTACAGCAGGTTGGTGATGTCAGCTGTTTCCTAATGGGGGATCAATTAGCTCAAAGTCCCTCCAGATTTTCACTAACTCGACAAAACTCCAGAAAATATAAACATTTTAAGGCAGAAGTGCTGCATATTTTATGTGATAAAATACTGAGAAACGTCCATCAGAATTTACTGGATCTCCGTCCAAAACCCAACGCTGTTCAGATTACAGTGGAATAAAACAGAAGGAAGGAAGAGAAGAAACCAGAATAAGTTTGGAGTTTCAGCTTGAAAAATGACATGGATCATTAATCGATTATCCAAAAAGATGATGATTCATTTGATTTGGTCGGTCGACTAATTTGCATTGTCTCTACGGACCAAACACACGGATCAGCTTCAGGACGTTCGAGGCCTCCAGACTGCACCCTGCAGCTGCAGACACCAAAGTAAAGGTCAGGGGAAATATCACTGCAGCTGACCTTCTACACTCTTCTGCTGTTGTGCTGTTCGACAGAAATGACTTCTTAAAAGCTCTAACGAGATTCTGACTTGTTTCCTGGCTCACCGTACGTCCCTGCATTCAGCCGTTTGCATTGATTTGAAGGAAAGAAATTAAAATCCCTGCACAATTAAAGCAGCTCAGTGAAATGTCAGATTATTGATTCAAAACATCTGTCAGCACACACACACACACACGCAGTACAATTTAATGAGAAATGTTTCACTTCAAGGAGAGAAGACGAGAACAGAAAGTCAGAAAACAGAAAACCACACACACACACACACACACACACACAGGACAAGATTTCCATGTGGACACTCAAACTGACTCATTCACGTGTGAAACTCGTCTTCAGGCACACATCTAAAAGGCCTGGACCTGGAGTCACTGTGCTCGCAGTAGAACGGACACGCTCAGTAATGGGCTGTTTACAAAACAGGAAGTGGCAGTGATGTTACCCTGCTGACACAGCTGACTCAGAGCCATAAGTGATGGAATAAACTGCAACATAAAACATAAATACACTGTGTGACATTAAAATAAAATAAAACAGGGATAGTCAATTCATCACATTCAAACAGAGCACACGTACAGGTAATTAAGGAAACAAAAGTAATACAAAATAATTAATTTTTTGAGTGTACTGACTAGAATTCCACTTAAGGTATGTAAATATTTATTTATATTTATTTAAATATTTTATAATAAGGGCCAACATACTAAATATATGCACCATAAAACTCTGGGAGCAGGACGGACAGTACAGTACAAGAGAACGGAAAGCAGCACACTCACAGTTCACCTGTCTGCCATTCATACTACCTAGGACAGGTGTTAAACGAGTGCAGCACACAACCTAACATCTGGTGGTTCTTTCTGCTGTGAATCAACAGTGGGAAACGCAAATCCTGCACCTGAAAAGAGGCGAGGTCATCCAGTGATGTCAGCAGCAGATTTGTTGGTCAGTGCAGATTAAATGATGTCATTTGTACTTCTTCATCTCATACTGCAGCCTGACTGAACCTTTTTGGCAACTTTTTGTCTACTTGTTCCCAGCAACACAAAACTGCATCATTTTGCAAGCTGAAACTCTTCAACTGCAGTGAAAAACTTGTGCTTTGTGGGGCTGAGTGCAGTCAGAGGCTGAACTGAATTCAAACAGCAACACACACACACACACACACACTCTGGTCTGTTGTGGCTCGGTAGCTTACAGCTAATGTACAGTTACGTGTTCTGGCTGTTTGGGGTGAATAAACATAAATAAAAACAAATGAACCCAAACTTTGCTTTGTTTTCTGTCTGAACACACCACAAGAGGCAGACACACTCCGACTCTCTGAGCAGCTGAGGAGACTTTTGGAAACAGTTTGCTCTCCTCTCTTTGCAGCAGATTGTAAGACGTCTTCATGTTCTCAGACCAGAGGAAACATCTCGATAACGACTGTTACCGTGGGCCGTCACGCATGGCTGACGCAGCTAATTGGGTCTGACTGCTGCCGTCAGTGCACAGTCCTGCGCTCCTTCATTGGATACTTGTGTGAGAGAAATCAGAGGGCCGTCAGCTTCTTCATTAAGGCCTGAGCCTTTCAATTAGACCTTCTTCTTTTTTCATTGGTGCCTCCTCTTCCTCTTCTTCCTCATCAGAGAAGAGAGGGGTGAAGAGGCGACCCACTGAGCTGTAACACCACCATCATCGGACTGGAGGAGAACAGCGTGACTACACACACTCTGGCTTTTATCAGGCAAAAACACTGACTGCTTCTTATAATGAAAGTGAACGCGCAGCTGAAATGTTAGGTCAATTAATTTATCATCTGATTAAAGGGAAATTAACCGACAGTCAGTATTGATTGTCACAATGAAAACCATTTCACATTACTTCATTAATGGAAAATGGAAATACTCAAGTGAACTACACGTACCTCAAAACTGTACTGAAGTGGTACAGTATTTAAGTAAACGCAGCAGAGCTCGGTTTTCATGATTATGTTGTCTTTGCCTGAACAGCAGAATATGAAGGATGTGAAGTAACATGTCTGCTGAGGCTACAGACCTGGAAGTCTCCATCAGATCACGTGTCCTTAACCCACACACTGTTCACACCTCTGTTCCTGCAGACATGAACCTCTGCTGTTCCTAATTAGCATCACCTTACGTTAGCACTGGGTGAACATGCAGCCAGTCCCCATCAAAAGGCACGAGACTGCAGGGCTGTGAGCTGTTGCTGTTGTTGTGGTCGCTGGAGGTTCAACATGCCGGACGGTGCACGTGTCTTGATGTTGTTTCTTAACAACATTCTTTCTTCTTTGTCTTTATTTGGTCACGTAATGAAACATTAATGCAACGGAGTGCAGTCTGGAATCAGGTTGAATTACATGAGAAGAATCACCAGCAACAAAACTTGATGCACAAACGACTCTGTTACGTTCTGTATGTTAAACGTGTTACTGTGGGGTCTTTCATGCTTTAAGTTGTAGAAAGTCATAAATCCATGTTGTTTTGTGTAAAGACTTTGTTTGATACAGTTTGACGGTCCAGCCGCACTGACAGGTGGAAGGTCAGAAGGAGCCAAAGAGCCTCTGGTTCAATGAGAACACAAGAGATCAACCACGACTGGGAAACTGGAAGCTTAGTATGAACCCGTGCAGATTTAAATATGAACAGCTTCCTGTTTCAGTGCACAGTAAAGCCTCCGACAGGAGGGAGCAGGTGTGCTGCGTCCGCAAGGCAGTTCTTACAAGACAGAACTGGAAGGTGGACTTTGGGCTGCGTAATGAGGAAATGTTGTTAATTAAGAAGTACGATATTCACTGACAACGCTTTTCATTGTTTTCCAGAACATGGCGGTTAAATGGTTAAATAGAACTAGGAAAGGAAAAGGAAAGTGACATATCTTGTCATTGGAGGGAACTCACTCCAATGAAATTTGTTCTCTGCATTTAACCCACCCAAGTGACGTGCACACACACACAGCAAACCCGGGGCAGTGGGCGACCGCGTGCAGCGCCCGGGGAGCAGTGGGGGTTAGGTACCTTGCTCAAGGGTACCTCAGCCATGGACACCGGGACGGGGAATCGAACCAGCGATCCACCGGTTACGGGTCCGACACCCTAACCGCTGATCCACGACTGCCCCGACACACAGAACTGATGGTTCTAGAACGCTAACCAAAGTGCTTTTGTTGCCTCAAGGTAACCACACATCAGAGTCTGGACTCAGACTGTGGAGTCCTGGATCATCCAGCCTGACCCCCTCCAGGCAGCGATTTTGTTCCCCTTATGAACGTATTAGCTGTTGTGTATAAACGTAATTTCTCTTAGAGGGACAGATCGACCAATCACAGTTTAAACCTGTTCAGAGGTGGTTCAATACTGATCTCAGGTCAGCTGTCGGTCTGCAATCTGAACGTTGTGCGACACATGCAGTATGTAGAAATGCTGATGTGAAACAAACAAAACGAATTTGTGGTCTGCAGAAACGTCCAGCTTTGTAACCTCCTCTCAGGATGGGGGATGAGCTGCATTTAAAGAGAACCAGAGGAGGTCTGGAGGATCCGTTATGCAGGCGGACCTCAAGTCCGTCACATGTTGTACGATCAGGCCGGGGCGCAGGTTTCCTGTCGGGGGACATAATTGGCTGAGGCTGAAGCTGTGGGGGCAGAAAATGAAGTCGCTCTGACAAAACAGCGTGCTGTCATCTGCCTCCAGAGTCCCAGGGGGCCCTCCTGCTAAAGGAGATCACGACCCACCAGCACCGTCTCTGGCCTCATTTTTACTTCAGCCATCAGCCCGGTCACACACGGATCCAATGGGACTTTTTCACAATTTTTTTGGACAATTTTCAAAGCAAATACTGCTGTTCCTGCTCACAGTGCAAACTGAAAAAGAACCTGTTGGATGGATAAATAAATCACATCAGCACACAGTCAGGGAGATGTTTGTCATGAAGAAGGAAATCGCACACACACGCACATATGCATTGTGGACTCACACACTCAGACATCACAGTTTTGTTTCCCTCAGTACATGAACCAGAGAGCAGCTCACTGCATTAATAAACATGGCGTCTGCCTCTGAGCAGGCGTTTATTTGCTATGGCCGCCGCTGTGGGAGAAGGAGAAACCCAAATCAAACCAGCTGGGTGAACTCTGGTGATAAGACGTACTGTGAGGAACCGGTGACAGCAGATTCTAACCAGTCAGGGACTTTCAGGTTGATAAAGAAATTCTTGTACTGCAACTACTCCACTTAAAGTGTTTTAGTGATAAGACAGTCATTAATGCTGAAAGATACCAAATGCTAAAACTAAATGGCTAATATCTAATAAACCAGGAACCCTGTTGGACAGAACCAGCTGTTGCTGTGCGATAAGTTTGCATCCTGGACTGCAGGTATGAAGATCAGAGCGACTCGAGGGCTGCTGGTGCGTATGTGCATCACCCTGCAGACACTGGGACTGTTTCTTGCTGAACCACAGTCAGCTTCCTGAAGGCCAGTTAAGTCAGCAGGTGAACTGAGCTCAGGTGTGAACCCACTGAACTCCTGTGTTGATGCCTTCAGTTCTCAGTCCAGTTTGATATCGCTGCTCTCGCTGCAGCCCTCGTCTTTCTGTTTGTATGAACCCACCCGTCTTCTCCCGCCTCCTTCGCTCTGAGATTCCAGCATATTAATCTTTAACTACTGCCAGATGGACAGGAACAGCGGCGAGGAAGAGGAAAAGATGGCTGAAGCACGGCCTTGTGGGTAGATTTGTTCAGGATGATTGACTGCCTGCTTCGCCGCCAAGACGACAGGAGATGAGGAGGTGACATCAGCTGCTCCTGTGCCGGCAGCCCGGAGCCTCAGAGTCAGCACACCCAAACTCAATTCACAGCAAAAGCTTTGGAAATGACGCCTCGGGGACCACACGCAGGACTTTAGGAACTCTGAGGTCAAAAGGCAAAGACCACTCAGTGCACCCACCCAGAAACCAGTTGATCTCTGTACATTTGATTTCGAACCACAGCTGATTGAGTATCAAAATGTGTCGCTGTGACGATCGATTCTCTCATCAGATATTTACTTTTCCGACTAAAAACCTTTTATTCAGTACTGATTAACCTGTAAAGGATGGGGATGTCCACACTGAAGACATTCTGCTCAGAGCTCAGAGGAGAGCTGCTGACCTTCGTCTTCTTCTTGAGGTTTTCTGTGCACGTTCAACTGGCAGGAGACCCCGCAGTAGACCCTGAGGGTTTATACAGAACATCTCTGCTGGTTGAAGACCTCGCGACACTAGAACTGCCGACAGTCACAGAAGATTTGCTCCGTGTTGTCTTCTAACAGCAGACTTTGGCATTTTCTGCACTTTTAGTCCCGAGGTCATTTGAACCTTTTGAGTAAAGGAGACCTGCTGACACAATGAGGACTAACCATCACAAACCCCTTGACGGGTTTCATCTCATGTCTGAGCGGGTCTGAAGGAAACACCGCAGCAGGTGGTTCTGACAGGTGAAGCCAAGCAGATAATGACAGGTAATCACACCTCCAGTCACTGCTGTCTGTGTCCTCTGCGAAGCTGAGGCTGGAAATCAGATGTGAAACCAGACGGGAGCTCACATTTTTACCCTTCAAAGAATAAGAAGAAAATACAACTTGGACCTTTGAACACAAAAATAAAAGATTTTCTGCTGTTCATCAGTGAAAGGCGAGAATAATTTTGGGCTCAGTGCCGGTTATGCTGCGATTGACAGTCGTGTGCCACTCGGCTTTAGTTTTAGTGCTCTCTGCCTTTAATGGTTCCGTTTCCTCCACGTCGGAGTGTTTGAGCTCCACACAGTGTAATGTGTTCATATGAAATCTCTTTGTGGCTCTTTGACAGCATGTGATGAAATCAAGTCCCTTTTTTCTCTTCAGACACAAGACACACACTGTGATGGTTTGATAAATTTGCAATTACGTCTGCTGATTAGTCCTGAGGCGACACTCGTCCTCTTTGTTCCCGCTGAGATTTAACGTCCTCGTCAGCGCGTCACACAAAAGAGTCTTTATCGGGATGATTAGTGAGCAGCCTTATTCTTCACCTGCTGCACAGCTTACACCTGACGCTGCTAACTGCGGGAGCTTCGCTGGCTTACTGACCGGCGACGACATGTGAGTAATTTATGGTTTATGCCAGAACAGAAACAACCTCACTATCTCAAAGAGAGCGAATCCAACGCAGCCTGACTCGGTCACGTCTTTGAAGATGTTTCGCCTCTCATCCAGAGGCCTCATCAGTGCGGTCCAGCGTGGCCTGGATCGATGAGAATATCCACAGACAAACAACCACTTTGCTTTGTGTCTTTACAGCACACAAGTCGACTGCCGAAATCTGCCTGAAAGGGTCAGCTGAGCGTTTCTACGTCCAGTCACTGCCAACACGTTACAAGAAGCTCTGCTCAGGTTCTTACATACAAATAGCATAAATGCTTGTTCAACACTTTGCAGGCTGATGGAAGAAACTTGAAGAAGAAACTTGTCTTGTTATAACAACATATCGCTGTAGTTCCAGTCCATGCTTGAACAGTACGAGACTAAAGATCAGTGGTGGAAAGTAACTGAATACGTTTACCCAAGTTGTTTTGAAGAAAAATCACGTTTTAGCGGACGTAACGTTAACAGCTGAGTTGCCCCAAAGGCATAAATTGAGGAGATTGTTTCCATTTTCTGCTACTCTGTATGAAATGTAAATGCTGCACTTTTTACTTTGCAGCACATTTAAAGCTTGAAGAAGAAAGAAGGAGCTGAGAACAGGTTTGTTCACGTCAGGAACAGGATGTGAAACACTGAACACTGAATGTGTATCTGACAGCCAAACACACACACACAACATCAAGCCTGTTATTGTGCTGGTTAGATAAGAGTAACCTGCTGGTTTTAAACTGTCACTTCATGTCCATGTTTATTTATGAGTAAAAAGACTCCATTGTGAAACAGAGGTTTAATTGAACACTTCATGCATGACATTCTGAAGACTCATGCGGTGCTTATAAATTATTCATGCAGTAGCTGTCTGCCCTCAGGCCTCGCTCTCAGGCCGCTTCCTACCAGACAAGTTGATAGCCCACTAATCTGCTTTGCCAAATATTTTTCGATAAAACGTAATGGCAGACTGGATAACTTTTACCAGAAATGTTTTTTCTCACCAAGGACTCAAGGCGGCTGGACGCGCAGGACTCAGGACAGTGGACACCAAAGCATCATTACTGTCCAATAAAGGCTCTAAAGTACTGTGAAAAAGTTCTTTTCTCACTGTGTCCTGTAAATGCGTACATGTTGAAGAGGACTGAATGTCTGTCACAACGAGAACCGACGTGAGACGTTAGATCCACAACAGGACACACGTCCAGACTCTCTGCGCAAATCCTGCATCCAACGTCCCACCTTGTGTCAGTTAACTACTGAAAAGACCAACACTACCTTAAAACACAAGACAGGAAGCACATGACATGATTTTTAACCAGACACCAAGTATCCAAAACAGAACCATAAAAACACTTTTCATACTTAATAACTAACTTTATAGCAGTGCTACAATATACAGACAAAAGTATCCAGACACGCCTCCTCATGGACCTGTTCCTCAGGCTTTGGGCTCGGCCCCTGACCTCCAGTGAAGGGAAATCTTAATGCTTCAGCACACCAAGACATTTTGGACAATGCTATGCTTCCAACTTTGTGGCAACAGTTTGTTGAAGGCCCTTTTCTATTCCAGCATGACTGTGCCCCAGTGCACAAAGCAAAGCTCCATAAAGACATGGTTGGATGAGTTTGGTGTGGAAGAACTTGACTGGCCCACACAGAGCCCTGACCTCAACCCCATCCAACACCTTTGGGATGAACTGGAACGGAGACTGTGAGCCAGGCCTTTTGGTCCAACATCAGCTCTTTGTACCTGTGATTCCTGCGTCTGTGGAGGAGGAGTCAGAGGACCTTTGTGTCCATTGAATGTCACTTCTCCATATAAACACGTCCTCATGATTTCTCATCATTATTAGAATTATTCTTACTCTGATTTTTCTTATTATTATTGCTATCACTTCGTTGAGAGACGAGGTCACCTCATCACACTGAGACCGGCAGAGCAAAATCCTCAACACTTTCACGAATATTTTCTAGAACAGACATGCTGTGTGGAACAGCTTGAGCTAAAACAACAGCGTCTCATATTTTTATTTCTGGAAAATCCCATAATAAATTTAGACTCTAAATCTTCTGGCTGACTGATGATTGCTGGTTCATGAGGACATAAAAACACTTTGACCTGCAGTTTGTGATCAGTGGGTGACTCAAAATCCACTCGCTTCCCTTTTAAAGGAGGTTTGGTTGGCGACTGAAATCGTTCTGTTCACACACGCTGAAATGCACTCATCTGCATTAGCTGAGCTGCGTCAGATCTTCCTGACAGGCCAGAACCACCTGGATCTGAACCAGCGTGGTCCTCTGGGACTGGGAGGACAGAGATGGATAGATTTCTGCTGCACTCACACCAACACAGTTTACAGCAGATAAACCCGCACAGGCTGCCAAGCTGCTGGCTTCAGCTCCATGTGAGCTCGATTCCGTGTGATAGAAAGGCAGACGTGTGTTAAAGGAAGTGGAGACGCGTCAGCCATCTTTACATACGTCAGTGATCGAAATGTGCAGCACAGATAATCCTCATAACCGCCTCAGGTCCACTTTCTGAGGAGGGCCCACAGAGACTGAACCTGCACAGGACCCAGACTGTTGGAGACCTAAACGTGGTCACGCCCCACGCCCAGTACAGCATGCCAACATTTACTTTGAAATAATGCACAATATGCACAGGAAATGAAAACCACACACTGAGTGATATGATGCCGACGCTTTAACATCTGAATTTATAAGAATATTAGCTAAGTTGGAACAAGCTGTTAGGGTTTATGGTCATCTCTGTTTTTCCACGGGTTCCCCTTTAGTTTGTCCCCCGGCCTGTGTGTGTGTGTGTGTGTGTGTGTGTGTGTGTTCTGGAGTTGGTTTGCTGAGTTGGAGTTGGTCTCCTTCCTGCACTACCTGAGGAGCTCGCTGACTTCCTCCATGACTCAGGTCATTGGTTTTGTGTTCCTGTGCCGAAAACTCTCAGTGCATCTTCAGATTCACCTTCTGAATCCTGAACTCCGCCATCTTCTCCAGACTCCAGGCACGCTGACTCCAGGCAGCATGTGTGTGTGCAGCTGTAAATTATGACACAGCCTTCCAATGTGCTGCATAAGATTAATTTATAAGGCAATAAATCAGAAAATACTTGAAGGTTTGCTGTCTCTGCCTTTGCCAGAGAAGTTCAAACGACGTCTCTTTGGCGAGCTGCGACAGGATTCGTCATTGACCTGAGTGACACGTCTGATCTCCTGCCTGCTCGCTGCTGACAGTCCAGAAATGAAAGTCGATAATTCAGCCGAACTAAACGCACATTGGGCTCTTAATTAGCATCCGTTAGCTGTGAAAAGCTAAATAAACTGCAGCTAATGAGGGCAGAGCTGAGTAGTTTAGCAGTCCTGTGAAAGATTAACTACTTTCAGTCTGGTCTCTGGAGGAACACGAGCACACTGGAATTTCTAATTAGTTTCTCTTGTTCAGGTTCAGAGTGAACAGTCTCAGTCTGCTTTTTCCACACGTGATCTTCTGTTTTTCCACGAGAGCAATCAAGCTGAGAAGTCACGATGCTTCCCTCGCCCTCCTGTCCTAATTGGTCAGGTTGTTATTGACCTTATAAGGCGATGGGAGCTGCCAGGCCCGAGTGCTCAATCACCACGAGGGCTGCTCAATCGCAGAAATCCTCTCTGAGAAGTGATTTCTCCACTCTGCTCCACAAAGTTTGATTTATTGACTGTAAGTGTTGTGCACCGACATCCAGTTCAGTGTCTCCAGCGACAGTGCAGGTTGCCAGATTGGGTCTAAGGCTTCTCTGCACATCCACAACGGTAGCAGACCTGGCAACTTCACTGTGACAACAAGAGCTCAAGAAGCCTGCAGTGCACCCAGAGCCAGGCTGGCTGTTTCCCTCTGCCCCCAGTCTTTATACAACACTTGGTTTGTCCAGAATAGTGAACATGTGCTGATCTTACATTCCCTCCAGCACAGAGAGCACAGATCACTTTTCTGCATGTAAAGCTGAGGAGGTGTCGCTGAGGGCTGCGAGGTGATGCAGTTTAAACTGTGTGTGAATGTTTTCTCAGTGTGTCTGGAACATATGGCTTTGCATTAATGAGGCGCAGACCAGTCTGAATATGGATCAGGCACTCTGTCGAGCTGGAAAGACTCCCAGAACTTTCCATCAGGCCTCTGCAGTTCATCGGGTGAGTCAGCTTCGGCTCGTCAGGTCAGCGTCCGCCGCTCACCCAAAGCTCCGCGCATTTTACTCTTCGATATGTCACGTTTCCTCACTGAAACGTCCGACAACAACTCGACCTCGTTACGCGTTTTGTTGAGCTGTGTACTTTTTCAATTTTCCAACAAAGTTCAGACCCAGAGAAATCCGTAGGTTTACTCAAGCTAACAGTGCGTTTCACTTCCTGTCGCTGGAACCTCCAGCTTTACTTTCAAACTTTATCTTCCTTAGCAGTGCTGGATGTTGAGCCAACACTCCCATGATTCCACACTGCTTACGTCTTTTGTTTGCACTGCTGTGACTGACAGACCTCTGGCTTATGGGTGCCTTTCAAAATAAAGTATCTAATTTATCCCAGCGACTGTCACACTCAAAAACTGACATGAAAAGTCATCCTGAGTGGAATGTGAACAGACAGTCCAACACTCTGATCGCCAGTTACTGCAGCGTCCATGGACGTCTGGACGAACGCCTGGGGCGAAGTGGTGAACTGTCGTGGATTTAAGGAGACATCTATCTCAACGGGTTCACTGTGTACATATGACAGTTTAGCATCATTTTCTAACGCACACATCGACAGATCATTTCAGCTTTCTACCACAACCGTCGAAACACTACACCACAGTACTGCACTGTAGGTGCTTTCAGAGTTCAGTCTGGCTGTTTTCTGTTGTTTCATAGCTGATTCCACAGAGAAACGTGACGAGTGGAGAATCGACCCCACGCAGAGCAGTTCTACAACATCCTGTGGATTGATAAAGGACAACATTATTTTTAAGGATGACCCGACTTCCTCTTTCATGTTTCACACTGGAAGCTACAGGAATGTTTGAAGAGATAAATCAGTGCAGCGACAGCCGACGCTAAAGCCGCTCCCCGCAGTCCGACCAGGGCCAATCACACCGACAAAATCAATCCATTTCAAGATCAGTTCACCATGTCAGTCATATTTCTGGTTCAAGCATCTTCTTCTTCTGCTTTTTCTCTCTCAGTTAAGACAGTAAATGAAGTGTCTCTGGGGTTTGGCCTGTTGGTTGGACAAAAGAGGAAACTCTTGGAAACTGTGATGAGCAGTTTTCAGGATTTTGTGACATGACCAGTCAACTGATTAATCGTGAAAATAATCACCCTGATCATGCTTTGTTTTTCCAAAGTCTCCACGTGAAATGTTTGCTCGTACGGTAAGTTCAGTGGCGTTTTATAGATGGAAACATCACAGTCGTGCATCAGTGCACCTGCGAGTCGTGAAGCACATTTACTCTCCCCTGTTTGAAGAGAAGTTTTGATGCAGAGCAGACCTGTTGATGAATGAGCGAACAGGAGATTCGTCCGTTTGTTCCAGGCTCCCTGACACAAAGAGCCTTAACCCTCCTGCATGCTGTCGCCAGCACAAACGTCTTCTACTCTTTCTAAGCTGCTTTGAGAGTCACTGCATGTTGCATTAAGCAGACAAAAGGCAGACACACAAGGTAAAATTAGCCAGAGTATGTTTGGCAGGAAATACCTACAGATCTGATAGGCCGACTGTAGTTTCCATATAAGGCGTCAGGATCCTGACCCCTGTTAATAAATGCCCTGTCAGGAGGCTTTATGCCTCTGTGGGAACCGGAGAGGGAAGCTCACTGGGCGCAGATTGAGAGCCGGAGTGTTTGTTTGTGCTGTCGACTGGCGCACGGACTGAAGCACCTCCACAGATAGAGGAAGCATCGTCCTGCGTGGTGGATTTATGACGCGGCACAGCACACTAATCTGAAGCTGAAGCTGAAAAGCAGCAAGCTGCTGGCCCTTCTCACATGCCTTAACTGTGTTTAGGTTCCTTTATTTTCCTTTGGTTAAATATCAACTCATCACACGCCACAAAGCACCAGACACGTCTGAATCCCACAAACTGATCCGAAAACTACAGCTTGCTTTTTGTCTGCGTTTTCAGTTCAGATCATGTCAGCATTAAGGCTGCAGGTGATGAAGTCCTTCATCAGCCTCTCCTAGATCTGTTTTATTGTTTAATTGCTTGATCTATAACGAGTCTGAAAATTTTGTCCAAAAAACCCAAAGATATTCACCTTAGATGGACTAAAGCAGAAAATCCTCAGTCCTGAGAAGCTGGACTTGGGCCTGTGCAGTCAGTCTCCTCTTTTCTAGTCATAACTTATCTGAAATACAATCAGTTTATTTTCCAGACCAATCAGCTGAGTGCATCACAACATTGTTATTTTGAAGCAGCTTCTGGAAAAACCAAGTCAAGAATAAAATATAAGTAAGAGATAAAGCCTGACTCTGCTGCACGTCGACGGATGTGGACGACCGCCGCTGATAATGGACACCTCATTGTGCATTACTGCTCTTATACCAGGGTCACTTACAATTAAATTAATTAAAATTCAGACCATTTATATTTTCTCGCTTTTTGCAATCAGAATTTAAAGCTTTTCCAAAGCTGTAACTGCATTTCCCTGGTAACACCTGAGAGTTTACCTGGAACAATTCTTTCCTTTTCCTTAAGGTTCCTACGCGATGGAGATCAATCTCAAAAGTTTCATAAATCAAATAAATAACACTGGTATTAACGTCTGTATGTGTGGAATGGCATTTAGAATTTCATGTTAAAGTCTCTGCCCCTGAGCCCAGGAGTCCAGGAGCCCAGGAGCCTGGTAGCCCAGGAGCTCGGGAGCCCGGGAGCCCGGGAGCTCAGGAGCTCAGGAGCTCGGGAGCTCAGGAGCCCAGGAGCTCAAGAGCCCGGGAGCTCGGGAGCCCGGGAGCCCAGGAGCTCGGGAGCCCGGGAGCCCAGGAGCTCAGGAGCCCGGGAGCCCAGGAGCTTCTGAGCACCTTCTCCCTTCTGGAAATGTGCTGCATCATTCAGTGAGGCAGATTTTCCACTGCGTCCTCGGGGCAGAGTCATTTGCTGCTGTCTGGTCTGTGGACGCAGCCATTCAGCTCATGTTTCTGGCTGCTGCCGCAGTGATGATGGCCCGAGGCACAGATCAGGAGCTAATGTCAGGCTTAACAAGCTGTGCTGCCCAGCAGAGCGACATGCAGCAGGCGGGACGAGCAGACACTCTGTTCACTTGACTGTGTGCTGCTGAATCAATGAGAAAAGCTTTGAAACACACTGCGGTGCAGGCTGGGTGTGATGATGACAGCTCATTTGGTTTGAGCTTGTCTGTGTGTGTGTGTCGAGGAGAAGGATTATGATGTGCAAAGACGAGATAAGAATCTGCAGATTTATTACAACATAAAGATGCAACAAGATAAGATGTTGGCTGATATGCTGTGTGATTCAGGCTGTGTGTGCCAGGTGAGAACCTCCTGAACGTCAGCTTTTCAGGAACTGAGCGACCTCTGATTTATTTTTACCTTGACACTCGTGTGCTTGTCCACTACTCTGCAGTCCACAGTCTCATGTTTTCTCATGCTAAACTCCTTCAAGAACACAAAGTCTCATGTCTGGTTGAGTTTTGGGTGAAAGTTTAAATGATGATTCATCACTTCATGTTAAAACTGATTTGATAAGAAAGAACTGTTGTGTGGGAAAAATGTCACACTTTGGTTTTGATCATCCACTAAAGATGGATGACGTGAGAGCTCCGTAAAAGTGAAGCCAAAACATGTCTCGCCCCCTGGTGGCTGGCTGCAGTACAGCTCATAAGCTCCTCCCCCTCCATGTTAGCAGATGGGACATGAGCCAAACTAAAAACTCAAAGTAAAGTCAAATACATTTTTCCCAAAGATGGTTTCTGTCATTTTAGGAATGAAATTCCTGATGAAAATTAACCTGCTATCTAGCAAAGTAGCCTGTCAGTGTGTGTGTGTTTGGTTTACACAAATAATTTGTTTGCATTTTTTTTTCTTTTGCTTCAGTGAGTTTTAGTCTCTCAAATTCTTATTTTTGTTTAAATTTTTTTAAGGTCTTGTGTGATCATATCGACACAAATCACACTGCACTTAAACGTCAGTTCCACACTCATGAATAAATTCAATAAGAGGCAAAGACATCACTGCTGCAGCCAGGGAACAGAAACAGACATATTTCTTTATTTTTTGACACTCCAAAAAGCCAAACTGGTCTGCGGCAGCTCTTATATGACATATGAATTTAAAAATCCCACATAAGAGCTGCTGCAGACCCGTTTGGTTTGTTTTGAAGACAGTTGTCATCTTAGTTTAAGAAGACATTTTCTTTTGGCAATAATTTACCCAGAGGAAGGTTTTAAAATCAGTTATGAGCTTTCAAAATGCATGAGAGACTTTAGGGCTTTGCCAAATGTGAAGTGAACATTCCGAGTTTCAGTGGGTTATTTCTTCAAACCAGGAAAATAATTTCTGTATAGAAGATAATACAACATATTTATGGAGCTGTACGTACTCTGTCCTTCATATCAGAGTGTTTGTCTGTGATAAGCATCACAGGTTGTGTGCAGGTGGTTCAGGTGAGCGTTTATCAGCCCTGCTGCCCTTTGACCGCTCACCTCCTGCTGACTTCTCACTCTGTCGCTCTGCAGTTTGCTCTGCGTTCTTATTTGTCTGTTTAATTCCTGCAGCCTGGACTCAGATTGAATTTTTCTGTGATGTTTTCACAGAAGGAAGGCACTTTTTCCTTCTAGAAGTGAATTACTGGAAACGCTGAAGATCTGAGAGGAGAAGGACGAATTGATCCCATTCACAGGCAGTAAAGTCAATGACGAGCTTAAAAAAGGACTCGTCAATAAACAAGGATAACCCAGAACAGACAGAACCAACTACGGTGAAGTCTTCTCACCTGGATCATATTGATTACAATGGGTAAAGCTCCAAAGGTTAAGTGAAGGGAAACTGACAATATAAATATAACAGGAGTTTACATGTTGAAGCACTAAAATCAAACATCTAATGAACTGAATGTTTGTCACAGCACTGATCAGTCGTCGCTGAGTCACTGGCTCACTGAAGCATAAGGAAAACGCTGTTAATAATGGAAAAATAACCAGAAACACTCAGCGTTTGAAATGTCCCCTTATTTTATTTAGAAGTCAAACACTGAGCACTTCAGCTACGTCATTTTGTTCAAGCAAATTTTGGACCCGGTCCAAACACATGGACACCCAGCTGAACCCTGCAAGCACACATCGTTTTCAGAAAGTGAGACCAGAGGACAGTCAGCTATGGTACAAGCTGACCCGAGGATAATCAGACTTTACCCAGAATGTGGTCCCCACAAACAGAGCCAAACAGAGAGAGAACAGCAACACAAGCCGACTGGGTGGCTCAGTGACCTCAGCATCCCTGTTTCAGTGTCGGTCGGGGATCTTTGCTGCAGTCTCCTCCCTCCCTCACCTCACGCTTCCCATCAGCCTTTGCTGTCACTACATTAAGCTTACATTAACCATGGCTGCATTGCACTTAGGGGAGGTACTGCTGTATGACAACTAACTGAAAGAGCTCGCTGGGAGACTTAATGGAACTGGCCCATCGTTAAGGCTAACTCCAGCTATGACAAAGTCAAACCGTCTGCTGTGGAAAAGATCTGTTAGATTACAGGAGTATCACAGATCACACTTTGTCAAATACTGATGACATTTAACCTTAAGGATCTGTGTACGTGGGTGCAAATTTTCCACTCCTAATGTTGGAGTGAATTTCCTTGCTATACCACAACCTGCACACAATTCAGGATGCCAGGAAAGAAAGTCGAAGACAAAGAAGGAGCTGGTGAGGGCTTCAGACCCAATAACAATGTGAAGCCCAACTTCACTCAGTCAGCTCAGAAAGCTGCTTCCAGCCATGGTGAAGTAGCAAGCAACAGCCAGGAGGCTAACGTTACGGCTAACGCTGAAGCCAAGAGGTGGCCGCCATCAGTGAAGGAGCGACCACCATCTGTGAGAACGAAGATGTTAGAGGTAACATTCAGGGTCCCAGCCATTTCTCTGGGCTGACCTGTAGCACCCAAATCAAAAACTTTAAGACCTGCTGCTAACTAACACACAAACAAACTGCACCTGAAGTGTGCATTTGAAATTAACCTGCATTTAGATGAGTCTGGCAACTCACCGCGACCGTCGTTCTGAATTTCAGAGAGGATGTGCGAGTAGTTGACCGGCGGCTTGTTCTCTTCGAACACCCTGTCGACGAGGCTAATGTTGATACTCTTCAGCTCCGTGTACAAACCCTCCATGGCAAAGTAACACGGCCGGTCATCCACCTTGTTGTCACTGAACATGAGCATCACGTGCTCTCGCCACCCAAAGCGCTCGCAGATCCTCAGGGCAAATTTCCCAAGCTTCTTGTGGGTGGGGCCGGTGTTGGTGATGGACGGGTAAACCTCGCCGTAAAAAGCCACGGCCGGGGCCCCCGCAGTAACCATGGGAATGCCCCAGTGGGTGGTGAAGAGGCCAACAGGGGAGGACGTGTAGGAGCAGCCGGGCCCGATGAATGCCCATGGGTCATAGTCCACTTTAAGGTCCACGGCCATGAGTGGGGCGACGGACTCGGAGCAGATGCCGTCCTTGTCTTCGCTGTTCTTGAAAGCGTAGGTAAGGTGGTGGTCAGGGAGCAAGGTGGGGTCAGCGTTCACGATTTTGACAGCCCGCTCTAAAGCAGGACCGATGCGAGGCCAAGCCCAAGGGTAATCTGTGTTGCTCTGTGGTAAAATGATGGCCAGCGTGATGTTTTCTTTATGGTGTTGAGACGATCCACCGGCGACCGGCTGTGGGCCCAGCAGAACCAGCAGAACCAGCAGGAGAGCGGGGCCCTCCTTCCAACAGGCCATCCTCTGCTCAGCAGGTAGTCCACTTCCACCACAGCTGAATAATTTATCCAAGTTACCTGTGAATACACACAACGGAGACATTAACAAAACATGCAAAATAAATGAATGCCGTCCCGTTATTAGAGCTCAAAGAATGGTGCATACTTCCTCTCCTCAAACCTAAATTCTAATCACAAAGTCGGAACACCGAGACATGCTTTCGCTGGTCACGGCTGAATTCATCGTAATAATTTTGTCCAAGTCAGACCTGAGTGACCTTTGTGAGTCTGGGGACACGCTGAGTCGTGGGAGAAAAACTCCCAGAACCTTGGAAGCAAGAGGACCGTCTTCCTGCCAGCCCTGCCCGCCTCATACAAACACAGTTGGTGAATTACACTGAAAGATTTAAGATTTAGGGCAGCACGGTGGTGCAGTGGTTAGCGCTGTCGCCTCATAGCAAGAGGGTTCCAGAAGGTCTGGGCCCTTCTGTGTGGAGTTTGCATGTTCTCCTGCGTGGGTTTTCTCCCTCCCACAATCCCAAAAACATGCACATTAGGTTAACTGGCTGCTCTACATTGCCCTGAGGTGTGAGTGTTGTCTGTTTTTGTGTGTCAGCCCTGTGACTGACTGGTGACCAGTCCAGGGTCTGGACTGGTCCTGCGTCTCGCCTGTAGTCAGCTGAGATAGGCTCCAGCTCCCCTGCGACCCTGACGGATAAGCGGTATAGAAAATGGATGGATGGATTTAAGATTTAATGACACCGACAGATTCAGCTGTGTTAACTGACTGATGACGAGGTTTTTCCAAAGCCTGATTTGAAAATGATGCGACAAAAAAATACATCAGAATGACCAAGTTAACCGCCGGTTTAGGTATTCCACTTCAGTACCCTGCGAGGCTTTAGAGCTGAGCTGGAGGCAGGCAGGCAGTGGGAGGAATTCAAAAAGTGTTTTGTCATGTATTATCAAAAGGTCATTCAGGTTTCCCCTGGCAAAGAGGTGTGAAGCTGGACATCTGGAGGGAAGTAAATAAGCAGAGACGGCATTTCAACTGCAGGGTTGCATTGGCTCATTTTGCATTTAAAGCTCTCTTCATGAACTGTAAAATAAATGAGTCTTGAATTTGAATTTCAAACTGAATTTCATTTTGAAACTGTTCAGGTACAGTGAGAATTTGTATTCAGCATCAGTCCCAGTCATCAAACTGGAACCATTTCTGTTCAAGTACTGCTTCATCACATTTAGATCTGAATGCATGTTTTACTTTGCAGCTGTATGGTTAACATTTAATAACAAAGATTGTACAAACACACCACACCACTATGACAAGCTCATTAAACATGATTCATTGCAACATATGAGACTTCACCAGCCAAACCATCGCAACACTGCTGCGACATTAAATGACCAGTTATTCATTTAGCAAATTCTGACCAATACTGAATACTGAGGACATTGACAATTATTTTAAATTTTGAAAGAAATGAAGAAGAATATGTCTGTTATTACCTGTGATCATTACAGCATCTAACATCAACAGATATATCAGGACAACTTATGATGGTAAGTTGGCTTTAATCTGAACGATCGTTCTGTAGGATGCTGTACTTGCTGTAAAGCTTTAAGCAGAGATGGAAGAAGTGCTCACATTTCTGACATATTTCTCTCACGGCCATATTACTACATTTTAACAGGAAACTTTTCTCCATTATAAAAGCATGTGCTTTATCTTGGTAGCCTAATGTCTCACTATGGCCCCACACAATGATGAAAACAGCACCAGCTTTTCTCATTGTGAACGCATCACTGAATTAAAACGAGATTTTAATTTTATTTATAAATCATTTCGTTTCATGAGCACAGAACACGCCGACTTCACAGATTGAATATCTCTGCTGGCACCACTGAGCCTCCATACGGCAGCGCCGCTCCCGCGTTTCCGTCTCTGTAATGGATCCTCATGCGGCTTAAAAGCATCAATTCCCTCCGGACAGAAACACGTCAATTAGCCTCTCAGATGCAAATCAATACTTCCTTTAACATGATATCACTTCTAACACGGACTTTTTTCTCTGTACCTCGGAAGGAGTCTGGTTTCCTCTGCATGTTGACTCTAAGTTTGGTGATTTGAAATGGGTGGAGGCGGTGATGGTGAACCAGCTAACCCGCCATACCGGGCGCGTGCCGTCCGTCGGGCGTCGGGTGAGCGGCGCGCGGGGTTCCGTCACACGTCTGACGCGAAGTCCGCTTCTGAAGAAAATATCCACAAATATGACCGAATTTCACAAATCAAATCCCCGCCGATGTCTGCGCCACGCGTCACGGCAGTCCCTCGTGGAGGTGGGTTTTACAAGGTGCAGGAGAGGCCGCGTTTGGAAGTTTAAAGATCAGCTGCTGTCGGCGGAGGGAAGCGAAAAATATCTCATTGTTCAAAGCCAGCGTCTCCATCATCTCATTTTCTGTCTCAAACTTGAGTGTTCACCTGCCATACGTGGGCTCAGGGCGCGAGTCCCGGCCGCCCTTCACGTGCTTCAAGAAAGGTTTAAACGCGCAAAGTTGAAACGCAACAGTCCGCACGTTTCCGTCCACAGCGGCTGAGGTGCTGGAGCTCAGAGGGCGGATGGCCACACATTCCGGTTCAGAGTCAGGGAAACGCTGGAATCCGGCAGGTCAATCCGTTAAAAACGGTTCAGCGGAGCTCACAGCTGCCTTCTAATCCGGACTGAGATTTGTTCCGCTCCACATCATCCGCGCTTCAATGAAAACGTGTGATAAACTGTGAGTGTTGTTGTCAAGTCCGCTGACCGCCTGAGGTCTGTCAGGGCGGAGAGCTGGGAGGGAGGGAGGGAGGGAGGGAGGGAGGCGGGGGGGAGAAACAGGAAAGACATGAGAGGTGAGGAAAAGACAGAACCACGTAATAAAGAGAGGACGGAAGGCAGGAGGGGGAGAGGAGGAATTACTGAGGAATATGGATTAAACAAACTCAAGAAATTCATCCAAAGTTTAATTTCCTCATATTTATCACATTCAAGTGTTTTAAATGGGAATCCAACATGACACATTTCACATCTGCTCACTGCTCAGTAACTGCAAACCCAGTCAAATATCATAAATATCACACAGCGAGACAAAGCAAACAAAATAACAAAAGCGGGTGATAGAAAGATTAAAAAAGGGAACTTAAAATCATAAAAATCAAGATGTTATTTGCTCTGTAATAACAAAGTAGACGACTTTATGTTCCATTTCAAATTGTTCCAAAGACTGAAGGACTGTTTCGATAAGGTTAATCTTATCACATCTTATCTGCACAAAGCAGAAACCAAACCCGCTCCACTGCCTGAACACGATAAGATAAGGGGACCCAGGATGGACCCCACGATAAGATAAGGGGACCCAGGATGGACCCCACGATAAGATAAGGGGACCCAGGATGGACCCCACGATAAGATAAGGGGACCCAGGATGGACCCCACGATTAGATAAGGGGACCCAGGATGGACCCCACGATAAGATAAGGGGACCCAGGATGGACCCCACGATTAGATAAGGGGACCCAAGATGGACCCCACGATAAGATAAGGGGACCCAAGATGGACCCCACGATAAGATAAGGGGACCCAGGATGGACCCCACGATAAGATAAGGGGACCCAGGATGGACCCCAGTGGGACCCTGCTGCTTAATAACAATACACAAATACTGTAAACGTGATGGACCTCCTGACACTCAGTCTGAGTTATTGTTTTTGCACTCATTCCTCATTCAGTCAGACATTTTAACCATTTCTTATTGTAATTTTTGTATTCCAATCAAAGCATTTTTTCATTTGGAATTCTTTCCTTTTTCTTACTGTAACATCACTGTAAAGCAGTCATATGCAGGGTCTAAACTAACTCGAGGTGCTGTGTGTTTTCTAGAGGACTGATCTCTGCCATCCTCAGCACGCTGTACACGCTGTACACGCTGTACACGCTGTACACGCTGTACACACTGTACACACTGTACACGCTGTACACGCTGTACACACTGTACACACTGTACACGCTGTACACGCTGTACACACTGTACACGCTGTACACGCTGTACACACTGTACACGCTGTACACGCTGTGTCAGTCCACGTGTCAGTGAAGTGGATTCAGTAAACAGCGTCTGTGTGGCTGCAGTCCCGTCCCTTTGCCCCCAGTACGTCTTCCTGCCATTACATTTTATAGCTGTGTAATCTTCCTTCGGTGCAGGTTCAGGATCATCTCGTTCCCATCGCGGCTGTGCCTTTTACAAGCATTTCACAGATCAATAAAAACAAATGCCAACACACAATTTAAAGAGGACGACAGGAGGGACGGTGCTGCCTCCAACTGTGTTGTCCACAAGCTGCATCTCTGACTGAGGACAGACGTTTCATAAAATTCGTAGTTTTGTGTCTCTCCCTCCCTTTCTTTCTCTCTCTGTATCTTTCTGCAGGTTTCTCTCCATCCAGATCTACATGTTGAACTGCATCCTCTCACAAACCCAGTGACAAACCTAGTGTCTACCAACTGCTGAAACCCCTCAGTGTTTAACAAGACCTACTAAAGGTCCCCTTAATGATCAACAGCCACCACTAGAACATCCTTTAGAACCCTCTGGGGAAATCAGAGGGTCCAAACTCAGCACTCAGTGTCATAATTCAGGGACATGTAACAGAGAAATGCTGCCACATGAAGGCCAGGGTCACAGCCTGCCCACAGGCACATCGGCAGAATGAGCAGAATGAGGCAGGTAGACTCAGGTGTGCAGATCAGTAAACTCCGAGGACATCTGGTGGACAAGCAGGGAACAACAAGGCCTGGAGACTTTCAGAGAGGACAAGGCTGCTGAAATCCAATTCTATGATTATTCACCACAAATGTCTGTGCAGAGCCAAACCGATGAACATTTAGAAAATCACCTTTTCACTGATCCTTACCTAAATGCTGGGGAGGGAGAGACATTTCAGAGACTAAAGTCAGTCTCATAGCTTTTCACACCAGGTTCGAATCCTGGTCTGGGCCCTTCTGTGTGGAGTTTGCATGTATGTTGCATGCGTCCTTCTCAGGTTTTCTCCGGCTTCCTCTCACAATCCCCAAAACATGCACATTAGGCTAACTGGCCTGGAGGTGTGAGTGTGTGGTTGTCTGTCTTTGTGTGTCAGCCCTGCGATTGACTGGTGGCAGCCTGACAGCTGCTACTGTTGTACTGAAGAGATAATTGTCAGAGTCTGAGTGGGTAACCATGGCAACACATCAGCTGGGTTTGACCTGTCAGAATCATTTTCATTACCTGTAAACACCATCACACTGACGTCTCCATCACCACAGTTCAGTCTCTGGACAGCAAGTTTACGACGTTTCTCAGTTTTCTTGTTGCAGCAGCTCCAATGTGACGCTTTGGTTTTTCATTTTTGGGTACCTTCATTTAATCAGTTGTTTTTCTGTTGTTGTTTTCTCACAAAACAAAGAATATGAAATGTTTCCTCAGTCGGTTTGGAGATTAAAATCAGCCTTTTTCTCTGGAGCAAACTGGCTTCTTTAATGGGCCCTGATGAAGCGAAACACGCTGATTTATCATGTGTGGCACATGACTGAAAACATCAGCTTCACACGCGATGTCACATACGAAGGCAAAAGTCAGGAACACTCAGCATCTGACTCCACCGACAACCCAACACTGAAGGAAACATGAAAATTTAAAGAGTATAAACTGCTGGGATGACTCGTGCTGTTGGGGAAGCTCAACACAACGTGGGCCTGTTGGAAAACTGCACAGCGGAAGCTAAACATCAATAATGGATTTTCAACCTGCTGGAGACACGATGGCGTCAGGAGTCACGTTCAGTGGACACGCCTGCTGGTCTGAACTGGTTTCCTCTGTCAAACTGGAAACTCTTTGACCTTGGCTGCTGGTGCTTGTGCCTCCACACCTTCTCCACCTGGACAGGAGCAGCTCGTTGATGCCACAGGGCGGCGAGCGTTTGTCCCTGGACGTCCACAGGCGTCCGTCATGGCAGCCTTACTGAAATAAAACTGCAGACTGACGGCAGCCCCTGTCTTTCACAAGACCTGCAGGTACAGTCAGTAAGACCTGCACATGGAGTAAACATCTCAGGTCCAAAATGTCCATCTGTCCACATAGAAGTCTCTGCTTTTGAGATCTCATTTCTACAGGTTCAAATTGAATCATTTGGATCTACAGTCAGACAGGAGGTGGTTAGCCTAGCTTAGCATAAACACAGGAAGCAGGGGCAAGCCTGGCACGGATTAACGGGTCGCATAAAAGCCGTCTAATGAAGCAGTAATAAGTCATCAGGTCTCTCCATCTTTGGATTATCACCAGATTGTGTGCATGTTGATATCGTCAGCTCATTCATCTGTCTGCTGTCCATCCATCTTTAATCAGCAGTTTATCCGTGTCTTTGTTGTGCTTCTGTCCTCTGTGTGTCGCTGCCATTTCAGCAGGAAGTGAAAGTGGCCCCCTCAAGGTTCTCCTTGTCAATTATTCAAAACAAAAGGATCTAAATATTCGAAAAGCTGTGGGTTTTCTCCCCATGTGCAGGAGAACACGCCTGCCACTCCGGCTGATCAGATGAGGCTTTATGAGACAAGTCTCAGCAGGTCCCATTTTAATTTTTCTCTGTTAAAATATCAGCTGGGAACTGAATGGTAACTTAATTACCCAGAAGCCATCTGAGATCATCTGCTCAGTCCGTCTGGTGGTTCGACATCCTGGTGTACACAAAAACTACAGAGACTAAGAGGACAAAATGTGCCCATTTCATCATTTAGTTCAAGTGTCATTTAGCTGTTCAGCGACACTCACAGGAGTTCAAATGTTTAAATGTGACTCATTCTGTCTCCTCAGCACGTTCACGTTTAGGAGACACGAGCTTTAAGACAACAACGAGAGCCACAACGTATTCAGCAGCTTCCTGCTTTTCACTTTGTAATGAACCAGAAGTGACTTGTAAGTCAGTATATCAAGAAACTTTCTCCAAATAATGACAGTTTTCTTGTTTGGACACGCTAACCACTGAAGACGAGCGCTGGCCAACCAGAGGCAGAGCTGGTCATGACTTCACCATCCTGTGACGGAGCTGAACACAATCAGGTGCAGACATTCATGGATCTCAGATGATGTGTGCTAATAGCTTCACTCATTTCCTGACTTTTATTTTTTTTCTTATTTAACACTTTAGTTCATGACAGATTTCTTCTAAACCCTGAACTAACTAAACACTTTAAAAACATTTTGTAAAACAAATGATTTATTTAAAAAAATTCTCCACATTGTCAGGAATATAAAATCAAACTAAGAAATATTTAATGATTTTGTCAAACCTGAACTGTCTGAGACTGTAGAAACTGGAGTGAGTCCTGGATGATTCGGCCCTGGTGATGGGTCGTAATAATTAAAAGTCAACTGTGCAGCTAAATAGAAGTTATTTTGCTCAGAAGGTGGTGGAGACCAAAAACAGAGCTAACAGAGAGGGAACGCTGGACTTGGACATAACTTCTGTGGCTTAACGTTGCCCTCTAGTGGTGAGACCTACAGCAGGGGCTAAGACAAAACATGGCCAGTCAGACTGTCCCACAAATAATTAACAAACAGACACAGTCTGCATTGATTGTTCCCTTTTAATAAAGTAATAATGAAAAGTAAACCTGCAAGAGTCTCATACAAATAACCCACCAAATGAAGCAAACACTCAATAACTCATTCAGAAGTACTTGTGACTTTTCTTTAAAATTGAAAAAAAGAACTTGGACAATTCAGACAAAGAAAACTCATATTAACCTTATGGACATTATGGACAACAAAAATCAAGTTTCACTGTAGTAGAACATCAGAGCTGCCCCCCACCCCAACTCCTGTCTATCAAAACAAGCTCCTCTGAAGACAATAAAAGCTAAATTAACAAAATCACACAGTTTGCATCTGATTTACCCTCAGTTACAGATTAAAGAGAGGTCAGAGGGCAGTTGGTGACATCACAGTGACACTGTGGGCGAAAAAGGCCATGAAGGTCAGCAGCAAGTCCTGTTGTAACTCCAGCGTTAGCAAACTGGACCTGGAAAACCTGATCACCATGGAAATCATAGCTGCCACCTGCCAGCCCATTAACATCATTAATTAATTAATTAAAAATATGCAAAACAAACTTGTTAGTGTTTTTACACTGTGAAGTGTCAAAGTGCCAAAGGGACTTCATTACAGGTCAGCAGTCGGTGGATATGGATCCATCTCAGGCACGTTTTGATGCGAACAGCTGATACTTTGCTCCACATACACTTAGCTCCAGTAGCTAATCCAGACAGGCTGCTGTGTTTACTTTCTAATGATGTCAGGGAGACATTTTTTTAAATTGTTTCTGTTAAACTTAAATTTATTTGAAAAGCTTGAGTTTCCCAAATCGCTAAAATGTTGGCGAGTGTCCAAAGTTAGCGCGACAAAGTCAAAGCAGATGCCAGGATGAAGAATACGTGAGTCTTAGATGATCGTTTCAGCTGTCACGTGTTTGCAGGAAGCCGCCAGCAGAACGTCCATCGCTGGTCACACATCTGCAGCTCAGCACACGACTGAGACGCCACAGGGTCAGCAGCCACTCCTGTGTCCCCACACGATTAGCCAAACCATCCGTCTACATCTCGTCAGCGTGTGCAGGTTTAGAGGGGTCATGGCTTCCTTTCCCCGCCGCCGCGCTCAGCCCCAGCGCCAGTGGCTCAGTCTGCCCGACGACAACAGCTGAGCTGTTCCCCGACTGGCTCCCCTCTTGGACAGTCCCTTCAAAGCCCATATTTTCAGGGTTTGTTATTGGTTCTTGGAGGATGGCATCATCATCCGGAGGTCCTGATTGGCTGAGCTCAGACAGGGGAGACGAGGACTCGGACCGGACTGCCGGACTGTCAGCATCGTCAGCTATCGTCTGAGAGGAGGAGGAGGGTTCGGTGAGGATGTTTCTGGAAATCACTAGAATGACAGAAGAATATTATTATAACTCTGTGGCGAATCACATTTAAACAACAGGAAGTGATGTCATGAGGCACTGACCTCCTGTGGGTCTGTAATCGTCGTCCGGAGACGAGCTGGGACTGAACGGACTGAAACTCGGCATGATGATCAGACCCAGAGAGACCAGGATGATCTGCAGACACAAACACTTTGTCCCTGACCAACACGTTGAGCTCTGAGCAGAAACCAGACATCATGCACTAAAATGTGTTGGAACCAGAGTGAAACACACACACACACACACTGTGTGTTTCCTACCAGTAAGCAGGTGCTGGTCTGGGCTCCTTTACTGGCCGTGTGTTTAATCAGAGACTGCAGCTGCCGCAGCTGAGCCAGCAGAGACCTGAGCAGCAGGAACACATCAAGAGCTGATGAACGAACTCGGCTGCCAGCTCAAGTCTGAACTGAAGCCAAAAAATCTCCCTGAACTTTGAACAACTTTAACGACAGAACAAGTGGCTGGCGGCATCGCTCTGACATGATGCAGGAAGAAGGTAAAGAAAGAAGAGGACGACGGCGCCCTCTGCTGCTGCGAACACTCTGGCATCATGTGGCTGCCTTTGTTTCAGTCTTACTCATCACTTTGTTCTATGAATCCAGATTTCTTCATCAATCAGTGAACAGTCAATAAGAATAAATGTGCTCGTACATGTTGCGTTTCTCCAGCTGCTCCACAGTCCTCTGAAGCTCCTTGTTCTGCGCTGAGCAGGCGGCTGCCCTGTTACAACACACACACACACACACACAAAGTAGATGTATTAAAAGTCTTGTTTTATCAAACTAACAGTAAAACAAAATCATCAGAACGTTCCACAACGGCTGGGGTTCTGACAGCTTAAAGGAGCTAAAGGAGATTTTTTTGGGTGAACTGTTCCTTTAAAATTTACTAAATTAAGTATTTTCTCAATAAGCAAAATGATTTCCGATTAATCTACTGTCAGCTGACATCATCTCCTCTGCCTCCAGCCGACCTGCAGCTGCTGTCCAATCAGCTTCGTCGACAGATCAAAGCCCTGTCAGGTTGATCCAGTTCAACACGTCTTTGTCTTTGTCTAGTTTGACTCTGTGACACCACGTGGTTGCTGATGCTCGGCGGGCTCGTGTACCTGCTCTCCAGCCCGTCGATGTACTCCTTCCTCCTCCGGCGGCTGTCCTGAGCCGATTGCTTGTTCCGGATTTTCCTCCGAACTCGCTTCAAGATTCTTTCCTCAGCCTGAAAATAAGGGGTCATTCACAACATCAGCCTCCACCATGTGATTCCTTCTGTCATGTGGGTTGTAAAGGTTAGTGAACAAACAAAGCAGCCTCTCAGTTTGTCTGACCGGTACAAAAAGGTTTCTCTGTGGGCTGATCTGAGGTCTGCTCAGCGGTCTGACCTTGGTGAGAGGAAGGCTGCTAGGCAGAGAAACTCCTTCCTGGCTCAGCAGCTTCTGCTCCTCTTCGGTCAGCTGGAGCTCTGGGTACAACTGCGGCAAAACCAGAAGAAGAGTCAGTCCTGCAGGTCCAGCCGGCAGCAGGAAGACGGAGTGCCAAAAAAATAAGAGTCTCACCTGGTCACCATCAGGGCTCTGAGCGCCGAGGGCGGCCAAACCGCCATCGAGGCGAGCAGCGGGGAGAACGGGCAGCTCGCTGACGATGCAGGAGTCTGAAAACAACATCTGAGAGCTCCATTCATCTGTACGGGACAGGAAACGAGATCATGGTCACTGCTGATCACAAGGCCGTCCATGTTTGGAGTTAACAGTCAACAAATCAGTTTTTTGCATTTCCTCGGTCCGTGTTACGACACCTGAGATCCAGTACCAAAGAAATTCTTGTTTCAGCATCTTACTTTGAAAAACTATTTCTTCGCTGAACAAAGAACATTAAGTTCTCAAAGGTTTTACAACATTTGGTCTGATTCTGACTGAAGAACAGGTGAACAAACGGCCATCCAGAAACCGTCAGCGACGCTCACCGAGCTCTATGGAGATGATGTTCTCTTGTCCAGCTTCAGTCTTCACGCCGCTCAGGCCACTCAGGTCGTAAACCACCTGGTAGACGGCGGCCGGAGCCGGCTGGGTGGTCGTCGTGTTGACGGGACCCTCAGCTGCGGGATCCTCCGAGATGCCGCTGTCGCTCTCAGACGAGGGATCAGCTGGCGGACCACTAGGAAACACTTCGTTTGGGTCGACGGCGTGAAGGACGTCCTCCGGTTCACTGTCATTCAGCGTCTGAGACACAGACACAGGAGGACTGCATCAGGTGACCTCACCTGTACGATCATGTACACACACGGAGAGCAGACTCACGCAGTCGGGGTTTACCGTCCAGTCCTGAAGGGGCTTCTCTGAGCCACTGAAGACGAGGTCGGAGCAGGAGAACGGCGCATCGAGCTGAAAGCTGTCAGCCGTCACGCCGCCACCGAGAAACAGCTCGCCGCACTCTGCGTCCATCACCTGAAGACACATTCAACACACATCATCTGGGAACAGAAGGAGGTGTCACTTCAGTCACTCACTTAACACAGAAAATAATCAGCAGGTTAATCCAGAATAAAAGATCCCGAAAATACATGTGAAAGTGAACGCAACGCGAAGCAAACAGCAGAACAAAACGTCTGTGCAGAGACAAACAGGTTGTCGGGTGAAGCAACACCGGATGAGGATATCCTGGTACACACCCACACACACACACAAACAGTACACAGTTTGTCCAGCAGAGGGCGCTGACAGGTGGACTGATCACTGATCACTACACTCTGGTATTTCTGATGACTGATGAGATGAAGCTGAATAAGTCACTGATGAAGACTGCGGCTCTGGACCTGGAAAAATGACTGGCTGTAATACACAAGAAGCAGTACACAGAAGTACACAGGCAGAAGTACCCAAGCAGCTCAGGATCGTTTTACTGACTAATCAATGACTTTATCAGCCCTAATAACGAGCCGTGATGCTTCAAATCCACTGAGGACACTTTCATCCTGTTGGGTGGTGGAGTATTTCTGTGGCACTGCTGCATTTACTTCCTCCACTGCCGAAGACAGAAATGACTTTCAGTACTGCGTTTTAAGTTAGAAGCCTGTCGAAATCTCCTCTTCATCTCCAGCAGTAGTGGAAGAAGTATTTACTTAAGTAAAAGTACTACTACCACCCACTGTGAAAATGCTCCACCACAAATCCTGCTTTCAAGTATTATCACGAGAATTAAAACAAGTACTCAGTACGCAGCCTGTCGTCTCAGTTTGATTTGTTAAACTGTTAAGATTATTTTATATGCAGTAACACGCAGTCACACATTTTAATGTGGTAAGTGACGGCAGGTGACCTGCTGTTGGATGGTTTCATTTACTGCATAGCGATGTGCTGTATTTAATGTGCCGCTAACTGGTTTTTTAACTTTAAATATACCACAGTAAAACTACAATACCTCCGTGAGTTGTAGTGAATTACACCGACGCATAATACGTACGTATGCACAGTACTGTAGTGTAATTGTACTTCGTTGTTTCCACCATCGTTGTCCATGTGCTTTGTTGACTGTTATAGCTGTTTATAAGTGTTTATAACGTGTTTATTAACGCTGGTCGGCTGTGTGTCTTCTGGTTCAGCCGGATCGACAGGAGCGAGCAGCACGTCTAATGTTAACACTCACTGAGCACATCAGAATCTTCCTCTCCTTCTTCTTCTTCTGTTTCGGTCCTCTTCCGGGTTCAGACCCTCCGGTTCTTCATCGCCGAGCGGCCGCTCTGCGGCTGCAGGAGGACCGAGGACTCAAACACGCCACAACACGTCTCTTCCCTTCGATTCAGAGTAAATAAAAAATCCAGCTGGCAGCTCCGCGTCCGGGCTGAACGACACGACTTCCTGCCTTTGCTTCTTCTTCTGCTGCTGGTTGAGTCGCCTTCTTCTTCGTTGGATCGTCGGACACTTCAATAAATCCATATATATCGCCACCTGCTGTACGTGAGACGCACATACAGCGTTACGACACGCCACTGAATGTAAATATTAATTCAGATTAAAATATTTTAGTGTAGACTTTATTTTAAAAACGTAATGACTTGATTTAACGAGGAAGCAGGAAGAACAACAGAATAGGAGGACTGAACACATAAAAGGCAACAGTTCTGTTGTACTCTCTAAAGTACTTACATAAGTACAAATAATAACAGCTACCAAATCAGACATTTCGGCCAACAGGAAGTTTCTCCTCTCTTAGTAAAGTTTTTTATTGTGTGTCTGAGAGAAAAGGTTTACAATTCGTGATCTCACATGTTGTTCACTTTCGTCACGTCACAGCATGTTTCCTGTGTGTTGTCCACAGTCCTGAACATTCAGCCTTCCTGCTGAATGGTGTCCAGGTAAACAAAGGTTTATCCTGGTTTATTTCTGAAAATTCAATCGACCCTTTGTGGCAATTGCTGTGTAGTTAATTGTGGTGTGAGTGTCTTGATTGCAACCATGTTTGAATATTTTCTAAAGCTTTTCTTTTCTGGTGTGTTTTGGGGCTTTGGCAGGTTTTGAGGCGTCCTGGAGGATGTCAGGACTCTTGACTTTCAGCTGTAGGGTTCTTGAAGGACTATCAAAGTTCCTGGTGTTTCTTAGGGCAGTTTCATGGGTGCTGGTGAAGGTGTTCTTGGAGGGCTCCTGTTGTAGTTGAGGGTCTACCTGCAGTTTCTACATTTTTAGTTTGTGATGTGGTTGTTATGTTTGTACTCACTTTGACCTTTGGCCAGTGAAACTTGAGTAGATTTTCACAACCAGGCGTACCTATAAAAGATAAAGATCTGCTCCTTCATCAGGTAGGCCACAGTTACTGAACGGTTTGCACCTTCAACCTTCAACTCAAAGCCCAATATGAATAATTAGATTGTTGAATAAACAGGAAAGTGTCACACTGTTGTTGCACAGTGTAAAATTGTGCAAGAATTTTATATCAGAATAGTGAGAATTGCATCACAACTGTTTTCATGTTGCACTTTTGAGGTGGTTCAGAGAGCAAATGGGGGCTCTGAGTTCAGCCTCGGGACCAGCATCTGGATGGACCCTCCCCCCACCAGCTTTGTGGAGTTACACAGTTGGACACAACTAGACCGGAAAACGAGGGATTCTGCCATCAAAATAAAATTTCTTAATTAAAACAAAACAAACAACAACAACAACAAAAAAACAACTGAAATAAGCCGTGTGTCTTAAGTACTCAGTGAGACTCATGAAGACTAATATTTCCAACTAACCCTCATCACAGGTTATGGTCTTGGCGTGAGGTAAGAGCATGTAATCATCTGTATATTGTTTCCCTTGAGTGATTTTTAGAAGAGATTTTTATTTTAATGTAAAACTATCCAGGAACACAGTGAGATTTGAGATTTGTCCTTGTTGAAACCTTACGAAGGCTCATGAACCCCAGTTTGGAGACCATGGAACAGTCCTACAAATTGTCATGTAGGAAGGTACTGCACAGAATGGAATAATGTCGTTTAAAAGCTGTGTGCTGACTCTGAGAGATGATTATCAAACCACAGGCCGAGCATTAATGCAACAAGAGGATAAACCTAGTATAAAAAAACAAACCAAAAAAACACGCAAACCAAAGTACACGACTTTTATTTTGAAAACAAGAAGCGCGGTGTGCTTTTGCGAACTTGATCTATCAAAAATCGAGATCAGCTGATGGGAACTGACTCACCACTTCCCGGACAATAACCACGACGAGGTGAGAAAAGTCCAAGCTGGTTCTCCTTCTGTTTCTGCTGAGGCGGGTCGGACCGAGCTGCTGGATCCGGATTCAGGTACGAACCTGGTTTCACACCGAGTGAAGAGCGAAAACACCAAAATGTCCGAAGTTTCCTCTAAGTTTCCGCGGTCACATGCGGTGCTTCCCCTGTCGGGTCTCAGATGTGAACTTTTTCTCTGTTTGGATCCGCGGCGATGAGGCGCGTTTGAATTCGGTTTGATGGAAACGCGTGTGAAACCGAATCCTCCGCCGTCCGGCCCGTAACGGACCGCGTGTTACCGTACGGCGGGATGTTCACACCTGAGGCTCCTGAGCCAAACGCGGAGATGAGCTCATCAGTGTAGTACAAAGTACACACAAGTCATACTCGAGTAAAAGTAAAAATACTGTGCTGAAAAATTCCTTTGGTCAACATTAAAGTCACGTAACGCGTAAAAGTCTGAACGTGTCTGATACTTAAAGTACTTTTCTGTCAGTAAATGTACTTACAGTAACTCATAAAGTACCAGAAAATGGAAATATTCAAGTCGAGTATAAATACCTAAAAATGTAGTAGCTGAGTAAACGTGCTTGTTCCCTTCGCTGCAGGTGTGACTCAGGTTTTGTGAGGAAACACGGGGTCACACCTGAGCAGGGAGCAGTGCTGGACAGAGTATCTGATTAAAGTACTGACAGTCTGCCTAATACTACACTGTGAAAGTACTTGTCAGTATTATCAGCAAAATGCACCTCAAGTATTTAAGTAAAAGTACCCGTAGTGCAGTAAAAGGTCAGCAGGTCACTGAGGACTTGACCCTGTGCTGTTTCTGTCTCTGCGCCTCTCACAGGCTTTGAATCCATGATGGCGAGTGTTTGAGCCTCCTCCTCCAAACATAAAGCAGTCCAAAGATGTTCCTCGGGGGGAGAGTCTCCTCTCATGTCCTCCTGTCTCCTGCGCGGGAGACGGCGGCGCTGCAGGTCAACCCGGCCGCCGTCCCCGCCCTGGAGATCAAACTGGGGGCGCTGGTGGTGCTGCTGTCCGTCACGCTGCTGTTTGGATTCGGCCCGTTCTGCCTCGTCCGGGGGGCGGGCTCCTGCAGTGCTGATCCAGGTAGGGTGAGCTTTGTGACAGTCCAGACTTCTGTCCCGCGTGCACTCGGCCTCGGCTTGATCCCACATGTTGGTCTTACAGATGTGCGCCGCAGGCTGCTGAGTCTGATCAGCTGCTTTGCCGGAGGAGTTTTCTTGGCCACCTGTCTGCTGGGCCTGCTGCCAGACTACCTGCAGGGCGTCAACCAGGCCTTCAGCCAGGCAGGAATCACGGTAAGATCCCACGAGTCCACATTGTGGACTGTCAGCACACTCACACGGCAGACTGCCATAAACGACACAACGCCCAGCTGACAGGAAGAGCAAATCAAACGGTTTCCTGTCTTCTCTGACGTCAGCCACCATGAAGCCTCCTTATAAAGTTCACGTCGTCTCGTTGACTCCGGAGACAAAAATGTTTTCTAAAGCAAGTGAGCCCTTCCAGCACTGCAGGAGTTCGGCCTCCACCAAAGAATGAAGCACAGAAAAGGAAAAGTAAACTCAGTTCTGAGCTCTAAATGAAGCTTCCTGATTAAGTCAAATTATTCACCAATCAGCCCCAACAGGACCTCCGCTGGCAGGTGAAGAGAAGAACATTAATCATCTGTTTGCAGCGTAACGTTCTGCAGGGACGCCACGCCCACCTGGAGGCCCCACCTGGAGGCCCCACCTGGAGGGAGGGTGGACTCGGCTTATTCTGGTGCAGCCCACAGATTGTCGATCGGGTCGGGGTCTGGGGAGTCTGCAGGCCGTCGTTGTGGTCCTTGGGGAGGTCACCAGAACCCGAAGGTTCTGCGGATGTTGCGTAATAAACAGATGATTAATGTTCTCCTCTCCACCTGTTGTTGATGTCCCGCCCCCCGTGCTGTGGTCATAAGCCGCCGCCCCCTCATCAGAGGTTTCGGCTCAGGCCCTGAACGTCTGTGCTGCAGTGACCTGCTGGTCGCACTTTGGAAAGCGGCTGTGATTCATGTGGTGGTCAGTTCTGCAGTACAAACTAACTGACTCAGACTGTTTCAGGAGGACGGGAGCTGAAGGTCGGCGCTATAAAAGACACTGCTGGGAAAGTGTGTGAGTGTGTGTGTGTGTGTGTGTGTGTGTGTGTGTGTGTGTGTGTGTGTGTGAGTGAGGGCAGGGTGGGGGGTGTTTAACGGGAATTGCTCTCTTTCCTCACAAATAGTATTGAATTAACCTCCAGCTGCTTCAGCAGGCCGAAGTTAAACACTGTGTGTGTTTGTGTGTGTGTGTGCATGTGCATGTGTGTGTGCGTGTGTGTGTGCATGTGTGTGTGTGTGTGTGTGTGTTTGTGTGTGTGTGTGCGTGTGTGTGTGTGTGTGTGCGTGTGTGTGTGTGTGTGCGTGCGTGTGTGCACGTGTGTGTGCGTGTGTTGTGTGTGTGTGTGCGTGCTCTTTCTTCCCACACTTCCTGCCTTACACCACATACTGTTTGATGTGTTTTCATGCTGATTCCCTGCACTTGTTGTGTTCTGGAGGTTGTAAAATCATTCTGTCAGGCATTAAAGTGCTTTTAATTAGAAACAAGCACAGGATTTATGGACCATTTGGCTTTAACAATCATGTTTCAGGTCGTAAACGGTTACTTGTTAATATTTTTCATCTTGGTGCTCACTTGTCTCACTGCGGCTTCACTTGGCCTCTTGTTCCACTTGTTCTCATCCACGTCAGTCACTCATTCAGAAGTCAGCTCACATGTGACATTTTTCTGTTTTCATGTTAAAATTTTTGCTCAGATATGAAAATTCAAAACCTCAGCTTTGGAGTCACTAGCTCACTGGCTAACGGAGCTAATGGTGGCTAACAGCTAAAGCTGCGTGTGTTGCTCCGGCGAGATGCTGCCCCCTGTGGTTTAGACTTTTGAATTCGGTCTCCTACTTTACAAGAACATCTTCTGTCTTCTACGAGTTGGTATATTTTTCTGAAAAGCAAACACACACAGAGTCCAGTTATTTTAAAATAATTCTGCACTTTTTTTAGGAACAGAAAACCAACTGAAACAAAACTGGAAATGGAAACGCGTGTATTAACACATGAAGGCTTATTTTAAAATCTGTAAACGTTCAGTTGGGGTTCATCCTTCATTAGCGGCTGTTGAGCTGTCACTCCTGATGTTCTGCACCTGCTAACATAAAGTAATAAGTCAACACATTCGATCAAAGTGTCTCTTCTTCGTCCTTATCTCCGATCTGAATCTCCTGCACATCCGCTGGGTGCAGCAGCTTTGTCATCCTGTGTCGACTGAGATGTTTTAAAGCAGATCAGTCTTTGCAAATTCAGATGTTATAATTCAGAAATTCATAAAAGCAGGAAATACGGGAGTCTGTCGTACTGCACAGGTTAGATTCAGATGAGACAGAAACAAAACCGTCTTGGTTTGTCTTTCCACAGTCACGTCTACAGCCAAACACAGCTCACAGCACGGCGAGCGGCAGCAGCAGGTACTCTGCTCATGTGCTGCCTTTGAATTGTGGGATTGGACTTTGGTGTACTTTTCCATAAATTAGGTTCGTCATCAATAATGTGAACGTTCGCTGAGGCCGACAGGTTTGTCTGCAGCTTGTGGTTTGGTTGGACTAAACAGTGTTCTTCTTCTCTGCTCACAGCTCCAGTTCCCTCTGCCTGAGTTCATCATGGCCATGGGCTTCTTTCTGGTCCTGGTCTTGGAGCAGATCGTCCTGGCCTTCAAAGACCAATCAGCCTCTCATGCCGAGGAGCGTCGGGCTCTGCTGGTGGACTCTGGCATCCAGGCAAGTGACAGGAACGGTCGTCATCTGTCCCATCGCCGTCATGGGTCACAAGACTCTGATGGCGGCCACTTCCACGTGGACTTTGGCTCCCAGTCAGCCCTGCGTGCCTTCATCCTGGTCTTCTCACTGTCTCTGCACTCGGTGTTTGAGGGTTTGGCAGTGGGGCTGCTGGAGGAGGGGAAGGAGGTGCTGGAGATCTGCCTGGCGCTGATGATCCACAAGAGCATCATCTCGTTCAGCCTGGCCTTTAAGCTGTCCCAGGGCCGACTGCGGCGCTCGGTGGTAGCCGGCTGCGTCCTGCTGTTCGCTGCCATGTCCCCGCTGGGAATCGGTGTGGGCATGGCCCTCACCGAGACCAGGTCGTCCCCACAGCACCAGCTGGCCCGCTTCACGCTGGAGGGGCTCGCAACGGGAACCTTCATCTACATCACCTTCATGGAGATCCTGCCACACGAGCTCAGCTCCGCCAAAAATCGCATCCCCAAGGTGGCCATGCTGCTGGTGGGCTTCGCTGTGGTCACCGCCGTGTTGTTCATCAAGCTGTAACCATGGAAACAGACATTTGACAATAAAGTCTGACACAAAACAGAGAGTTCACACATTTGGGAGCCAGTGAACACGACAACAAACCTCAAACCAGAAGCTTCTTTTAGAAGATAATTTGTCCTTAAAACATGTCGTTTCTGTGCTTCTGGACGGCACTCGTAGATTCTACTCGGTGGTATTCATTTAAACTATTAACGAGGTATTTTAAAGGAATACTTCAACTTAAATCTATGATTTGAATATCAAACAGAATTGTGTCCAACGTATTTCACTCTTCAGTCGCTGATCCGCGTGTTCGGTATGTTCACGACTTCAGGACACCTTCTGTATGTTCTCACGGGTTTGTCTGAGGCGCATTGAGCTGCAGAGGTGCTTCAAGAAGTCAGGAGAACATCTGACGCTCACAACACGTCTGAGCAAACGAGGCTTCACACAAAGAGGAGGTTTGGACTTCGTTTGCTCTGTAATCTCACCAGAAGCTGCCATCTTCTTCTGCTTCCTCTTCAGAAAGTCACCTCAGACTGACCAGCAAAGTCTTGTCAAGGCAATGCTTATTCTGATTGTCACTTAATCAGAAGATTATTTTCTTGATTATTCCATTGGTTTGGTCAGCCTGAGATGATGTCCTCAAAGACATTGGGTTTACTGTCACAGAGGAGTGGAGAAAGAAGCTGGAATTACTTAAACCGATTAATTGAATGTCGATTAGTTTAATAACAAAACAGCCTCACGAGTTCTTAGACCCCGAGGTGACGTCTTCAGGCGACCAACAGTCCAAAGATTAAAAATATTCACTTGACAGCCGAGAAAAGCAGCAAATCTGCAGAAAACATTTAGCTGTTTTTGTTTAATAATGACTTAAATGGTTTTGAGTCATTAAACAGGACGTATTTTATAGTCCAGCCTTAACACTAAACTGTCAGTCACTCTGACCAGTCACCATTTTTACAATCACACAAAAGTTTGCCTTGTACGTTTGTCTGACATGTTTAAACGTTACATTTCATTATGTTTCAGTTCTTGGGACGACGCGTTGCTTTAGCGTTAGCATTAGCTTTGGGCACAAAAACCGCTCGCTTCTTTTGAGTATCTTGTATTGGGAAATGTCACTGAAAGTGTCTGTTTTAGTGGGCTGAAGTGGTCTTGACCGGTTTGCCATTTGTCAAAATGTTTTATGAATCTTATTGCAGAAATGTTGATGTGCTACACTGAGGCTGGGCAGCATCTCGACCGCATATTCATGGTTATTATCAAAATCCTCAGCAATATCAAAGTATTTGGTTTAAAATATTGTGATATTTAATGTTGTCCGTGTGCTCCCGCCCTAAAACGTACAAATTTAACACATCTGTGGTTTGTTCAGTGCCAACGTTTGTTGGGCGGAGCGTCAGGCCGTCCGTCGGTGTCCCCAGCACGACACGTGACCCACACCCACCAGCCGTCAATCACCTCACGTGATCACGGAGCTCGTAGTTTTACAGGCTCCCGCTGGTTCAGGTGACCGGTGGACCGCAGAGGCCGAAAACTCGGCCTGCGGTCACCTGAAGCCGGGAGTTCAAGAGCAGAAATGTGATGAAAAATTTATTTTTGTAATTCTGACACCAAAGTCTTTGATCCAGAGTCGTTTTAGGGACTGCTGTGTTTTAATCACAATGATGAATGTTTTATTTTATGTTGTGATGGAACATGAAAGACCGAATAAACAAAGTAGTTTTTCAGATCACATTCAGATTGAGATTCTCGATTTTCATTTCTTTTTTTTGTTTGTTTGTTTTGGCTTTATTCATAAAGATTTCTTTCTTATTTTATGAATTCTTTCAAATTAAGAGGTGCTTTGTCCATTAGTAAAATGAAACTGCATGCAAATAGCTTGAGAAATAAATAAATAAATTTGGAATTAATGACTTGTTTATAATTTTCACAAAATATAAAACAAATGCAACTCCAAAATACAGCTGCACAAAGGGAGAAATCGGTGACTTTCAGCTTTTTAGTATGACCTGCTGTGGAAATGTGAGTGCACAGTATGATCATATTTCTGCAGTAACAGCGTACAATAAGAGGAAAATATTTACAGACAGCAGTTGATTTATTGATTAAATCCTCTTTTTGACAATAAAAATCAAATCTAATTTTAGACAAAGCAGTTTGAAAGGAAGAACAGTTTTAAGTCTTGCACATACATGACGTTACATGACATACCTGACTCTTTCCCGTCTTTCTCTGTCCCACTCTGCCTCGGCAGTGCGAGCTCCTACAAGCTCCAGACCACATGACCTTTGACCTCTGACCTCCCCATGGAAGAGGAGCAGCATGGCCTAGTAAAGAAGCACATTATAATCACCGTAATTAACGCAGGAAGTTCCAACTCTTCAGCACGCAGTAGCTAAAATCGACCGGTAGGGGGCGCGCGGTTTCCACAGAGGTCAAAGCTTGTCTGTGTTTGACAGATGACTCACTCAGTGGGTTGAAATAACAAAGAGATCTACCATCTCTTTCTGAGAGTGGGCGTTCACACATCGCGCCTTGTTCTTATTTGACCCCACACCCCTACGCACAAGCTGTTACCATGGAGACCAAACCCAACAGATCAAAAAGGATCTATTCTGTCTTCATATATATTTTAAAATTGTTAATTGTTGCTGTGAAGTACAGTATTTTGTTGGTCTGAATTAATCTAAAACACATTTAAATTAAATTAACACCGTTTTGACAGCCCAAAGTCGTCAGGAAATGATTATTTAGCCTACTGATGACAAAAAAAGTTGTGCTCCAAATTACATCACATATCTAAAAAGCTTGAAAAGGTTTATTTCTGATCTGCTCCTACATTATTTTTCCAGTAAAGTGTAACTCAACAACATATAACGTTTTCAAAATAACAATCCAGTACATAGAAACTTTTTTATTTATATAAAGTACAGACATATAACTTGGATGTCCAATTTCTGCTTTTGTTTGTCTATGAGTACTCGTATTATACTAAACTTAATTCGTAAGAAATCCATGCTCATATTATAATATTACTGGTGACACTATTTAAGTATTTAGTATTAAATCTCAATGTCGACACATTTCGGCGCTTTGTTATTGCTAAAACAAAAGCGCGCACTGACTGAGATTTGAGGTCCCCAGAAATAGCTGCAGAGTGAGAGTTCTTCACTTTCCTGCACCTCTCTGGGTAAAATCGTTCCACTACGTCAAGTCGTCCCGTCCGCTCGGTGAAGATGTCTGCGACGGGTACAGGCGGCTGTGGACCTGGACCCGGGGCCACCTCGGGCTCCGGGTCCGGGGCTTCCAATCCCCGAAAGTTTAGCGAGAAGATAGCGCTGCATACCCAGCGTCAGGCCGAGGAGACAGCCGCCTTCCAGGAGGTAATGATGGACATCACCTCGACCAGGGTAAGTCTGAGACGGAGGCAGGAGGAGGAGAGCTACCCGGAGGAAGAGAGGCCTTGCCTGGGCTTGTCAGGCTCCGAGATAACGTTATCTGCTGTCTGTGCATGGCGCTCTGTCTATAATTGGTGCACTCATAGTGAATAATTACATTAAAGGACAAAGTCTCCAGTCTTCGTTTGTTACATAGTGTTAGCAGAAAATGTTATTGCCCCTTGTTGACCATTTCCGATAAGTCGTTAGCGTAGTTAGCAAGCATTAGCTACGAGGGCTAACTTGGCTTGTTTACTATGTTACGTGAACGTCGCTGTCACAGCGTTAGCCCCGATGCGTTGAGCTCATCGCGCTGAGAGCATCCCGCTGAACTCGGTTCAAAAATCTGGCAGTTCAGTGTGGCGTTACATATTGCCACACATAGCTTTAACATGTACAACATAAGTTAAGATAATTGGCAAGTTATGTTGTTCTTCTGGTACACTTGGCATTCAAGTTTAGCAGTTAATTTCATAAGATTAATGGCTAACTTTTTTAATTATCACGCCCATCCCAGAGCGAGCTAGCTTACTGATAAACGTTACTCCCTTTTAAAGATATTAACTTCTTGGTTAATTCGAGTTATGCCGTATGAATAATTAAGCCAAACGACATATTGTGGCGAACGGATGTCGCGAGTTATCACTTTTACGTACTTTAAAATAATACCTATTTTATATTGTCATTATTGTAAAAGGGATTCGACTTAACGGTCTTTACGTGCTCGTTTAGGACGTGATTATCGGGGCGTCTGTCCAGCTAACTCAGCTGTCGTAAATTCAAGTTTGTGTACTTACTTTTAGGAGTCGCTTAGTGATGTAAACGTTAAGTTATTCATCTGAGTTTAGAGTGAGTTTACACCGACACACATGCTAAGTGGTTGTTAGCTGCGTTAGCTTAAGCGGGATGTGTTGGTTTGAGTCAGTTGTCCACCTGTGGCCCCCGTGGCTGCCTGAGGGGCCCCGGGACAAGACGGACTAGACGGACTAACTAACCTTATTGTAGCGTGATTAATTCACTCATTCATGTAATGACTTACGCAAGTAAAATTTATGTTAGTCATTTTAATAAGAACATATTGTAGCTTGACTGTCCTGGCAGCAGCGCTGGCTCGATGGTTTCACCTTGGACCAAACCTTGACCGCGCTGTCTAATGTTTATCCATCTGGACTGTGGTGTGGAAAGTTTGAGAGCCTCAGAGTGGAGTTAAGTTGTTTTAACATTATTGTTGATGGTTGAATTTAATCATTTGTCAAGTAAAAACAAGCATGTTCTTATTCACGAATGAGAATTTCGACTTTGTTTTTTATTTTAATGTCGAAGGATTTTAAAAAAGTTTTCTTTGGTTTCTGTGTAGACTGTGAAAGCCTGGCGTTAAGTTCAAACAGCTCAAACTGAGTCATTCGCCATCATTAGCTGCTGTCGTTGGTGCTTGATTGATTTCAAAGTTCGGTGTGGGGCTGAACAGTTGATCAACATTATGGAAACGACAGCATGGCTGAGTGCACCATTCAAATCACAGGAGTGTCAGTCTGTTGGCGAAGGTAACGTGTGACAGCAACACGACACCTTATCTACATAAACTGTGTTGGAGCCGCGTCCCACCCATTCATCTTTTTCACTTTAAAAAGTGTGATGAAAATTGAATTGATTTTTGGGGAGTTATGAAGGGCGTTTTCACAATTCTTGTCATTTTATAGACGTAACTAGACGTAACTCTTAATGTATAAATTAACAACATAATTGGCAGACTAATCGATAATAAAAATGAAAGTCAAAAAAATTTAGTCACGTTTATAAAGGGACCCCCACCTTTTAATTAGTTTTAAAGGCTGTGCTGATTGTTTGTTTGGAAGCTTGAGTTGAGAATTACCTGTGAACACACCATAGAGGAGCTCCGTTTGTTGTCAGTGCAGTCGATGCGACACCTCCTTCCTCTGAATACTGATTTGGACTTCGGTCGCCCTGGTAACGATAGAAGCATGCGAGTGAGCCCTAATGATTTCAATAAGAAGAGAATAGTGGGAAACGTTGAGATCGCAGTGCTCTGATGGAAACAGCAGAACCCCAGGAGCTCCTGAAGCTCCACGTTTACGGTGGGTCAGCTGATCTGTGCTGCTTCAAATGGAAATAAGTTTGATAGGTTCAGCACTGAAGCTGAAGATGAACGGACACGATGAAGGCCTGAAAACCTGCAAATCAATTCTAGTTTTAAGACCTCCGTTATGTCAGTTTTGTGCTCTTGTGAATGAAGGTCATGTCTTCAGGGCAGATCTGAAGCCAGGTGGTGTGTTCGGAGAGAGGAGGAACAGTCGTTCCCGCTGGTTTTTCCTCACGTTCGTTGAGGCGTGTTAGTCGGTTGGCGGCTTGAAGGTTGCCAGAAAGGCGCTTAGGACTCGACTGGACTAACCTGACCGAAGAATGTGTAAACAAGACTGAAAATTGTTGCATCGAGCGCCAACATCCATCACTTGAGCAGCTGTCAGCACTACAGACAGTCAGTGTTTGCCCCACAGCCCCGCTGATAAATGACTGTGATGTGAGTGCTGAGGAAGTGATCTGGTTATTGTTTTTAGTCATAAATTGTGCAGCAGCAGCTCTGACACATCTGGACTGAGTGTGTTGTAGTTTCAGGTGACACAAAGACTGAATAGCACTCGTCTCTATTGAGCATCATGCTCATTCCGGTTTGCCCGTCGTGAATGTGTGTTAGCGATGCAGAGCCGGTGCTGCAGACCGACCCGGGCTCAGTCAGACGTGACCCTGCCTGGGCCTGGGCCTGGGCCTGGGCCTGGGCCTGGGCCATGTGGCTGAAGTACGTCAAGCTAAAACTGATGCAGTGTATTTCAAGAGGCCTGTAAGAAATGCTGCTTCATTAAGGGCTTAATCTGCAGTGAAAACGAGCAGCTCTGCTTTGGATTCAGTGACTGAAAGGGCTTTCTGACAAACATGCCTCCTCCTCCTCCTCCTCCTCCTCCTCCTCCTCCATTCACTCACACTGCCACCCTTCTGGGTTCTGTCTCTTCTGGGAATTTCTTTTGCCCCTGACCAGTACACGCACACACACACACACGCACACACACACACACACACTCTCCAGCAGGAGTGTGTGGGTGGTCCAATCAGCTAATAGCATCAGGGTGTGTGTGTTGGTAGCAGCAGTTTCTCCACGTCGAAGCTGTTCAGTATTGATATGCCGTTTGTCTCAGACTGAAACATCACAGACGGTTTTATTTTTCTCCTGGAAAGACCAGAAATCAGAGACACACAGGACAGCTTTTCAAACCAGAGGCCTTCCTGTCACGAGTAAAAGTACCTCAGTCAAATTCTTGCTTGAAAACATCAAATGTATTTAAAGTACCCAAAGTGAAAGACATGCAGCGTGGACCATTTCAGAGTCATATCTGACTTCATACACTGCTGGGTAATTTGATTTCCCCTCAGGATCAATAAAGTTTTATCTCGACTGAAAAAAATACACCATAATTTATGAATTTATGTGAATCTGCACAGTAACAATGGCATTAAATTTTCAAGTGCCTCAAAATAACATTTAAGTACAATACTTGTAAAACACAGCCTCAGTGCATCTGTGATGTAATATTTTGTGTAAATAAATAAAATGTAATTCAGTGATTTTCATGGTTAGAGTGCAGTAATATCAGACCAGTGAAAATATGTCTTTAGTGATGATTGCTGTCCATTTGCAACCATTTATCTGGTGATTTCAGATGACTTGAAGGCGCTCCTTTATTTATAGAATCAGTCACCAAACTCTAATTAAGTCTATTTAAAGAAGCTCCTCTCCTCACAGGACACTGATTATTGCAGCTTCAGGGCAGAATACTGACCTCTGGAGCCTCGGAGAGGAGCAGGGACTTCCAGTGGTTTGGTCAGATTCAGTGGTCCGCCATCACTATAATCCACTTAATCCAGGAAAAGATGCATTAAATGAAGTCGCTCCGACCAGGATGCCACATCAGGTTTCTGTGTTCACACAGAAAGCATGCAAACTATTGATTACAAATCAATACTGTCTTTCTGAGAATCAGTGCTTTAGCACAAAAGAAAATATCCCAATACTTGGATGTTAAGCTGCCGAGTGAGGCACAGAAGCTGCTCACTCTGTAGCCACTGCAGATGGATAATCAGTCATTTGGTGTTTGTCGTTATCTAAGTGTTGTGTTGTGCAGCCTGCTAACAGCCTGCAAACAGTGGTGACTGTCTGTACTTAGAGTGAACCAAGCTGTAAGTTTGTCTGACTGAGGACACAAGATATTCTTAGAAGATGTTTAACCTTCTTTCCTCTCAGTGTTGACCTGTTAGTGTTTGAGAAACTAAACTCGTGTTGATATCACGCACAGAGCCAATCAGAATCGAGTCTGGCTGTGACGTGTTTCCTGGAGTTTGTCTGAAACTTCCTGGGACAAAGCCCTGAGAAAGTGTGATATTACTCACACAAAGACAGATCTTTGTCAGCCATCTGTGATCTGTTCATGTAAGGAGGAGCAAGTCTCCTTTACATCCATCAGCCTGAAGTGGTGAAGATGGAGCGGCTTAGTGGCTTCTCCTCTGCACTTTGAATGTTCTGCGTCACAGCGGCTCTGCAGCCAAGACAATGATTAAAACCTGAGCCTGACTCCAGCTGAACCTCATCACTCTTCCACCTGTTTACTTTGGGAATGATTCTCCCTGTGGACAATCATTAGTTCACTGGCGACCACAGGTGTAGGAAGAACTGAGCATGTGGGTCGAGCAGGGGCCCTCAGGGGTCCTCCTGCCAGAAGGTTTTCAACAGAGCAGATGTCACTTCCTGTATTCTGGTGCCTTTTAGCACTTTTATTTGGCTGCTTGTCATGAGACACATTATGGGCACATTTTCTAATTTGTTCAGAGGAAAAGCTAAGAGAAGTTGATCTGATGACTGATTCAGAGCCATCTTTAAAAACAACCGCTCACTGTTTACCTAAACTTAAAGTGGACCTCCTACCCTCGTAAGCGACGCCTGCGCTGGCGGCAGCTGCGTTCCGCCTCAGAAACACTGAGGCGCTCCGCTGACATTGATCTCAATTTGAGTTTATTGAGTTTAGAAATGTTTAGTAACGCTTGCCAAATGCTTTTAGCACACAGGATTTTTGCAGAAGTGTTTAGCAAAGATCCAAGGACACGAGCAGATAGAGAACAAGGACACGAGAGACTGGAGATTAAATGAGTTCATCACACTCGCCAAGAAACTGGGCCAGGGCCTGTGTGTGTGTTGTAGAATGTATTTATAGGTTTGCAAATCTCAACATTTTCTCTCGTGTTTTACTTTTTCTGTCCATTTATTGTTTTCTGAAGGAAATCTGATTCACGGAAGGTGTAAAATCAGTGTGTGTTCGTGAGCCGTTAGCAAAAGGAAGTCAAACGTCAGCAGTGAAGCTTATTTTGTCAGAGACTTGTAAGAATAACGCTGCAAAAGACGTCTCTGTATTGTGTAGCAGAGCGAGATTAGCATGCTAACCAGCTAGCCCACTCAGGTGTGATTGGTCAGTACTGCTTAAACTACACACCAGATGGCCACACAATCCAAAGCTCTGGCTTTGCCTACGATTTCTGGGCTGTTGTTGGGATGCGTCGCTCTGAGAAACCATCAAATGCCTAATAAGTGAAGGATCAGCAAAGAATCGTTTACATGCAGATATGCAAGTCTGTCTGCCAGACGTGACAGAGGTGCATGCTGGGAGTTGATCCGTATTCCTCCCTACAGTTTGTGGGTTGATCATAAAATACAGTCATAATGTGAATTCAAATTTTCCTACTGTTGTTACTTTTTAAAGTATTAATAAGCAAAGTTAAATAAGTTTTTTCATGTGCTGCAACCCTTGAATTAAATATTCATAAACACTTTCCTATAAAACACAGCAAGGCAAGGCCTTTTAATGGACAGCTGGCATAAGTCAGCTAACACACGAGTCAAGTGTTCATATCCCACACACACACACACACACACACACGCAGAAGCATCTCGTGTCCGCCTCAGTTTTTTGGTTTTGTCCTGCTACAGAGCTGATTGGTTGTGTTGTTAATCTTCTGTCCCCGTCCTGTCAGCTTCAGGCCCAGAAGCTCCGCCTCGCCCGGAGTCAGGGTCCGTACTACAGCGGCTCGCTGCCCAATGTCAACCAGATCGGCAGGAACCCTCAGGACTTCCAGGTGACCGACAAGCGCAGAGCACTCACTTCCTTCAGCTCTCATTTTTGTTTCCTTTGTTTTTATTTAGCTCACATGGCTCTCAGCTGAAACGATCTCTGGTATTTGTGGCTGTACTGTTCTTTGCTGTCTGTTACTGCTGTTACTGTCAGTACTGCTGTGCCTGCAGCAACTGGCTTATACTGATGCTGTTACAGCTACATGATCCCCTTCTTATAGAGGAACGGTCTGAACAGAGAGAAACCGAAATGCTGTCGGTGGATGGGATGGGTTGTTGTAGCGTTTTGTGCTGCATCACCACAACCTGCAGCCTTCAGCTCTGAGTCATCAGCGTTTCCCATCAGCTCTGCAGCGCTGAGCTCATTCTGTAATGGAAGTTCTTCATCAGTATCACTGTGTTTCCCTTCTGCTACTGCGCTTCGTTTGTCAGCCTCCCTCCTCTTCCTCCTCTCGTCTCTGAGCTCAGAAATTCATTCGGCTGCAGGCGGTGGTGATGCTTTTGGCTTCTGAGCTCGGTTAAGCACCACGTGGAGTTTGGGGGACTTTGGGAGGTTGAAGCGGGTGTAATGCTTATCATATGTCTCCCAGGGTTTGATTTTTCAAGAAGATAATTTTGTATCCAGAGCAGACTTGGATGGATTTTATTCTCTGTGCTCAGTGATAAGGCTGTAGGATGATCAGGTTGCTGTGAACTATTTTACAAGTCTTTAAATGAAGTCACCTCTGACGTCCCCACAGCAGCTGGCAGCTGAAATTAGAGGTGCTTTCAGGGACAAGACCTAAATTATATGAGCAGCAGTTCTGTTTTACAGCCTCTCGGAACACTAGAATGAAAACAGTTTACCAGTTTCTGAACACTTCTGAAACCAACCAGCTCATGATTTAAAAAATTCAAATGAAAGTCAACTACAGCAAATGTTTTTTACAACCAACATGAGGTGAAACCAACATGAGCACTTTGAAATTGTCCTGGAAAGTGAGTTCCAGATGAGGGGAGTCGTTATTTGTATTTCTTTGTGTCGCTGCTTCCATTTTGCATTCGTTGACAGCAGGATGAGGCATCAGATGTGTTGAACTGAACTTGTCTCTGTTTCTCTCTCAGGGCTCCTTCCCATCCACTCTTGAGTCCAACCGCTCGACTCGGCATCACGGTCTGGTGGAGCGGGTCCAGAGGGACCGCCGTTTCATCTCGCCGGTCCGGCCGTACCGCAGCCGACAAGTATCCTTCAGTTTAATGTCAGATTTTAATGTACAGGCTGTGAAACGATGAGGCTGAAGTTATGTGTTTTTGTTTTTGTCAGGAAATCTCACAAAAAGACTCAAATCAGCAGCCTGTCTTTCAATACGTCTGACTTCCTGTCTGTGGCTCTCAGCTCCAAGCCTATTGGTTCCTACCTGCCAGCGCTGAGACCTCAGAAATGGAAAGGATTTCGAAACCAAAGCCTCCCCAGAGAAATGAGAGTTTCAGAGACTTGGTTTCCTGCATTCTGGTGGCTTGAAAAGAACAAAATAACACTGCCACACTATTATGTTAAATACAGTTAACTTTACTAATTATTTAACCCTCTGGCGTGAACTTGCCTGACTCGCTGGTAGAAACTAATATTCACCAGTTTTCATTCATTCTGAGTCTTTCTTGCTCTCTGTGTCTCCTCTCGCTCACTGAGGAGGACGACACATGACGTCTTCGGCGTCACGTGACGTTCCAGGAAGTGACATTTGGTGCAGCTGTACAGTTGTCCAGGTAGTGTGTGGATGATAACAGGGACAGGCGCATCCTGTTCCTCTGCTAGTCCCCCACCAGCTCTTTGGCTCTGCTGCTGTGCACCGAGTGATGAAGCTTTGTCCGTGGATCCGGTATGGCACATGGAGACCAGCTAATTTCCTAGCATGCAGGGCAGCATCAGCGCTTTTCGGAGGCACACTGACACGTTGTTCAGGTTGTGCAGTGGAACACAGTTCAAGACATGTTCAAGACTTGAGACATCAGTAGTCTCGACGCCAGCGTGTACAAAAAGTATAAGCGTAAAAGCTGAGTGTCACTGTGGACTTTGAACACCCCGTCTGCTCAGTGGAGTGTGTGAGCGAGTGGGGCTGGAAACAGTGTGAGTGTGAAACTGTGCCGTCAGTGCTGAAAACTGTCCTCTGAAGAGCAAGAAACTGTTGGTCAGGCTGTCCAGATTTTCTCCTTTTTGTTTGTTTGTCATCTGTGGAGGTCATTTGTCCCTGAACTGTGGTTTGATTTTGGACCATGTGCTTTGTGTAACTACGAATTCAGTGAAGGAAGAGAAAATGCATGATAGTGGAAAAAATGAGAAGTTGGAATCACATTGAAACCAGCAGCCGCAGGTCATCGTAGAAACAGAAACTGAAGAAGGATCATCTGTTTTCTCCTTAACCTGTCGTCTCCTCAGGTGGACAGCTCGCAGTATAACCCCGCCTACCTGTCCCCACCTCCTGACTCCAGCTGGAGAAGGTACTGTCATTTAAACCCCCGCCCCCTTTCTCCATCCTGTCTCTGTCTGTCTGTCTCTATGAGGGACGCCTCTTTGTTATTTCCAAAGCATTTTGTTGAGTTTCTTTTGCTCCCAACCTTTCTGAAGCCTTCATGACACCTCAGATGGTTCAGAAGTTGATAAAAAGAAGTGGAAAAAACTAAACAACACGTGTTTGAGTGCAAAGCAAACCTGATGAGAACAGAGACGATGACATGTCAGCAGTCTCTCCAGGTCCTCCTGAACTCAGGAGTTATTTGAAATGTTTGCAGGTCATTGTGTTCCTTTACTCTCCGTGTGCTCTGAAATGAAGCAGCAGATGAGACGGTTTGAGTGTCCATACTAAAATGAGACTTTTTTGGTACCTTAAACAGAAGCACGCGTAGAAGAACTTTGTCTGAATAAAATGCAGTGACTGAAAAGTTGTAAAGTGAGCGGTTCAGAAGAGGTCCGATCCCTGAGGCCAATTAACTCTTAAATGATAAATCTCACCGCTAGACTGTTTTTAGCTTGTTGTCCTCCCTGTATTGACATATTTGATTTTTTAGTATGCTGTGTTGAGAGTTTTCTTTCTTTTTTTACTATGAGCTCACCAACACTGAATTCGCCTCATAACTCATCACTGTTGTTTGTTTTTTACTACCTAAATTTTCTGAAAGGTCCAACCTGTAAGACAGAGCTGGCAGTTTAGCTTAAAACATTCAAAATATGCCAAGGTTATCAAGCGAAGAAACAACAGTGTTGGCGTTAAGTCAAAGACATCTGCTTGCAAAGATATCTGCTGAAGTTAGCATGCTAACCAGCTAGCCTCGTCCCGTCCTGTCTGTCATACCACTTTGTGCGTCCAGAGGCGACAGTCTGTTGTCTTCTCACATCTCACCTGCCGTATCTTCTTGTGCTGAGCCGCAGGAGGCACAGCTCAGTCAGCTATAGGGCTAACTGAGCTAACAGTAGCTTTAACTACAGCCGAAGATCAACAGCAGACAGTACAGCGAGTAGCGGTCGACAGCAACTCTGATTGTATGCTGCCCCCTGTAGCTTTGGAGCTGCCTCTGGGGTCTGGCCATATTTTACAAATTCCTCCTTTAAGTGTTAAAAGCTCAAGCTAAGAGCTTTTAAAATCAGAAACCCACTCAGTTTGCCACACAGAGATGAGATGTGGTTGAAGCTCAGAAGAGGCTCGTGAGTGTAGTGATTATAAAATGAATTTCCAGGTAATTGAGGCCTTAAATTCTTTCTTCAGGCAGGAATTCTTCAAACCTCAGAGTCTCAGAAAGCAGCATTAAAATAGCAAAGTTAAATAAACAAAACAAGGACGTTGGAAGTGAAGCACAGTTACTAGAAGACCCATCCTTCAGCTGAAGTTCATCCCCCACCCCCTCCCTCATGCTGAAGTTTGAAGATCCCTTATCAGAATCACATGAGTTGACACTGAAGCTTCACAAAGGTTTTCATGGATCCCACTGAGACTGCAGTAACACTAACCTCCAGACAACTAACAGCTAACAGAGTTGATTTTAGCCAGAGTCTCTAAAAACCTCAGATGGTTCCTTTTTTTGCCCTTCTTCCTTCTGGGAATCTGCCTTTTTTCTTCTTCCTGGCTTTCTCCTCTGTTTTCTGCAATGTTCCAGTCATTTAATTTTCGCCTGCTTGCCTGCCTGCGTTCTTTCTGGTTTTCTTCTAACAAGACAACAATTACCCTTCAGAGAGAGACTGGCCTCGGTCCACAGTCACAGAAGGCCCACTGCACACACACACGCACGCATGCACACACACACACACACACACACACACACTAGGCTGGCAAGTGACCTCCAGCCGTTCCCTGAAGTGTGACGAGAGAAGGCTGTTTAGGTTCAACTCCTCAAGCTGTCACTTTGCAAACTTCAAGTTTTGTGGTAAAACAGTTGCAGTTGTTGGAAGGTTCCAGAGTGATCCCACCTGCACTTTGTCTTCAGTCCCCCAAGAGCAGAAATTATTTGTCGTGTTTGGTTTTGGTTCATTGAGGCTTGGAATTTCGAGAGAAGCAGAGCTTTTAGACATAAAGTCAAAAGTTTATTCAGCGGCGTCTTGGTAAGCGGTCGTCCTGCCAGGTTGGACGTTTTGCTCAAAACAAAACTGGATTCCAGTTCTTGTGGTGGTCCCTCCAGCCAAAGGATACAGTTATTCCATGTTGTGTTCTTATAAATAAGTGCCTTGTGTTAGTCCATCCCTCAACACGTTCATATGAGGAAGTGCTGAATTTGCATTAAAAAAGATGAGAAACACGTTTAATAAGACAGACAAGATCTGTGATGGAGTAAAATTAAAGCAGTTCACTCTGTAGTGCTCTTTGTCCATCTTGATAGTTTGGTGTGATGTGGGAACTATTTTCTTTGCTCACAGCACCAAAGAACACCCTTTGAAAAACACAACAGCAATGTGTCTTTCCAGAAATCATGACCCGGTCGCTCTTGTCTTTTCATGTTGCTGTGCTGAAGGAGAGCATCTGCTCAAGGACGAGAGGCCTGCTGATTTAATGTTTACATCCTCTCTGCCTCTCGTCCATAAGCAGAGCCACCCTTCATTCTGCTCCGTGATATGGAAAGAAAATAGTTCCTGCATCTCTTCAGCTGACAGAAAACTGGACAGAAATAAAGTGACGGGCTAATCTCTAACTGTTTGTTTGTTGTCTGTGGCCACTGACCCCTCGTGCTGATGTGTCAGTCACAGTGATGACTGACTGACTCATAAGCTAAGATCACACTCATTCACAGATAAGCAGATACTCATTGTCGTTTATCTGATAAACAGACACACAAACAATCTTTGGTCTGTCACGTCCGGTGACTCGCCAGCCTCCCTCTGCCCTTCACTCGCTCCCTCGTCTTCCTCCTTCCTCCGCTTGTGTTTGCTTTCCGAGCCCACGCTCTTCTTCTTTTTTCCCTTCCCATTTTTTCTCCCTCTTTTCAATGTTCTTGCTCGGTGGAGGAAAGTAACTTTCTGTTCTTGTCGATCATGAAAAGGAATTGGTCCGGAAACTTCCCCGGGGATAAAAGCCAGTTGTTTCGTCTCCCCACCACTGCACTCAACAGGTGAATCCTCCTCATCCTCTTCCTCCTCTACCTCCGTTTACTTCCTTCTTTTTCTCCCTTGTGCTGGACAGCCTCCAGCCTTCCACCTTACAGTGGAAGCACGTTTTAAACAGATGAAAATGTGGGTGTGTCCCGTCAGAACTTTACTATGGAACTTTTGATTTCTTTTTTTTTTTCATTCTTTCTTTTTTGGTTGACTTGATTTTCCTATAACTTTCTGAAATCTTCTTTTACTTTTATCATTCTCAAGCTAATTAGTCCACTTTCCTGTCTGCTTTACCTGAGCTCCTGTGAAGTAAGCACCTTTAAGAAGGCAGGTAGTTTTCTGTCGCAGAATCCAACACGTGTGCTTTCAGTCCTTCTCCCTGCCAGTACTTCTGCATCTTTGGACAGTCAGTCTGCAGCAGGTCAGACTTTGCATGTAAGTTGCTTTCAGTGTGACATTGGCCTAAACTCCCACGTTAAATAATTTCAGTGTCATCTGACTTTGTGAAGAAATCTTGGGAAGACTGAATGTCTTGTGGGTGCCAAGCTTTTATTTTTAAAACAAAGCTCCGGTTGGTATTTTCAGCCTTGACATCCCACTGTGTTGGGGAATGAAGACTCAGCTCACCTTCGGCTTCTTCAAAAGCTCTTTTTGTTTTCACGTTTCCTCCTCCTCCTCTTCCTCTCCGTCCTTCCCCCTTCATCCCTTAACGCTGTGTGTCTCTCATCCCTCAGGACCAACTCCGACTCGGCCCTCCACACCAGTGTAATGAACCCTCCCACAGGAGACCCCTTTGCCACAGGAGGACCCACCCTCCACCCGCAGAACAACAGACGCACCGGTGAGGCAGCGGGGCCGCAAAAACACTCACGAGCTGCGTCTCAGTAAAATACAGAACAAAGAGAAACAGTTCAGCCGTTTAATAAGTACAGATTATGTTGCTACCCAAAATGCCCATGTGACACTGATACTCTCATACGACTTCATTGGCAGTATATTTGTGGTACAGCAGACATGCAGGCTTCAGAGAATCCTGACTGAGTAAAGATTCTGCCCCAAATGAAGTTCAGCTAATTCTGGGAACAGTAAAACAAGCACACAGGATGTAATGAAATATGTGGCATGTTAAGTCTGAATATGTTAGTATTGGTATCTAATGCAAAGACATCAGGATATGTGTAATCTAATTACTTCTAAACTAATTTCTCAGACCAGTTGAGTACTTTAGGAGATGCTTTGAAATGAAAACCTTTGCTGTTCTTCTAAACAGACCAGAGAAAAGCATATTGCAGTTCCTTAATCGATTCTGGATGTCCTAAAAGTTTGTGAAAGTGTCTTTACGAGGGATTAAAAAAGAAAATTTAAAAAAAGGAGAAGAAAAAGAATGAAAGTACTGATCCCTGTGGGACACCTTGGCCATATCTCATCTTGCATGTTCAGTTTTTGATCAAAGCCGTGGTAAAGAAGATAATGTGACTCAGTGTTCTTCCACACCCACAAACTGTGTGAATACATTTTAAAAGAACATGTTAGCTTTATAAAATGAACTATGGCCTGCTTGACACCTCAGGCCCATGAGGAGTCTTGTTCATCCAGTCAGAGAGTCGTGCTGACTCATGTGTGGACTGCTTAAAGCCACAGTGACGTCAGGTGAAAATGGCGAGATGTCTCGTCAGACGAGGGCACTCGCTGATCCCACAGTTGTCTTCTTTTTGCATGTGATGTGACCTGTTCATTGTTAAACTGACTTTTCTGGCTGGACTGAACGGCTCTCACGTTTCCTCAGGATAAAGATCTCAGCCTAAACAGGTTTTCCTCTGGCTGCCTGCACAGTCAGGATGTTCTCAATATAAACTGCAGCCAGCGTGTCCAACTCAGTCAAACTTGTTGTGTCTGTCTGTGTGATCCTGCAGGTCAGAGTGATGGAGAGGCCAGAAGAAGTGAGTTACAGACACGTGCACACACACACACATACACACATGATAAGGTGTTTGTGAATGTGTAGTAAAAAACTGAGAATGTAGATAAATAATAAATATTTCTTTAAATTAAAATAGTTCAGTATTTGGAGGAATGATTGATCAGTACCTTAACACTTTCAGCTGCCTGAGAAGCTGCCCTGTCATTAAAGACTTCAGCTAATCGTTTTCATCATCAGTTATCGTCATCGCCTGCAGGCCTGAGTGTGTTTTTGCAAATCTGTGATTATATGTTTATGAAAAGCTCACCTCCTAAGTGTACTCAGTCCTCGTTGTTTTTGTTTCCCTCTGTGTTTGTTGCAAATTTCAAACCAGGCCATTTCAGACAAACATAACTGGATGACATGTGCACAAGATGTGCACATTTTCTCACTGCAGTGTTTTGTCCCTCAGTGTTTCCGTATCCCGTCCCTCCCATTGAAGAGAACGTGTTGGATGAGGGCAAACTGCTCAAACCCTGGGACACCAAGAAGGTCTGTTTAAACCTCACCATTATTTCTCTTCAAACATGTTAGCATTTTAACATTTTCGTTTCAGCAGATTAATTTTATCATTCAGTATTTAAAAATGAGAGAATCTGGCGTGTAACAAGTCTTAATGTAATCAGACAAGTTTCAGTTTAGTCTTTTAAATGAAATGCTCGGCTGTTTTGTTCTTCACAAAACAGTTCTTGAAGCAGAACTCAGTTTGTTTTTATTGTATTTTTTCTTTTTTCTCTCTCCAGTTGCCTTTGTTGTCGTCCCGACCCAAATCCTGTGAAGTCCCTGGTATCAAGTAAGTCAAATGCCACTAAACACACACACACACACACACACACACTGCGTTGTGTCCTAATGTGGCCTGAGTCTTGATTTGTGCCTTCAATGAGAGTCGTGTCAAAGACGGGATTCTTTTCCTTTTGACTCCCTTCAGGCGGTCATCAGTTCCTCCGCTGCTTCTGGTGCTTTCATGTCCCTCATCTTTCACTCAGAAGTCACCACAAAACCAAAATATTAAATGTTCTCTTCAACGTTTTACCAAAGAAAATCAGAGTACAGGGAATACTTGAAGACACAGGAAGTTAAAATGGGAAGACACAAGTTTAGACATGAAGAGGAAGAGTTTTGGACTGTTTCCGGACTGAACTCCCGCTAAATATTTATATATTTATATCTATGTATATAAATGCTTTCTGAAACTACTTAATAATACTTTGTTGTCTGTTTCCTCTCAGTATCTTTACATCCCCGGAGCAGCCGTCCACGCCGGCTCACGGCGTCCCGTCGGCCCTCAACACCGGCGGCTCGCTGCCCGACCTGTCCAGTCTCCACTTCCCCTCCCCGCTGCCCACGCCGCTCGACCAGGACGAGCCCGGCTTCCCGGGGTCCTCCTCTCTGAGCGGGGGAAGCAGCACGGGGAACCTGGCCTCCACCCTCACTCAGCTGGGCATCAACACCGCCAACGCGCAGGGAGGCAACAGCAACTTCCACCACCACACACAAGGTACATACAGGCTGCAGGTTTTGTCTGCTCCGTCAGCCTCAACATGAACCTGGTTGCTCATGTGTAAACCACGTTGCACAAAAACATTTTCTGCTGAGGAGTTCTTTGAAATTCACATGTTTCCAAAAGCTAGGAAATGGTCATAAATGTACTGCAACTTGTTTGCCTCATTTCCTTAGTGTTGTTCATCATTTCAATGAGCTGAGTTTATGTCTGAGGTCTGGGAACACAGTAACACCACCCAGAAGAGGAACAAGAGGCACAAGCTGACAGTCAGACCCTCTGATCTAAGTCCAGTGTTGTTATTTCTGATAGATGAAACCACAACACAGGATGTAATAAAGTGGGATTGTCCTTAAGTTCATAGCACAGCTGTGTGTTCCTGAGTGGACTGATATGTTTCATTCAGCTTCCTGTGTCCACTCGTATGTTGAAGTCAGGTGCACTTGATGGAGAGAAACTGTCCTGTAACTGAACAGCAGTGGTTCAGTTCCATCCACAGATCCTGTTCAAGTGTCCTGGGGCAGCACGCTGAGCCGTCAGCTCTCATGCGTCTGGATCAAAGCCTCAGCTAAGTGATGAGTGTGAAGGTTAGCAGAGGAAGTATGTGGGTGAGAGCCGACGAGATGAAACGAAGGGGGATGTACGGCGGGGCAGAGCTCTAAATTTAGCCTCCGAGAGAAAAGGAAGGGTTTTTTTGTGGGTGTTGGAAAATGTGTTTTACCGTTTGTGAGGTGACTGTACCAACCACAGACAGGAAGCTGCTTTCAGCTCGATCTCACGCTGCAGCCCGTCTCACCAAACCTGAGTGTCTCTGAAGGTTTGTAAACCAGATGAAGAGACAGACTATCACCTGGAGGCGCGAGGGGACGGCCGCGGTGTGTTTGCTGGTGTCGCGCTGCATGTTCGTTATGTCCCGTAGCTTCCACACCGATAAAAGCTAAAAAACTGAAATGTTTGCCTTCAAAATAACAAATAAACGCTTGTGATGAAGTCACATCAGAGGTTTACTGCACCGGCTTTTGCTCAGAATGTTTATAGATCCAGTCAGTTAATTTCCCCCACCCACCATAATCGTTAAAGATACATTTGATAAGAAGAGATTACGCTTCACTGAGCGAGCAAGAGGAAAGCCGTGGACCTGCAGAGAGGACAAAGGACAGCGATCTCATGTTGACGCAGTGTGGAAATGGAAGCAAGTGACGGACGTGTAAAACACAGGGACACGCAGTCCTGTCTCTGTCTCGCCTTTGTGGTTCAGTGTTGTCAAAAACTCGCATATGATCGACACGGCAGGAGGAAGTGGTGTGTCCTGTTCCTGGTTTTAGTCCTGAACCAGGTCAGAAAGTAGAGCTGAAATGCAGACTGTGGATGAAGCTGGCCTACTGAGAGGACGGGAAGAATGAAGTGAAGGAGGTGAGCGAGTGAAGGTGGGGGTGTGTTTGGGGACAGAGGTGATGTTTACACCTGCTCAAATCACCTGGGGAGCAGCGGATTCCCCGAACGCACCGAAGCCGCAGAGACAAAGAGAAGTTACGTTATGCAGACTTTTGCTCCAAAATGTTTCTGTGTTTCTGCATTTTTTCTTTAACTGGAAGCTTTATTTTCCAGTGGACCTTTTCACCTGCGGACTGTCCCAGACAGGTGTCCCCAGGCGTCTTTGTTGCTTTATTCAGTTGGATATTTACAAAAGTCAGTGATGAGTCAACCATTTAATAGATCATCTTTGTACAGTTTTCAGTTGCGTTAATATCAGAAGTGGTTGTTGCGTCATCACATCCTGATCTGTTTGGTCTGATTTTTACACAAAGTCCCAGTCGTGTCCAGGCGGCGACTGGATGACCAACAGTCACCTAACGAATCCACCGTAAAATGAGCTGTGGGCTGAACGTTTCATCCACCTGATCCCTCAGCAGAATTGACCTTTATTGCTAATTTTTGTGCACAGCATCATATTTCAGGCCTCCTCTTCAGTCTTTGTTCAGCAGCGTTTTTATCACAACTGTCTGTGGATGCTGAGAGTACGTTTGTGTTCAGTCTTTTGTTTTTCCTCCTCAGATCTCCTGGGGGCCCTACAGAGCACGCTCAGTAACCCGTCCCTGCAGTCATCACTTAGCAACCCCAACATCCAGTCATCGCTGAGCAACCACTCCTTTTCCAGCTCTCTGAGCTCCGCCTCCCTGCACTCGTCGCTCAGCAACCCCTCGCTGCAGTCGTCCCTCAGCTCCTCCCCCTCCCTGCCGTCCTCCCTCAGCAGCCAGTCGCTGCACTCCTCCCTCAGTAACTCCTCCCTCCAGTCGGCGTCCAGCAGCAACCCCAGCTACAGCAGCGGAGTCGGCGGCTCCTCCTCCTCCTCCTCCACCTCCTCCTCGTACTCGCCGCTGCTCAGCGGACAGGGCCAGCCGCCACTCAGCACGTCACCACGGAGACGAGCACAGCTCTCCCCACTCATCCTGACCATGGGAGGGGAGTCGCGGAGGCATCACTCCAAGCAGTTCTCCCCCACCATCTCCCCCACCTTGTCCTCCATCACACAGGTAACACGTGAACCACCTGCAAGGAGGCACACATGACACGCCTGTTTACTTTACGTGTGCTTCAGGTGGGATTTTTGTGCAAGCCAGTTTTATTCATATGGTCCAATATCACAAATCACAAAGCCTCAGGGGCTTGACATTCTGTCCTCAGATCTTTGCATCTGTACCACCTCTACTGCTACCGCTACTACTACTGCTACTACTAATACTAATATAGACATCCTGCCAGGTGTGTTCTGACTTTAATCCATCTGGGTAAACCTGTGCATACATGAAATTCACTCCGCTCACCTTGCTCTGAGGTCTCTGATGTCTGTGTGCAGTCTGTCTCCACATTGACTTTTTACTGGGGTCACTTCTGTCTGTTCAGTATACACAACACCTTCATGCTCCAGAGCTGAATATTAATTTCTATCAGTATTCTGCATGTGAAGCCTCCCTCGCTCATCCAGCACAGATACAGAATATTGTAGCATATTGCTGAAGAATGGTGCTAATGTCTGAGGCCACCTTGGCTCCCCGCAGGGCGTCCCTCTGGACACCAGCAAACTGCCTCTGGACCAGAGGCTTCCTCCGTATCCGCTAAGCCAGTCCCATCAGCACCAGCCTCTGCCTGGCCTGCAGGGCTCCCAGCCGGGCCAGCAGCACCACCAACAGCTGCACCGCCTCCAGCAGCCGCGACCCAACGCTCAGCAGACGCAGTCCATACAGCAGCTCCACCCACAGAACCTCCACAACACACACAACCAGCACATGCAGCACTTTGGAACGGTAGGCCGCTGGGTCAAAGGAAGGGAGATGAGGTTGTCCAGATTAGTAGATTACAGGGATTAGATAAAGGTTTGTTCAACCTACGATACATGCACTCACCTGTATCTCCACAGCAGCAGCAGCAGCAGAGGCTGATGGGGCAGCAGGCAAACACGCAGCTGATAAAGAACGAGAGGGCGATGGATCAGTGCGTCCAGAGCTCCCAGTGTCACGTCAAGCAGGAATCAGAGCAGCAGAGAGTCGAGGGCCTCCCTCAGCTCCAACAGATCAGCCACAGCCTGGCCACAGACCTGTACAACGTGAGTCAGTCCAGCACTGTCAGAAACATCCACCGTAATAATCAAATCTCAAGTCCTGCTAGTGCCCCCTAGAGGCTACTGTGTTTACTGCAGAGACAGTATGAGAGTGTTGGACAGGACGCATGAGATGCTGATGGTTTATCTGTTAACCCTGTTTTCATTCAGCGTTAGGAAGCTTCACTCTGTTCAGTTCACCTGCAGCTTGTTGTCGAGCTCGCAGAGTGATGAGAGTCCAGCGTGCTTCCTGTGTTTAGACAGCCAGCAGGCGGAGCTCTGAACACACAAACTGATTATTGCAGGTGAAGCAGAAGTGACTGCAGGCTGCAGCTAAACTTTGGTGCAGAAGCAGCTTGAATCTGGTTTAGTGACTCACACAAGTCAAGTCACACTGATGCCTTTGCACTAATTTTAGTGAAGGGAAACGTCTGATTGGATTATTTTTATTAATCTGCCTGTACAAACCAGTTCTGCCGTGTAAAGCGGTCACACAGTCAGTTCCCACTTAATTCTTTGTTTTTGAAACATGTTGATGTTGTGGTGCAGGACAGCAACCAATCACAAGACGGATCTGAGTCGCAGCTCTGATTATTTTTCTGATCAGTTCAGTTCAGAAATGCAGCAGATAATTACCTGATACCAAAAAGATAACCCATAGTTTAACACTTTTGTCTTTTGAAAGGCACTACATAAGCTGTAGTTTATGCACCCTGAGGCTTTAATATCCCACAGCTCTGATGAGATTTGCTGTGTTGAAACTCAAACTGAACTCCTGTAAAGTAAAGCTGACTTTTCATCGTCTGTTTTGGTGTAACTCAGACTTAGTTCTGATGTGTTCCAGGACCCCTTGTTCAACTCTCTACTGGACGAGTCGTATCTGAGCCTCCAGCTCGCCGGCAAGTCCAACCAGCAGGTAACAGAGCTCTCACACCACCTGCTTCACCCGCCCTTGACCTTCTGTCTAACGTCCGCTCGCGGAAAAGCACAAAATGTCCAAAAAACACAAACAAAGACGTCACATGGAAACATTTGACCTCAGGAGTCAGCTGCCGCTCTTTAGTGTTGACTGTCGTATGAATTTGTTCTAAATCCTAAATCAGCTCAGGGCCGTCAGCTGAAGCACATATGACAGCGAGAGTCGTCGGTGTGGAGTGCAGGAAGGTGTAGCCACAGTTTCAGGACTGACGTAGTCCCTTTTTGTGTCTTTACTCTGAAGATGTGCTTTGTAGTGCAGCACAGTCGGGTTTTGTGTCGCGGTCGAATCATTCGGTTCTCTTCTGCTTCAGTTCACATCAGACAACCAGGGTGACTGTCTGTCTCTGAACCACGGCGGCCTGAGCTGCGGCAGCACCGACAAGAACCAGTTTTCCTCCAACACTCAGGGGCCCCTGGACATGCAGGACCCCGGGGACCAGCAGCTCCTGAACAACCAGAACCAGAACTACAGCGGCGTGGAGGGACGCCACAACGTCCCCAACATCATCCTCACAGGTGGGCATCGCCTGGTGTTCATGAGCGCGAGTTTAAAACTGAGCTCTGCTGCCGGCACCAGAACAGCTTCAAAATAAAAGCTGTCAAATATTAAATGTTGTTGAACTCGAGCGGCAACAGGAAATTAAAAGTAGAAAATATGTATTTGAATCAGGAATGAGTTGATCAAATAACAAGTAAACGAGATCACAAACGTGACCCGACGCTTTGGTTGTGCTCACGTTGTTCAAAATTCAGTTTATTTTGGCAGGGTGTTCATGTAAACAGTCTGTGCTCAAAAGGGCTGAAGCAGTTAAGAAGATGGAAACAAAGTCTGACAGCTTTTATATTTTTTTAAGAACTGAAAGAGGACTTGATTGATTTGTTCCGTTTAACTCTTCCTCAGGGGAAGTGATGATCTGTTTAAAGAGAAGTGAATCTGTCAATTCCTTTGCAAATAAGTCTTCAGAATGATTCAGAATCATTTCACTGAGCTCCTCTTCTGAACTTTGAGGACACTACTGAACCATTTTTAAATATGAGTTTGAATATCTGTGAGGAGTTTTCAGCAGGAGCCACTGAGTTCAGAGCTGAGAGCCGCAGACAGGAAGTCAGGCGGCACTGAGGGACGAACTGACATGACATTTGTTAATAAGAATCAGTCAGTCACGTCCTTGAGAACTGTTTTTCTGGGGGTTTTTCCCCAGGATGGTGAAGTCAAGTCGTGATGATTGATTCTCGACAGTCCTCCTGATTTAACCCACTTATTTATCTGGGGGTTTATCAGAATGATGTGCAGCGTCGCGTTTTGACGACACCTGCCGCGGTGAGCGTCAGTATACTGTTTGTAATGTGCCGTGAGCGGCCGGGACTGAGACTCAGCGGTCAAATATCTGTCTCGCTGATGCCCTGAAATGTCCCAAGCACAAAATGTCCCGACTGAGAGACAGTCCTGCATAGCATCCCTGGAAGGTATCGACTGAGTTAACCCAGTACCAACTCACACCACGCCGGCATTCATTTGCACTGAGAGACAATGACTTTGGCTGGTTTGTACGGTTTTACTCACAGCCAATCACTGCAGATGTTTTCTGATTTCATGTGAGATGTGATTGGCCCGCAGCTGCAACCCGCAGTCTGCTGTGCCAAGTGGAGTGCAGCGTGTTGGACCGAGTTGATTCATCCGAGCACTCTGAACGTGTTTGATGAGCGTCGTGTCGGGTACTTTGAGGGTAAATCGTTCAGTGATGCCCAGCCTAAGCTGAGGTTAATATTAATGACTTGCCTTTGCCCTCCTGTGAGGACGAACCTCCTGTCGGTCAGATGAACTTCCTCTCAGGTGCTTCTCGAAGGCGTCACTTTAGGTTCTTGGCATTTGTAGAAGTCACTCATGTTGGATCTTCTGAACATGTCTGCCGTCTTTCCTCCCTGCAGGTGACTCACCGCCTGGTCTGTCCAAAGAGATCGCCAGCGCGCTGTCTCACGTCCCCGGCTTCGAGATGGACCCCTTCTCTCTGGACGACCCGCTCAGGATGGACCCCCTGGCTCTGGACATGCTGGACGGCGAACTGATGCTGGCCGACCCGGCAGTGGAGGACTCCTTCCGGTCCGACCGGCTGAAGTGATCCACCCCCCGCGCGTCCCCCTCTGCTCCAGGAGCTCGGTGGGAATTGGCGGAGAGGACCGGGATGAGCGTCGCTCCGCCCCACTCCCCCCAAACAGACGGCGTGCAGAGCGACGTGATCTCCAGGGGTCTTTTTGTCCGCGGCAAAGCCTCGGCGAGAGGATTTCTGACAGAGTGAACTGAAGGAGGGGGAGTTTTCCGTCGAAGGCACTTAACTGAAAACGCTCTTGCAATGCTTGAAGAAAACCCAAGATGCTTCTCTTGTTAGGCATTAGCTTGCGCGAGTCTTATCTGCATGTTAATGGAAAACGCACTCGCGTAACTGCAAACGCGCTGCTCCCGTGATGTCGGCTTTACATAAGAAACCGTCTGAAAACCAGCAGCTCTCGCAGGATCTTGAAAAGCGTTATGCATCCCGATATGTGTGGACCCTGCCTGACTGCCGCCACCGCCGCCATGTTAGCCATCGCTCCACCGGAAGACAGCGTGTGATTGGCTGGCATTGTTTCGTCATTAGGTTATCAAATGACCACCAGACTGCAGCCACTCTAACAGGAACTCAGCCATGACTTAGAGGTCGATATATTTTTTTTACACCAGGTTGTCCTGCTGCGACAGGATTCTCCTCACACTCAATCAAAGGAAACAAGCAGAAGTTGATGAAAAGCAGGTCAAAGGTTTGGGAGGAAGTCCTCTCAGCAGTGCGTACAGTTTGTCATAACGTTTCCCATCATCCCCTCAAGCTGTCCTCTGATTGCTTTCATGTGTTGACCCACATGAGCGTTGAGAAGCTTGCGTGTCCCACAGGATCACAGACGATCGGCGGCGGCGGCGGCGGCGGCTGGACGAGTTGGTGTTGCTGCAACGCGCTGCTGTGCTCGGTCTTCTTCCTCTCTGAATGTCACACTGCGGTTCGGTGTGACGGCTGCTGTCTGTCGCCCTCTCGCCATCCACACGACGCACACGTGGAGAAATTATGCATTTTATCGCTAAAACTGAATGTGGTGTAGTGACGTGATAGACTGAGTAGCAGCTGGCGGCGGGAGTTTGTTACACGTGAGGCAAAAGATGGAAACAACACGGAGCTTTAGGAATCCCTGACGGAGATGTTTCGATTCCCGTTGATGGAGGAAATAACCTGCAGATCAATCTGTGGTGGTAATAATCCTTCCCAGTGTCGGTGCTTCGTTGCACCTGTAACCACACCCACCAGTGATGTCACCATGTCCTAGAGTACACCTGCGCTTAACTGCAGGTGAGAGGTCATATTTTCAGAGGGTGTGAAGTCACTTCCTGTTTCTGGGTCGGAACTTAAATCATCTTTCAGGAAATAAGGAAACAGCTTTTCATAAGCCACATGCAGTTCTTAGCAGCGTTGCCCTTTAACCCCAGTCACTGTGATTGACAGCCCTTAACCCCGCCCCCTCTGCCTGCACTTGTTGCACCTGTGTTTGGAGCCGTGCCCAGGGCTGCAGCACAGCGACGTATAGAAAGGTTATAAAAGAATCTTATTAATATTAATATTCAGACTATAAAGAAGTTTTATTTTTTAGTCCAAAGTGGTTGGAATCAGTATGTACATAAAGACACAGATAAGAATATCTTTAACAAATATATTTAAGATGAGAGGGGAAGAAACAGGAAATGAGCTCGTGAGTCAGAGCTGTTGTTACTGACGTCGGCTTGATGTGACGTTCGGGCGACTGTGAAGAACGTTAGGGGAACGTTTTTCAGTTTAATTTGATGTTGAAAAATCGTGGAATAATGTTTTCTTATTGCAGTGCCCTCAGATGTCAGTGGTCCATCAGAGCAGGGTTTCCCAACATGGGGCTGGACCCCCGTTAAGGGTCACATGGCGACTGAAGAGGTGCATCGTCCCCGACTTTATTTGTTAGTCTGATATGCAGCGAAAGATTTTATCTCCATTTCAGTCTTTTAAACAGCAGTCTTACTGAGTGACTGCAACAAATAAAAACAAAAAAGTAAAAAAATGGCAGCAAATTTGAGAGAAAATTTTAAATTTATATATAAAATATTTAAAAACGTCATTTATGTTGCTTTGCCAAAAAAAAAAAAAACCTGGAAATTTAGAAAACTGGTTTCTTTTTTCCGTTTGGTTTGGTGGAGGAAGTGAACTGATTAATGTTCTACTGACTGTTGCCATTATTTTGAAAGCAGACTTCCTGGATTGGGAGAGTCTGTGAAGGAGACTCGAGCTTTTTGACGTGAGACAAACGTTAACGTGCCTGAAGTTTGGAAGCTTTTAGACTGAAAAACGAGCAGCAGGTCAGTGCGAGTGTGAGTGAGTTTGTCCCCTCTGGGCTTCTGTAGGAAGTCCGCTCTGTCGTCGACCTCGTGTTCTGTCTGTGTGGAAGAAATTCTGGTCCATCGGTGGTTCAGCATCGGTTGGTTGTGTCGGCGCAGGCAGCCGACGACGTTTCGGAGGTTAAAACTTTAGGACGGACTTGGGAAAGGTCTGTGTGGGTCAGGGAGGTGATGAAGGGGGCAGGAAGTCTCTTCGTGCAGCCATGTTGGATGAAAATGTTACTGCGCTAAAGTTTGCTGGCGTTTGAGGTGTGAAGCTTCTGAGTTCGTCCCCGTGATGAGTTTTTCTCAGAAAGCTTGTTTGAAAGCAAAGACTGCAGAAAAATCTCTGAAAGAGTCATTTCATGTCCCTCAAATTTTATTTTTGTCTTCTGCCTCAGGTCATTTTAAGACACACAGAGGCGGAACGATCTCATCTTCATTTTCTTCTTCACTACTTTGCTCTTTTCTTCCTGTTTACTGCCGTTACGTTCAGTGTATTTGTATTCAGCGTAAGTAGAAATACACTAAATGTATCCGTTCATTTGACAGTATTTTCACTTTAAGCGAATCCCTGAAAGGAGCAGAAGCTTCGCTGACTGCAGGTTTTCAAAATAAAACCAGACTAAAGGGTCCTTCAGACGACTGCACTTCCTGTTGGTTCAGGCTGTCTTTGTAGCAGAGACAGAAGAAGAAAAAGGACGTGCGATCAAAGTGTGACCAGTCGTTTGTGCCCACGTGAACATCAGAGAAAGTCAGGACAGACGCGAACGCTTCAACAGGAACAAATCACTCTTTCTACTGTTAAAATTCTCTCTGAGGGATTTATTTTCCTTTAAAATTAACCAGTTTTCTTTTTCAAAGCCAAGTTGTTTTATTTTGACGCTCAGGCGTCACTCTGAAGGTCAAACCTTCAGTCTTGTTTTAAAAAATTCATCCCATCTGTTTGTAACACTGACGTCATCCCCTCCACCTGTGTGTGTGTGTGTGTGTGTGTGTGTGTGTGTGTGTGTGTGTGTGTGTGGGGCAGCTTTCTGTTGTTATGCAATAAACCTGTTGTGAGTTCATGTGCGGTTCCAGACTCTGCCAGTAGGGGCAGTCGTTGACCAGCGAGGTTTTGTGTGTGTGTGTGTGTGTGTGTGTGTGTGCGCGCACGCGCAGACTAGGGATCAGTTAAAGGCCATATTTCTTATTTTTCATATTTTTTATTGATGTATGATATTAATTGCTCTCATATTATTAATGTCATTGTGACTTTTCATGTTTTTAGGCTCTGGAGGATAAAATGAGCGTTTTTGTTTTCTGCGTTTCTTTGCTTTGTATTTGAATAATAAATTGACTTTTGTTCCATTCAGATTTTTATTTGAACCTTGTGATAAATAACCAGGGAATGTTGAGTGTGTTGTACATATGAATATGTTTTCAAACCAGAGGTGCTTCTGGAGCTAACAGGAGACGTTTTTAAAGAGACTGTACCTTCACATTATTTTCCAGAAAATAAACAAATGAAACCTGGAACAGCTGAGCTCTGCTTGTGTTTACTCTGAAGTACTGCACAGTGGTTTTTATTTGGTTTTAGATCCTGCAGTGAAATTGAAACTTCAGTATACAAGTATAATCAGGAAAATGTATGAGTAGTACTACAGGTACTCAATGTAGAAACCTGTTGGGTTGTTTAATGTATAATAAAGCATCAGATTGTACTTAGTAACTGAAGCTGTCAGATAAACGTAGTGAAGTGAAAAGATTTACCTCTGAGAGGTATTAGAAGACAAGCAGTTCAGTCTCATGAGAAACATACTGCAGTGTAGTGGCTTCACAGAAACACACTTTGAGTCAGTAACATCACATCAGTCTTTGTTCTCTGGGCTTCAGGAGACTCGGACTGTGCCGGACGAGCTGCTGGGAGCCATTTTATGTTTGCTTTCACTCACTTTTTTCATATAGATCTAACTTTTTAAAACAAGTCTCCAGCCTAATCACACAGCTCTTCTACTGCGGAGAAACTTCACCTGACTGTCCGCCGGCCTCGGCGGTGAGGAGATAACGGCTGGATCCCATTTTGGGGTGGACTGTTCCTTTAAGCCGTGTTCATATTAATAGACCCGCTTTATATTTACACACCCGCTCTTCACTGCAAGCTGCTGGCCAACACACACCTCACGCCCAGATGCTCCACTCGGTTGGTTCTGTTTGATTAAGTATGTCCTAACTATAATAAATAACCTTTAACGGGTCGTTGGCACTGCGGGCCCCTGCCTGCCGCGGTGCTCATGTGAGATAAATGTGAGTATTTGTATCACAGTATAATGGCAGGAATACACACATGGTGTAACTGCAGTGAAATGAGAAGGAAATGACTGATTTCAGTCAGGAGCGCAAACTGTAATCAAGTCAAATCTAAAGTATGGCGGCCTCAGCGGGACACTTCATGTACCGCACCGTATTCGTGTTAACGGATAGTGTTCGCAGTACTGCAGTGTCTCCTACCCCGGAGCGGAGTACTCGCTCCAGTCCTGAAGGTCCCGCAGCAGCGGCCAGTCTGTGTTTAAACATCCTGGACCAGCAAGAACTCATCCAGCAGCTCAGTTTCTCTTTGACAGCCGCAGCTGCGTCAGAGAAAAATCAACAACGCCGGAAACAGGGAGCGCTGGCTTCAAAATAAAACCATAACGGCCGTCACGCTTAAAGAAGAATAAGAATCACCTTCTACTGGCAGTATACATATTTTTACATACACTGAACTTTTCCTCTGCATTTAACCCATCCTTGGTAGAACACACGTGCAACACCCAGCAAATTACATGCAGCGAACACACACACACACAGGAGCAGTGGCCTGCCACTGTCAGGCGCCCTGGCAGCAAATAAATAAATAAACAAAGTGACAGTGAGGCTTCCGGAGTGAGTGAGCGTTTCTGATCCCATGAAGTGATTCGCAGCAATGGTTACATTACACTTTTCTTTATTTGAAAATGTGTGATTTTCCTCTTTGTGTCGATTGGTTCCTTGTTGACTACAACTTCACCAAACATATTCAAGTAATAAAAGCAGCTCCACGTGTTTCCTTTAGAGCAGATCAAACTGCTGGTCACACGCTGCCCCTCAGTTTGAATACTAATTGATCCTGGAGCTGCTGACAGAGCAGGAGGACTGAAACGAGTCGACTGCCTCTGTGACAGCCCCCTGCAGGGCAGAAGCTCAGCCAGCACAGCGAGGTCACGTCCGGATTCAATCACACAAATAATTTATACAACAGGATTACACACAGTCGGTTTGTCAAGGCTAATTCTGATGAAACAACGTATGTTAAAAGACAGCTGTGTTTGTATACAGAAAATAACACGATAAACTACCAGATCTGGTTTAGTTTGGTTTACCTGGTTTAGTTCTTCACCCTGTCTGCACCTGACAGCAGCATTCAGACCATAATGTAATGAGATAAACGTCATGATGGGCGGTCACTAAACGTAAATAACACGGTAAACTTCGTGTACTGTTTTACAGAGCTTCCCTAGGAAAACGTTAATTTGAAGGTCGTTACCGGAAACGATACGTGCGTCTGTCTGCAACTTGGCGGGTCGCTGCGGCTCCTCACAGCAGACAGCAAACATGGACGTCACATGTGAGAGAATGACCTAAACATGATCCTTCCAGACATCTGTGGGAAAAACCAGCAGAGACAACGAGGTACGAACGATTTGATGACACATTTACCGACTTTACTGATCTTATTAACGGACCCGGTAGCCGTAACGTCTGAAACGAGCCGCCTGTTAGCGGGCTAACCCGGGCAGCTAACGAACGTCAAAAGCCTGACTCGTTTAACGGTAACCCCCGTGCGCCCATTATCGGACACGCCTCTCGTTCGCTTCCTTCGGTTTTCTGTTCTTCATATTTTACTCCCGGAACAACCGGATTGAGTCCGAGGCACGCGCCGTGTTTTTATCCTGGTTCACCGCGTGTTTGAGTGTCAGTCACGTTAGCTAAACCTGCGTTTAGCAAGTTAAAATAAACGGCTTCTGTGTTCGTTGTGATTTCAAACTGTGGAAGCGTGGGTCGAGAACAGGTTGCTCCTGGTGTTCAGTTAAAACGGATCTGAGCTACCGGAACACTCACTAAACCGGACGACAACCAACAGAACCTGCTCAGGTCTGCGTCCGGTAATGGAACCAGAGGGCTTTGTGAGTCCGGGCTTTGGCTGCGTTGTAGCGGCAGCGACCGTCGGCTGACACACGACAAGCCGAGGCAGAGCACCTCGACACACGGGCAGTTCTCACTTCACAACACTCTGGTTTCTGGATCATACAAAGTCACGAACGGCTTTTAAGAAGCAGAAGAAGTAAAGGCAGTATAACCGTGTCCGATAATGGAACCCGGCTGGGTGAGGGGGGGTTGAGGTTTAAATGTCCAGCAGCTGCTCGGGCCTGTTTGTTGCAGTGCAGCTCTCAGCATCAGAGGATTCCTGCAGACTGTGTGCGGCTCACTGGAGGTCTGTCTGTCCGTCTGTCTGTCTGTCTGTCTGTCCGTCCGTCCGTCTGTCTGTCTGTCCGTCCGTCCGTACATACGCCTGTCTGTCTGTCTGTCTGTCTGTCTGTCTGTCTGTCTGTCCACTGATTTCTGCTGGAGGATGAAACACAAACATCATCATCGTCACATGGGCCGACTGTGATGCAGGCAGCTAACACAACCTGAAACCAAGTCTGATCTCTTAAAGTCAAGGAAAAACTCAGCTTTCAAAATAAAAGTGAAAGTGAGATGAAGTGAGGCTTTTCCCAGGCTGCTCGTGTCGTTCAGGTGTGCTCAGGTGCGTCAGGCTCGGCTGATTATTTCAGGTGAAGGTGATTCGTGGCTCCGGATCTGCGGCTCGCTTATCTTTGCTTGCTTCTCCTTAAAAGATGTCCATGTTTTTTCACAAAGTAACGGAGAACAGAGCGCTGAGGGACAATTCCCGCCCTCTTTCTCACCTGTCCGCGAAGCTGGAAGTAGAGCGTGACATCAGAGTGGAACCTGGTGTGACAGGAAGCCACTTCAAGGGGCTCAAATGAGTTTCCTCTGCAGGCGTCCTGGGCTCAGCCTCGTGGTGCGTTCACTGACGCTGCACTGGTTTGACTGTGGGCCAGTTTGTGTTTTGTTACTGGTGTGTTTCATTTTGTGTATTTGTGCTGTGTTGGTGCATCGACTTTGTGTGTCATCTGGTCAGGTGATGCTCTGCTGTTTTTTTTGCTCTGGTTGATCACTTTAGTTATCATGTGACCACCGCAGGTCGCTCGTGATTGGTGATTGGTTTGAGTTAAATGCAGGACACACACACACACGTGCACACACACACACGTGCACACACACACACAGAGGCACACACACTCACACTCACACACTCTGCAGGTGAAGACTGAAGCATGTTTGTGTTGGCAGACTGCAGGACGCCTGAGACGCCGTCAGGACATGTTGTCTCTTGTAAAGAATTTGTCCCTGCAGAGTGACGACTGTGCTGTGATACCGGAGGAGGTTCCTGAGGACCCCGTCAGGCCTCCTGGACTTTCTGACAGCCCTGAGAGGACTCATGGGACAGTCAGCTCACGTTACGGTGGTGCTGTGTTCAGGGTCATCGTGAACAGGATGCACTGGAAGAAGTTTTTATAAGAGAGGAGATTCTGAATTCTGGGCCCAAAGCAGACGGCCGTAAACGTGACAGACCACAGCCAAAACGTTCTCTGGTGCCTTCACAGCACATCGTTCCACCCGGGTGCTTCTGATCAGGGTCCTGCGTGTCCCAGCATGCACTGGGACAGCGTCAGACAGCAGTCCTGGAGTCCTGCAGAATCGCTCCTCTACATTCCTGCTGCGCTGCGTTCACTGGCTCTTGTTCTCAGGAGATTATGCAACATCCCTGATGGACTCACAAATTTGGACGTAATTCTCGTGAGAGGACACGAGCACACCTGTCAAACGCGTCTGCTGTCACATGTCGACAGCATTTCCTGAAGGGTGTGTGCACGCAGTGAAGCAGCAGGAGGCCTTTTGCTTTTGCTTTTGTCTCGTTTGTCATGTGACGCGCCTCCGTCCGCCTGTCCGTCCGTCCGTCCGCCTGTCCGTCCGTCCGTCCGTCCGTCTCTCAGCGCTGTAAAGCATTCGTTAGCTCTCCAGTAAACGATGATTTTAAAATGCGACTTTATCTCTCTGTTTATTTAGTTGTGATTAACGTGAAGGAACGTGAGGTGAGTCTCTGCCCGGTTTGTCAGCAGACAGAAGTCACCTGTCAGGTGGGCTGCTGGCTGCTGATTGGCTGAGTGTGTGCACTCGCTTTTGTTTTGTGTCTGTTGAGTTTGCGTGTTTTTATGAAGGCTGTGAAGTTGGGCTTAGGTTGGTGAAAAAGAAACTGGAAGTTATACTCCTCACAAATATGAAGTTTTATTGAAGTTTTAAAGGGACAGAAGCAGAAATACGCAGTAGTTATACACATCATTTATACATATTAGTTCCGACATGAAACTGCTCACAACGAGGACTGTGGATTTACCTGAGTAACGGGGTCGCGATGGCTGCCGGGAGACGTTACGGTTGAGGTTTGACGTCCACTTGCATCACACTGAAGACAAAGCAGACGTCTCCTCAGCTGGTTTCTCAGGCAGGTAAACAGCACTGCAGGTAGGAGGACACACGTTTGGTCTTCATTCTGGGGTGAACTGTCCCTTTAAGTCTGAAACCTTCAGGGCAGCTTGGTGGACCAAAGCTCGTCGTCGTTATTTCTGTGACCTGAGATCATCTGTGAAATGACTTGAAAGTGAAGTGTGTGTGCGTGCGTGTGTGTTCGGTGGCCCTCGGCCGTGTTGGTCAGCCTCCGTCCTCCGTCCTCAGCCTCCATCTGTGGCTGAGTGTTGTTGTTGTTGTTGTTGTTGTGTTCTCTGCAGAAGCTTGTGGTTTGTTTGTGTGTGAGGCTGACGGTTTCGTTCATGTTTTGTTTCAGTGCAGAGAAACAGTGAAAACGTGTGCTGAAGCTTTGCTGCTTTTCCTCTCAATGTGTTTGTGATCATGTTGAGCTTTGGACTGTTGGTTGGACTGAACAAACTCTGTGAAGGAGACACTTTGTCCTCTGGCTCTTCGTGCTGAATTACAGTGAAAAGACTCACCAGCTGCAGTCCAAACGAGCTCCAGCTCAGGATCTGAAAACTTCCTGTAGCTTATTGCTGAGCTTGCAAACCTCCTGAAGCCACCTTGACCTGCCACACCCCCTCCACATGCACACACACACACACACACGGGTCCAGTTTCAGGATGTCCACTGAAACCCCTCTGCCTGTACAGTCGTCAGACTTCATCTGGACTGCACAATAGAGCACCGAGGAGTCCTGATAAGAGTCCTCATCTGAGGTTAAATATCAGTAAGACGAGAACAGATGCAGTATTTCACACAGCAGGTATCACATACAGTATGCATAGTATTTGTGTGTGTGCTCAGTGAAGGCTGCTTCACCTCAGCAGCTAAAGAAAACTTAATGATGAAACACAAACGCAAATCCGTCACTAATGCATTGGCTTCTACTGTACTGCATTGGCTTCTACTGTACTGCATTGGCTTCTACTGTACTGCATTGTGTTCTACTGTACTGCATTGGCTTCTACTGTACTGCATTGTGTTCTACTGTACTGCATTGGCTTCTACTGTACTGCATTGTGTTCCACCAGACTGCATTGGCTTCTACTGTACTGCATTGTGTTCTACTGTACTGCATTGTGTTCCACCAGACTGCATTGGCTTCTACTGTACTGCATTGGCTTCTACTGTACTGCATTGGCTTCTACTGTACTGCATTGTGTTCTACTGTACTGCATTGTGTTCTACTGTACTGCATTGTGTTCTACTTACTGTTCTACGTACTGTTCATATGGTGCAGGTCATGACATCACCCAACATCCCCCCTGAGCAAACAGCAGCGAGGAAAAACTGACCAATGACTGGCAGCTAAACTTCTTTCAATCTAATCTGGTCGACTAATCGTGGCGGCTCCAAACGCAAGCGGTTAGGGTTAAAACTAACCCTAAAGATGAACACGTTGAACAGACTTGCTAAAGTAACGGCGGCTCCAGACTCTGGCTCCAGATGATGTCACTAGAGCAAGATGGCCGCACTCGTGTTCAGGATATTTTGGTTTAGAGACTGTCAGCCATCTCTGTTGACCAGCAGTGTTAAGTGTGTCGACTTCCTGTTTGTGTTTGTTTGTTCCTCTGGTTGTTGTTGAGGTTGTGGACGTGGCGTCGCCACATTAGTGATTTTGGAAAGCGGCTGCGTGTCCTCTCAGTCGTCCTGATGCTGCTGTTCAGAAAGTGAGTCAGCGCTCGGTGGACGGACTAAATATAAACTCCAGATATTTAAATCTCCTCCAGGACTCGTTTCTGCTCCTCCACTTTCAGTGTCTGTCTGTGTCTCTGTCTGTCTGAGTATGTCTGTCTGTCTGAGTCTGTCTGTCTGAGTCTGTCTGTCTGTGTCTCTGTCTGTCTGTCTGAGTCTGTCTGTCTGAGTCTCTGTCTGTGTCTGTCTGTCTGAGTCTGTCTGTCTGAGTCTGTCTGTCTGTGTTTCTCTCTGTCTGTGTCTGTCTGTCTGTGTCTCTGTCTGTCTGTCTCTCTGTCTGTCTGAGTCTGTCTGTCTGTGTCTCTGTCTGTCTGTCTGAGTCTCTGTCTGTGTCTCTCTCTGTCTGTGTCTGTGTCTCTGTCTGTCTGTCTCTGTCTGTCTGTGTATCTGTGTCTGAGTCTGTCTGTCTGTGTCTCTCTGTCTGTGTCTGTCTGTCTGTCTGTCTGTGTCTCTCTCTGTCTGTGTCTGAGTCTGTCTGTGTCTCTGTCTGTCTGTCTGTGTCTCTCTGTCTGTCTTTCTGTCTCTCTGTCTGTCTGTGTCACTGAGGAGGCTTTAAATAACACAACATGGTTTTCCTGGTTCTGCTCGGGGCCTGGACCTCAGACCTCTACACTGTGTCTGGGTGCAGTTAACTGAGCTTTGGACATAAACAGGACTGAAGACACTGAGACGCTTGGACATTAAGGATGTCTCGAGTAGCATTAACATTCAAGATGAAAAGACAAGCTGCAGTGATGGGAGGTTTAAACGTTTCCATGACACGTGTGACCTGAAGGAGCAGCACACGCACACAGACACACACAGACACACACACACACACACACACACACACACACACACACACACACACACATACTGTTTGCTCCACAGACGTAGCTGCTGTGTCCTGACTGCAGGTCGGGTGGAGGAGGTGGAGGTTTTACAGCCGCCTGTAACTTTCACCAGAGAAACATGTCGGTTTTAGGTCAGACAGTTTAGCGGTCAGTCTCTGCTGTGTCGTGTGTTGTGTGTAGAGAGTACACACAGTACACACAGTACACACCTTACTGCATTGTACTCACTTACTCTGCCTACTTTACTGCGTCAGGTCATCGATGGCCATCTAATACACAGTTAATGTTCTGTTGATTCGCTCATTTCAGCGGTTAGGTCCACTCCTCTGTGCAGCGGGAGCTGGTCATGTGACTGCTGTGACGGATGATGTCATAATGACATCACTGAAGGTGTTGAGGGACGACATCCGTCACTGGTGTATGAGATGCTCGTGTGTTGCTGTGACACCAAGAGGAGACAAAGAGTCACTGTGATCCACGACCCTCCGTACCAGCTCACACACCACGCGCACACACACACACACACACACACACACACCATGCACACCACACACACACTCACACTCTCTCTCTCTCTCTCTCCCTCCCTCCATCCCTTCCTCCTATGCTGCGTCTCTCTCAGCTTTTCACTTGTTGACAACCTGAAAATTGAAAGCTTGATTTTTCTTCCCCTCCGCACCGCCGACTTCCTGTGGCAGCTTTTCAAACTAAGTGTCCCAGCCAGCCCTAAAGACTGACAGCTGCTCAGGTAGGACACGAGGCCGCTGAAAGACGAGACGGGGGAAACGCCTGAGAGGTGTTCTGTAGCGAGAACAAACAGAAGCAAAGGTCTTTTATTAACACCATCGCAGTTTGAGTTCCCGTGTTGGGTCACCTGCAGGCACCTGCTCAGGCCGTGATGCTCAGCGGTTTGGTCTATGAACTGATCTGACAGATCTGGAGGCTGGAGTTTGTGATGCTGATGAGTTGATGAGAAGTGATTTTAATATTCAGCCCGACCTTCGTCGTTGGTGATGTGACTCACCGATCTCACCGGCGGGCTCTCAAACTATACCAGAGACAGTGAACAGGAAGGACGCCTGCTGGGGTTTCCTGTCCCCTCGTCTGAAAGTTGACGTTGTGGACGAGTGAAGTGAAGCAGAGAAAGAGTTCAGGTTTCAGAAGCAGGTTTGAGTGGATCGATGGAAACCACAGCTGATAGCGAACGAATGGTGCAGCTGCGCTCACTATTAATAACGTCCTCATTTGACAAAGACTTCCTCTCGGGCGTCTCACTTCCTCTTTACTGCGACCCCGAGCGAACACTTTGATAAAAACACTTCTGCTTCAGCTTTAGGTGTCACTGAAACGAGCACGACGACCTGCCGTCTGCCGGAAAGCTGATTTGAAAACGGCTGATGTTCCAGTTTGTGAGCTTCAGAAAGTGTCCAACTCTGTCTGTCCCCTCTCCTGTCCCTGCCTGCCCTGTCTCCTCGTCCCAAATAATCATTTTCATTTCAGACATTTTAGTCTGAAGTTTTCAAATCCATTTCAGCTTGTCAGCTTGTTTCTGTTTAATATCTTTGTGAACTAAACGTAAGATGGTGAAGCTTGGGTGTCTCACTGTCTCACTCAGACAAAACGATTTTCTGCTTTCTGACATTTTACGGACCAAACAACAGATAGTCCACAGTACTTTCAGTCCTGTTTTAATGATCATAAATGTGATTGACTTTGACAGTAAGAAACTGAGCGTCCTGCACTGCAGTGAACTCGAGGTGTCCACGAGGAAATGTGGGCTTTTTGGTGTGTGTTTGTGTGTGTGTGTGTGTGTACACATGCAGGGTTTCCATTGTTGCACATGAGCCATTGAAAAAGGGAAGCGATTGTGATGAAATCAGCCGTTTCGGTTAAAAATTGCAGCTGCTGCTTTGCTGCTTGGTTTGGTCCAGTTCATCCCAAAGGTGTTGGATGGGGTTGAGGTCAGGGCTCTGTGTGGGCCAGTCAAGTTCTTCCACACCAAACTCATCCAACCATGTCTTTATGGAGCTTTGCTTTGTGCACTGGGGCACAGTCATGCTGGAATAGAAAAGGGCCTTCAACAAACTGTTGGTGGTGTGTTTTATCACCTCGGAGACCTGTGGTGTCACATGTGCTGCTCTGTCACCAGTATGTCATCGATGAACAGGAAGTGGGCTGAGAGCTCTCTTTCCTGTTTGCCAGCTGACCCCCCCCCCCCCACTTCCTCCTCCTCTGTCCTGTTTAATGCGTCTCTCTCACTTTCACCGTGTGATCACAACGATGGGCGTCCCCTCGCAGGACAAAATATCTCTGGTTTAAAGAAAGGGAAGGAAGTTAGTTTGAAGCGTCTGACTGACCTGCTCAGTGAGTTTAAACGGCTGATTATTACTGTTGACTGAAAGCGTCTGAAATGAGTGTGTCTGCGTGGCGTCTTTGCACAAACCCGCTCGTATCTTTACGTGAATCAAGCAGAATCTCCTCAGCTGTGTGTGTGGTGTGTGAGCTTTGGGGATTCAGCCGTCGCTCCAGCTCTGATCTGAGACAGTGGACAGACGCTGTAGACAGAGGAGCAGGAAGCGTGGAGACAGACGCGCACACAGTTTTAACACAGGAAGGACGTGCTGTCCACCTGCTCAGGGTCCTGTCAGAGACTCTTCAGTCAGGTGTGGTCTGCTGCGACCTGAAGAGACGTTTTCGGAGGACGTGTGGACAGTATCTGTGTGGACAGCTGGGCGCTGTTGTTTGTTTTTACGGCAAACGGTCACCATCGCTGACTCACTTTTGCCGAGTGGTTTTCATTGTCACAGTCAGCGTCCCCCAAACTCAACAGGTCATAAATTAAACCCAAAAGGTGAATGAAGTCGTGTTTGTTCTCAAACCCGAGCAGGTTTTAATCGTCTGTGTGAGGCGATGCAACACGTTTGTGCGCACACACGATGATGTCCTGTCCTGCAGCCTGCACTGCTTTATTTACTGCCAGATCCAACATTTCAGCTCCACTTTTGGCAGAGTTTTCAGTTTCAAAGTGAAGGTTTGTCTTCTCGTGATTCATTCAGTGTTTCCCTCCAGCCTGTGGAGGGCAGCGGACATTCGCTGTTACGTAAGAGTGTTTTCAGCATCTCACAGCATCACCACACGTCCTATTTTTATCACACACACACACACACCAGCATGTCCTCTGCGAGTCAGTTTAGTCACTCATTGATCTTGTACATAAACACCACCGTGACTGCTCTGTCCCAGTCTGTTATCGTTGGCTCTGTGGCTGAAGAAATAAACGTAAAACAAAATAAGACAGAAGAGTTGGAGGTTGGCTGGTGAGGTTGTGGGCTCTGACTCCCGATCGGCCCGAGTTAAGTCTACTAACCAGCAGCTCTGTGGGGTTATGTGCTCGTGATGCAGGCCGTTCACTCAGCTGTCTGAAACCTGCCTGGTTTCTCCCCTGTTTGTTCACCTGGATAGTTTTGTTGGGAGCTGCAGAGGTTTGCAGACGTCGGCCTTCTCCTCAGTGCAGTGGAACTGGATGACACTTAACTTGCGGTGCTCAAAGCACCAAAAGATACATCTGAAAAGCTCACAGTAATGATGACCTGGTAACTCCAGGACCTTGTAGGAGTAGGAGCAGTTTCATGTAGGAACTATTTTCTTTCTGTCTCACTGCACAGAGGGAAACGTGGGCCCAATCATGGGTGAAAGGCTGGCTAACCAAGTTAAAATATTTGTTTAAAATATGTACACTTCACATAATTGACCCTGACTGTCTTTCTCTTCACAGTGGAGGGCAGACAGGCGGCATGACAGAGGAGAAATGTCCCCAGCTGGTGGACTACTTTGTAGTGGCAGGTCTCGACCCTGCGGGGCCCTGGAGGTCCTTGGACGAGGATGGCAAGACCTCCGTCAACTCCTCATCGACTTCGTCGTCTTTGTCGGGACGAGCGGTGGAGTCGGTGACGGACCTGGCGGTGATCGCCCGGGGGCTCGGGGAGGAAGTGCCGGAGGGCTTCACCTGCATTGAGAGGACGCTGGGCGGACACTCGGCCGAGCTGAGCGCCGGCCTCATCAACAACCCACACCTGTACCTGTGCTACCGCCGAGGACAGGACAAACCACCCATACTGGACCTGGGGTGAGACGCCAGCTGTTCCCGCCAATCGGCTGTTTCGGTTTGGGAGTGAAAATGATTTCGCTGTGGAGTCCAGACACTCAGAAATATCCCTGAAGGATCTGAACAGCCATCACAGGGCTCGTTATTAATTTCTGTATTTATATATAAGTATGGGAAATTAAATAAAATAGGATTAAAAAATGCATAAAATAATAAATTAAATGGAAAAATTAGAAATAGAAAAGTGGAATTAATTTTAAAAAGCAATTTCATATATTGATAATTTTTTTTTCTTTTTTAATTTTGGCTGTTCTGGTCCTCCGTACAGGCGTAAGTTACACTGGTGGATTTCAGGGTTGGTATAATTAATAATGAAGATGTAATTTATTCTGCTGTTTTAATCTGAAATGACTGCAAGCCGCCAGTCGGCCTCACACAGAAACCAGCACACTGAGTTCATGTGATGCGCGTTAAAGCTGAGGCTTATGTAATGAAGAGGATTATGTAACGCAGTGGTGGGCAGCCTGTCGTGTTCTGGACTCCCGTTGGCGTCACACACTCGTCTCTTTTGTTTCTGTCATGTCCAACTATTTGATTATTCTGGATTACACTCGTTAGGGGATAACGAGGCAAATCCTCTTACGTTCCACATCGCAGTAGATATTTTTTCTGTCGTTTTGGGGCTGTGGGGAATCAGACTTAAACCTCCAGCTCATCAGATGGAGTCTGATTCTGTGGGGCTAATTTCTGAGGTCTTCTCTCAGACGCTGGGAGAGACACGAGGCAAAGATCTTGCGGGACAGGGACAGACAGAGTTGGGACCAAGTCCTTGCACTCGAGTCCCAAGTCCTAAACTTTCATTTTGAGTTTCGTGCCCTAAAAACATTTTAATATGTCCACTACTTTGGTTCAGGACCAAATACATCGACATTCACATCAGCCTATTTGTGTTTTATGGCTAATTAGCATAAGTTAGCGTGCTGAAACTTAAATTTCCTGCAAAATAGCAGCATGTGAGCCAGCTGGTGCCAGCATGTTGTTGGTGACTCAGTGACACTTTGTGATCCGATTTGGCCTCCCAGAGTAAAACACATCTGTTGAAATCTGAGTTCTGTCGTGTTTCAAACCATCTCCAAATGTGTTTGGGTTCAGTTCGGTTTGGATATCCAGTCTGGATGTTGTTTAATGACCGTCACAGTCGTTGCTAACCTCATCAGCTCTGTGGTGAACCAACATGTTGACACAGTAACAGTTAAAATCATCACCACAGAGATTCTCGTCAGCTTCAGAAGAAACGTTTTACGGCAGGAGGAGGGAGCTGATTCGCCTGAGTGTCGTCCTGTCGCTGCAGGGTTCTGTATGAGGGGAAGGAGCCGCTGAAGCAGGGCTGGTACGTCATTGAGACCACGCCCTACAGCCGCTCGGCCAGCCTGAGCTCCGGCGGCGCCCCGACGGCTCACCGGGTGTTTCTGACGTACCGGCGGGCTCTGGACTCGCAGGGCCTCCACACGCTGGGCGTCACCGACATCGCCCTGCTGCTGCCCAGCAAAGGAGAGGTCGCGCCGCACACCTTCTGCCGCGTCGACAAGAACCTCAACACTGGCATGGTGAGACTTCCTTCATTCTGCTGTTTGTGGAGCTGCTAGCGATGAGTCACTTCCTGTGGCGGCTTCACAGTAAACGTCAAGAAAAGCAGAAAAACATTGAAACAAGTGAAAGTGAATCTGCAGCCAGAGATAAATCAGCACCCCTATATGTGTTCATTGTGTTGTTGAAGAAGTGGTGGACTCTGCAGGTCAGTTTGTCTGTTTGTCTGTTCTCCAGTGGGGTCCGGGTCTGTACGTCTGCTACAAGAGAGCTGTGGCCAAAGCCAACGCCCTGGTCTACAAGGCCTGTGAGTATCCAAACCCCAGCTCAGGACTTTCAAACCGTGTGAATACGCTTTGCATTGGCTTTGTGTGTGATGAAGCCACATGAAAGATTCACTTCATGCTTAGTGTGAACACAAAGAAATTCTTTCCACCCAACATGGTAGAGGTTTAAAGGTTTAAACATGGCTGAGAGGGACGTCCTTGTGTCTTCTGGCAGCTCGACAGGACATGTTTCCCCAGCTGTCACAAGCGAGGGAAGTGAAGGTTTGGTTGTCACAGCAGAGACAAATCAGTGTTTTGTTAAGATGAAAATGTTCCCGTGCTGCAGGTCTGCTCAGCCGGTACCCGGAGGAGGACCTGGAGTCGTTTCCTCTGCCGGACTCGGTGCCAGTTTTCTGTCTGCCGATGGGCGTCACCGTGGAGAGCTGGCCTCTAAACACCAAGTACCAGCTGCCCGTCTTCTCCACCTTCGTCCTCACCTCCGCCTCCGGGGACAAGGTGGGGGAAGCAACACCACATACACGCAGATTTCTGCTTAAGAAAACCAGTGAGCGCAGAGGATTCTGTTGAGGCTGTTTTAAACGCTTCCTGTCTGTGAAAACCCTCCCGCCCTCCCTGCAGGTTTACGGAGCGGCCATCCAGTTCTACGAGTCGTTCTCCCGGGAGCTGCTGTCGGAGCGGCAGAGCGTGAGGCTCGGCCTGCTGAGCGTGGTCGACCGGCGGCCCATCACCAACCGCAGCCTGCAGGTGAAGAAGAGCATCTGCGTCCTCTCCCACTGGCCCTTCTTCACCGTCTTCCAGAAGTTCCTCACCTTCATCTACAGATACTCCATCTCCGGACCACACGTCCTGCCGCTCGAAAAGTCAGTCCGCCATCTGAGTTTGGAGTTTTTTTTCCTCCTCATTTCAGATGATTTCAGATCACATTTTTGTTTTTAGCCTGAATCAGATCTGCTGCTGGTCTGCAGCCGTTTTATTGATGATGTATTTATCACGTGAAGAAAGACCTCAGCATGAAAATTTTCTTTAATTCTCAAAATGTGCATACATTTTTCATCAGTGTCTTCGTTTGAGGGGAGGCTTTTTTAGCCTCCAGATGTCAGCTGATATTCTGAGCTTCACAATTTTGAGCTGAAACTCTGAATACGAGTCGGATGCCTCCAGAGTACTTTATTACCACCCAGAAATGTGGTTTTATTGATGTTTATTGATTTGATTTGTGTTTGCTTGCCCTGCAGACACATCTCCAGCTTCATGCACAACGTCCCGTTTCCCTCCCCCCAGCGGCCTCGCATCCTCGTTCAGGTAAAGACGAGATGACACTTCTGGTTCTCTTCAGGTCATCACAGATAATGAATGATGTGACTTTGGAAGTGGTTTGACAGACCGGAAGAGCTCGCCGCCGATGTTGCCCCTGGTTTATAAAATCAGGCCCAGAGGAAGTCGCGCACAGAACTTTATTGATATTACTGACCTAATTGCTTCACTTCCTCCTTCAACAGGATGAAGGTGGTGATCCGGTAGCAGCCTCAGCAGGGTAACTGTGCCCAATCAGAAGCAGTCAGGCTACTGATCGTTTCCAATTGCTTGAGCTAATTCTGTCAATAAAAAATAATTCACTGATGATCAATGGGGTTCAGATGTGATTTCACTCAGCTGCATGCAGGTGGACGATGATTTCACATCAGCGATAATTTAAAATGAAATTTCCTGCGTGAGACCAAAGATTCATACATTTTGAAAGTAAAAATGCTGTTCATCATTCATCTCAGTTATGACAACGTTTTACTCACCAGCTTCAGCTTTACGAGGGCTGGCTGTTTCACTCAGGTGTGAAATCCTTAAATGCAGAGCAGACGTTCAGGTGGTTTACCTTCTCTGTTGCCACTTGAGTGGTGGTTGAGACCAGCAGGTTTGTTGAACACCTGTCTGACAGCTCGTGTACCTGTAGCCTTCTCTCCCTGTGACCCAAATCTGTTTCGTTTATCGACCTTCAGAAATAAACTGAGTGAGTAAAATCTCCTCATAACTGGAGGAATGAAAAGCGATCAGATGAAATCAGATTCTTCCTCAGGTGTGTGTGTTGTGAGTAACGCTGACTGTGTCTTCCAGCTGTCCCCGTATGACAACCTGCTGCTGTGCCAGCCCGTCTCGTCTCCACTGCCTCTCAGGTCAGTGAACACAAACGCAGAACAATCACTGACTCTGGGTCAGTCAGTCCAGCCTCCACAGCAACAGCATCTGCATGTGGAGGATCATCACTACAATACATTTTATATTTTTGGTACACCATTGTTATCTACTTTCACTGTTATCAGTTTATTATTGCTGTTGTTCAGGGGTTGGGCTTGGCTCCTTACTTCCAGTGAAGGGAAATCTTAAAGCCTTCCCAAAAGAGTGGAAGCTGTTACAGCTCAAAACTATTCAGAGTGAAATGCCATTCAAGTCCCTGTTGATCTGATGGTCAGGTGGTCCAATACTTTTGTCCATACAGTGTAGGTTACATTCCATCCCTGTGGTGTAACGCACTCCAGGGTTAGAACACACAGTAATCGTGTCCTTATTGTGTGTGAAATGAAACGATGGTGTGCGTGTGTGTGTGTGTGTGTGTGTGTGTGTGTGAGACAGTGGTGCGAGCTTCCTGAAGCTGCTGCAGAACCTCGGTCCAGAAAATGCCTGCACATTGCTGCTCGCTGTCCTCACTGAACACAAACTGCTGCTCCACTCTCTCCGGCCAGACGTCCTCACCTCTGTCAGCGAAGCCCTCGTCTCCGTAAGACTAGAACACACACACACACACACACACACACACTCTGACTGTATTTAATAAGGTCTGTATGTCTCTCTGTGTCTCCAGATGAGCTTCCCCCTGCGCTGGATCTGTCCCTACATCCCTCTGTGTCCACTGCAGATGGCCGACGTGCTGTTGGCTCCGATGCCCTTCATCGTGGGCGTCCACTCCAGCTATTTCGACCTGTACGACCCCCCCGCCGACGTGGTCTGTGTCGACCTGGACACCAACACCATCTTCCAGTGAGTCCATCACTAAGCTCGACCGGAAAGACAGAAATCAAAACTGGCTTCCATGAGGGCAACAGAAACAATGTCTGATTTCTCTTGTCTCAGGTCGGAGGACAAGAAGCCGTTGTCATGGCGATCATTACCCAGGAAGCAAGGCAAGACTCTGTTCAACACCCTCAGCAGCCTCCACAAGACGCTGGAGAAGAGTGAGTGACTGACAACAGTGGCAGAAAACAGCATCGGGCTGCCTTTTTCTTTCCTTTTTATCTGCATTTTAAAACAGCAAAGTTAGATTAAAACATTAAAGTTAGCACACATATGTTCGACTGAATCTTTCATAGACTCACTCCCTCAGTGAGCAGAGAGTGTTTTTCGATATTAAAGGACCCCCTGCTGTACTTTCCCTTTTCTCCTCAACACTACAGTTTGCACTCCCGGTCAGGAGGAGGCGACGCTGGAGTTCCTGTTGACCGACTACGATCAGATCTACAGGAGTCAGAAGCAGCTGGAGCTGGAGATCCAGGAGGCGTTCCTTCGCTTTATGAGCAGCCTGCTGCGAGGGTACCGAAGCTTCCTGCTGCCCATCACCCAGGCGCCGTCGGACACCACCACCGACTGCAGCTCCCTGTTCAACCTGCAGGGTGCGCACTGGAGCTGAAATGACCAACTTAACTGGTTTATATTCAGGACTTTCAGGAGTTTTTTTTGGCTGTTAATGTGACCAGTACAGTCTAAACCCTCGGTAGTGACCCTGGAGACAGAAAACCCAACAGTCAGTGTGAGACAGAATAAAAGACGATTGAACTATTCCTGATGGAGTTTTTCTTAGAGCCCGAACAGAAGTGAAGCTAAAAAGTAAAGTTTGGGGTTTGAAATGGTTTCCCTTCTTAGGAGCCTGAGTGTGATGCCGGACAGAGTTTGAAGTTTGTTCTGTGGATTTGGATCTGATTGGCTCTACAAACAGTCGTCTGACTTTGGTCGATGAACTTGTCCTCCTCTTTCTGCAGGTTTCCTGAAGTCTCGGGATCGAACACAGCAGAAGTTCTACAGTCAGCTGACGAGGACTCAGATGTTCACTCAGTTCATCGAGGAGTGTTCCTTCGTCAGTGACCGACACGCCTGCCTCGAGTTCTTTGACGAGTGCGTCCAAAAGGTCAGAACCACGACTGCGACTCGCCGTCTGACTGATAATCAGATTCCTGCTGCGTCTTCACAGCAGAAGCGAAAACGTGTTTTACCGTGAAACTGTAGCTCAATAACTTCACAAACATCTCACTTAGGTTTAGTTTGTTTCACGTCATCCAAAGGTTTCTGCTGCAGCAGCAACAACAACTCTCTGGGAACTCCTAGAAAAAGCTGAGTTGATGTAATGAGGTTATTTTGACCAATTGTGGTTCTCCAGGTTGAAGACTACAACAATGAAGAAGATTCCATTCCATTTTAAAGCTGTTAATAATAAGAAACCTGAATAAAAAATGACAATGTTTATTGATCTGTCACCAGGTGGACGTGGAGAAGCCGGAGGAGGTGAGGCTGATCGATCTCGATGAGACTCACAGCGGAGAACACACGGTCTTCATCATGCCTCCTGAAGAACCACAGGAGGCCGACGGGTCAGAGTGTCCCGCCCTCTACAGGTACATAATCGCCGAACCTGAACTCATGAAGGTCTCGTTTAACATTACATGTACTGATGAGATGTCTCCTCATGTGGGTCCAGCTATGAAACCTTCCCCACACTGAGGCCTGAGCTCTTTGACCGGCCCCAGGACCAGCTCCGGGTTCCTGCTAAAGGCAGCGCCCCCAGTAGCCCCGCCCCCCGACGCACAAAACAGGTACAGCAAAAATATTCTCTGACATGAAGAGTTTGGTCTAAAACTAATTAAAGTTGTTAAGTTAGTCTGCCACACAAATAAAAAGTTCAAATATTTAAAACTAACCGCAGTGTTAGCTTCACCAAAGATTACAGTTTGAGTAACCTTTCAGTCATGATGTTTCAGTGTCATGAACACATTCTTCCTCTGACAAAGAGTCGTGGCGTGACCAGGACCTCCAGATACCGGGGTCTGCCCCGAGGTTTCTGCCTTGTAAAAGGAAGTTTGTCCTCACCACTGTCACCAAGTGCTTGCTCATAGGGGTTTTGTTGGATCTCTCTGTGCTGAAAATCAAATCAAAGAGTGTGATTTAGACCTGCTCACACTGGAAAGAGAGCAGAGTTTTTGTTGTGTTTGGTGCTGTATAAATAAATTGAATTGAATTGACCCGAGTTTGATCGGTCCATCCCGTCACAATCTGACCCAGTTTTCCCTGAACCTTGTTACCAGTCTTGCTGTGTATAATTTCATTTTAATGAACTCTTATCAATATTTCACTGCTCATCCAATATTCACAAGTCGCAGACTGTGAGTGTGAGTGAGTTCAGCCTGCAGACGTCAACTGCACAAGTGATTTTCACATGATAAAGATGACCAGTTTAACTATTTTATTTAAGCCACTTACTCCAAACTGGGCAGTGTTTTTTAACCGTTTTATCTTGGTTTTATGTTTTGGGGCGACTCCCTTCCTCTGCTTTGCTTACATTACGTTACAACATTGGTGTTGATAATGACGTGTTTGGATGTACTGTAACACCACCTTCATCTTCTTCTCTGATGCGATCCAACGTCTTTCCCCTCCCAGGAGATCAAGTTGGCCCAGAAGCGAGCTCAGAAGTACTCGACGGTACCAGACATGTGGTGCAAGTGCCTTCTGGGTCACTGTTACGGCCTCTGGTTCATCTACCTGCCCACCTTCGTGCGGGCGGAGAGCGCGAAGGTGCGCGCGCTGCACACGGCCTACGACGTCCTCAAACACATGGAGAACCGCAAGGTTGTGTTGCCGGACGAGGTGAGCCGCTGACCGGGTCACAGACAGATCTGCGTGGGCCGTCTTTAGTGTTTGAGTCTGAACCACTTCGACCGTCTGAGGGGCGGGGGATCAGCACGTAGAGAGTCGTGGCGAAACAGTTAAAAGCTCTGGTTAACATGAAAATATTTTTATTATGACTCAGACGTGATAACGACGACACGTCAGGAAAGTGACACGTGGAGGACAGAACATGTGGCATCATGTCTCAGGTGTCCTTATCGTCCCCCTGGAAACACAACATGTTCCTGTGTACTCATTGTGTGTGGGTTGTCCTCCATGCAGGTTTTACTGTAGTAAAATGTTGTTTGCTGTTGTTATGTGAAGTCACTGAAAATACCTGGAGCTTTTAGTATCACTTCCTCCTGACCAGAGCCCAAATTTAGTCACTAAAAGCAGAACCAGAGACAGAGGATGCACGTTACTCGAAGTGGAAAATGTGTGTGTGCGTTCCAGGTGTGTTACAGGATCCTGATGCAGCTGTGTGGTCAGTACGGTCAGCCAGTCCTCGCCGTTCGAGTCCTGCTGGAGATGAAGAAGGCTGGAATCACACCTAACACCATCACCTACGGATACTACAACAAGGTCCAAACAGACACACACACACACACACACACGCACACGCATGCATGCACGCGCGCGCGCACACACACAAAGTTATCATAAGAGTAAAATATTCTTTATTTTTGCAGCATTTTCACAGTCAGAATCAGCTTTATTCAGTTCAGTTCAATTTTATTTAAAGTACCAATTCATACCAGAGTGTAAACAACACATTCAAAAAAAATAATAAAAGCAGAGAATCAGAGAGAAACAGGTCCCAGTGCAAAACCCCACACTGAGTCAGCAGAACCAGACTCAGTGTAGACCGCCTTCTGCTGTGACCACCTGGGAGGGAGAGGGGGGAGAGAGAGGAGAGACAGGAGAGGGGGGAGAGGACAGACAGGGAGGATAGAGAGAACAGTGCAGAGCAGGAGCAGCAGGATCCAGGCAGGGCCATGGAGAGGGTTCTGGATCCAGCAGCTCCATCAGAGCAGTAGGCAGGGCCATAGAGGGCTCAGGATCCAGCAGCAGTACCAGGCCTCAGGAGGGCGGGGTAGGAGATGCTGGATCCAGCAACATGCTCCAGAAGTGCTGAGAAAAGATGGAGCACAAGAGCTCCGGGGGAGAGGACGAGTTAGTGCTGCACCAGTGATGGGACATGATGAGTGAGTCCTCCAGCTCTGAAAGCTCGGGGTCTAAGGATCTCCCCCAGCTGTCCAAACCTATAGCAGCATCACCAGGGGTTGGTCCAGGCAGAGCCTGAACAGTCCTAACTATAGGCTTTGTCAAAGAGGAGGGTTTTAAGTCTACTCTTAAACACAGAGAAGGTGTCTGCCGTCTGAACTGAGGCTGGTAATTGGTTCCACAGAAGAGGAGCTTGATATCTGAAGGCCCTGGCTCCATAATTACATTTGGTGTTAGCAGTAAGTCTGAATCTAAGGAACGTAGCATCCTTTATTATTTATTGCTTGTCAACATACAAGAAATTTGTATTTTCACTCACAATAAACACCGTAAGATAAGAGAAAAAGAACACGGCAGGCAGATTAAAGACAGACGGACGGACGTCTGTGAGTTCATCAGATGTCCTCTGTCCTCAGGCAGTGCTGGAGAGCAAGTGGCCGTCCACCAGTCAGGGCGGACGTCTCCGCTGGGCCAAGCTGAGGAACGTCCTGTTGGCTGTGGCCCAATTCAGACAGCCAATCAAGCGGCGTCAGAAGAGCGGCTCAGTGGGCTCACGAGGAGGTGAGAGAACCTTCAGCAGATATTTCTCATATGAAGGGAGGACAAAGACCATTTCCTGAGTTGTGCTGATAAGATAAGCATTATTTTTGTCTTTGATAGAAGCGATGATGGACCCCGACCAGAGGCCCCGCCCCCACTCTTCTCTGATTCGTCAGTCCAGCTGGAGTGGCCTGTCAGAGAGCTCCAGCCACGAGTCTCTGACGGGTTTGCTGGTGAAGAGCAACAGTCTGAACAGCATGAAGACCCCGACTGACAGTAAGGCACAAGCCTCCTCTTCCTCACCTTCAGCAAGCGGTGCAGTTCACGTCAGACAGGAACGATAAAGCGTCTGTAGGAGAACAACCCAGACCACCTGTCCCCCCCGGGGGAGATAAATTTAATAAGAAGAACATAAATAGATAATACATAAACAAATGGTAAATAAACAACAAAAAACAACTATCAAATAAAGTGCTGGACTCTAGTATGTCCAGGAGTAAATGTTCAGCTGGGGACTGCAGACATCTGAGCTTCGTCCTCCTGCCAGGCTGGACTCGGCTTTTTAGAAATGAAGTTACTGAGAATATACATTAATAATAATAACGTGTAGTCTATGCCACCTGGTGATCCACTGCTCTTCCAGCTGCCGTAACAAAACAAAGGAAGCATCGTTGTCAGCCCACGTGGCTCGTAGACGGTCAGTGTGGAGTTTTGGTTTAAGTTTCGTCCTCTCTGTCCCACAGAGGTGAAACTCAGCAAGAAGACCATCCTCTGTAACACAGGGGCCAACGGCTCCCGAGACGCCGTCTCTGGAAAACCTCCCATAGGGCGCAGAGACACCTCCACCCCGCCTCCAGCGCCCCCCGCTGGTGTTCTGGTTCAGCGGAGTCAGGTCTGCCTCTCCACCTTCTACAAAGAGTGTGCAGAGTCGGCCGACTCGGAGCTGGACTGCAGCTGCCAGCCAGCAGAGAGAGACGGCAGGTCAGTCAGAACGGCAAATCACCTCAAACCTCAAACCAAACAGAACTCACATTAAGCAGCTTTTTATTTAACAGTCTTCAGTTAGCCTCTGAAAGCTGGAGGATTTTCCAAGATACTGAAAGTTCAAAGTAAATTTCCTCCGCTGAGAGTGGACAGAATAAAGTCTGAGTCAAGCTTCAGCTGCTCGAGAAGACTCAAAGCAGGAATACTTTAACAGAATCTGCAGGCCTCATTTCTAATCCCACGTAACTCTCGTCATTCACCTTTTTGACCTCCAGACCTGCAGGAACGCGCGACTCGGCCAGCAGGAGCAAAGTCGTGGACGAGAATTACAACAACGTCTCCTCCCCGAGCCGAGGAGGTCTGGCAGGGAAACTCCAGCAGCTTCTCACTCCCACCAGACACCGAGTGTCAGTTCGCCGAGCCGCCAGCGTGGACGACCGGCGACCAGGAGGAGGAGGAGGAGGGATAGGACGAAGGGTGTCTGAACAGAGGCAGTCCAGGAAAGCCCAAGTGGCGGAAACACTGCTGAAGGCCAAGGAGAGGCTGGTCAACGCTACCTCAGAGGTGTGACTGAGCAAACCAAACTGTTGTCGTCATTTCATTTCTTTCTTTACTCTTGAAAGCATGAATTGCAGTAACTGGAAACGTGTGACAGTCTCCTCTGCCTTTGACGGTACTGAAAACACCATAAGGCCTTTCAGTCCAGCTGATCGACAGTGTAGATAATGATCCTATAGATGATTTGTCCACACAGTGTCCACATGTCCTGCTCTGAAACGATGAGGAAACTCGATGAGGTGCAGAGGACACAAACAAACAAGCAGATTTTGTATCAAACGTGTTAAACCTGCAGTGGACGTGTTCTCACAGCCCTGCGCCTCATTGGATCACAAAAGAAAAGCATAAAATACAAAAATGTTGGTTTTTGTATCTCATCAACAAACTCATTCTGCTGTTAAGAAATAAGTTGTTGCTCAGATCCGTTTGTGCGTGACTTTCTACTAAACTGGTTCCACGTTGTTCTCTCTCAGAGTTCGCTGTCTGTAGGAAGTGACTTCGACTTGACGGACTCGCCAAGTCCAGCCTATCCTGTGCGCCGGTCTTGGGATGCCAGTCAAGAGGGGGTGGGTCTGGAGGTAAAGGGACGCTGACAGGAAAAGACTGCTGACGTATCCCCGCCTTCAGTATTAATGCTAAGTCTGACCCCTCCCCTTCCTGTGCGTCCAGGTGTTGATGTCCAGCTGCTCTCTGTGTCGCAGCTGTAACTCGCTGGTCTATGACGAAGAGATCATGGCTGGCTGGACGTCAGACGACTCCAACCTGAACTCGTCGTGCCCGTTCTGCTGCACCTCCTTCGTCCCCTTCCTGAACGCCGAGATCTGTGACCTGGGACCGGTCAGCAGGTACAGACGTTCGTCCGTGAACCAGGCTGTCACTCTCACACTTTGATCCACAGTATCTTGACACGGAGAAAATCTATACATTGACTGGAAACGGTTTGGATGTGAACGTTTTGGTTTGGGTACCTTGAAAAGCGCTTGAATTTTCCTCTTGAAAAGCTTTGGGAACCATTCATTCCAACCTTTCCTGTTTGTCCTTTGCTGTCAGTGCGGAGCGCAGCAACTGGAACGTGGAGGACGAGGTGGAGAGCGCAGTCAGGCCCCCCAGTGGTCAGGAGGCCTCGGCGCGACACCAGTGCAACGGTCTGAGCGAGGACTCCAGCTCCGAGACCAGCAGCTACTCGGAGACCAGCAGAACAACCACAGTAACATACATTTCATCACACATGCATTCTGTTGGTGTGTTTCCATATGCTGCTGACCGGCTGACAGTCTCCACCTCCTCCTCCCCAGGCCTCCTCAGTAGGCGGGGCTCCCCAGGTGACGGTGGCCTACCTGAGCCCTCTGGTTCTGAGGAAAGAGCTGGAGAGTCTCCTGGAGAACGAGGGCGAGGCGGTCCTGGCCCAGCCTCAGTTCCTGGAGAACCACTGCATCATCTTCTGGAACCTGGTCTGGTACTTCCAACGCCTTGGCCTGCCCAGTAACCTGCTGCAGCTGGTCCGAGCCTCGCCGCTGGTCAGCCAGTTCCCTCAGGTGACCCTCGGCGTGATGCTGCCCACGCACACCACATTTATGTGTCACTTTGTTGGACAACTTTTAGATCCATTTTACTGGTTCCTTTTGCTTCGGAGTCTGCAAGAAGTCATTAAAAGTCTGCTTTTGTTTCTGTCCTGCTGATTTGTTGTGAGCCTAACGAGGTCCATGTGACTGAGGACGTCAGGTTGTACTGAAGCCTTTCGTCACGTTGCAGTCTGACAGAAAAATCACTAATTTCTCTCAAAAAGTCTTCAAACACAATTAAAAAAGCTGACTTCATATTCTTCTTGTCAACAACAAATCACAGTTTAAAACAACTAAAAAAATTTAAGCTTAAGATTGAAGGTCAGCAGCCGGTAAATGACATCCAGATGTTTTACCTAAAAAATAGAAAATCCAAAAAAACACAAAAATGTCCAGAACTCACAAGCTGCAGTGAGGAAGGTGAGACTGAAGACGACTGATCCGCGGACGTTTGTCTCTCATCCTGTGTTGTTTGTTTGCCAGCCGGAGAGCTCAGCGGTGAGGGTGAGGCTCCTGTGGGACACCCTGACCCCCGACTTGGACCAGTGGCCCCCCCTCTACATCCTCTGGAGGATCCACAGTAAGACAGAGACACACACTCACCTGTTTGTAATGCGTCCAACTTCTTCATGAGACGTACGTCTGTCCTGTGTGGCTGCTTTTCCTGCCGCCTCCCTCCACCAGGTGGCGTCCCCATGAGAAGCTACAGCTGGCGGAGACACAACCACCCCTTCACTCTGTCCTTCCTGGAGGAGGTGCTGCGGTGGGTCGGCATGAACGAGGTGCACAAAGCCATCACCCTCTTCCTGGAGACGCTGTCCAAACAGCCGGGCTCCCCCCGGACTCAGAGGTGGGGCCTGAAGGCGTCTTCCCGCTGCAGAAGCTCAGATACGAGATGACCCAAGTGTTTGTGCGGTCACATGAGTGATAATCCGGTGTGTGTGCTGTGTGTGTGACAGGAGTCTGTACCGAGAGTTCCTCTTCCTCACGCTGGCAGCGATGGGCAAAGACCACGTCGGTAAGATGCAGCTGACTCCTGACATCAGACTGAAGGTTACTGGGTGGCTTAGCGACACCAGTTCTCACTGGAGGAATCCCAGTTCAGAGCACACCTGCTCAGCTGACTGAGGCTTCTGTGCTGTGAGGAGCCTGAAAACATTTTGCTGCCGCTCATACTGTTAAAGGAAGAGTTTTCTTAGATGATTATTGATTATTATTATTGTCGCTATAAAACATTGTGACGAATGTTCAGTTTTTCACAGAATCCAAAACCCAAAGACTCTTCACCTGCTGAAAAGCTCACCATTGAACACGTTGTGTTTGATGGACAGTCGAGTGGAGCTTCTAAGCGTTCAAAGTTTTGCAGCAGTTCTGCCAAACGAGGATGACTTTGACTGTACCTTTAATACAACAACTGAAGTATTTTCATTCAAGAAATGTTGTTGATGGGACTTAGACAGCAGCTGTGTGATTTAAACGCACACACGATCCAGAACGTCAGGAACAAACGCAGTGTGTTGAGACAAAATGCTAATAGTTTCTCCTCTCTTTGTCTCTGCAGCTGCGTTCGACAAAAAGTACAAGGCGGCGTACAATCGGCTCAGCAGCGCTCTGGGTCGAGAGGAGCTGTGTAAGAAGCGAGCTCAGCCTCCAAGCCTCAAAGCCATCGACTGCAGACGCAGCTTCCACCCGCCGCTCGAATGCTGACCGTCCAGGAACCCAACGTCGCCCTGAGAGTAAGAGGAGGGTCCCTGCTGCCTTCACCTGCTTGTATTCCTCGCCTCTCTGCTGCCCCCTGGTGGATGGCGGAGTGCCACGCTCCTTCCTGTCCTCTGTAGCTCAGTTTGCCTCGTCGGTGTGAGTCCAGCAGCTCTTTGTCTACGCTAAAGGTCCTGAGAGCTGAGGCGGCGGATGCAGCGGAGCTGGAAGAAGGTCAACGTGCTGACCTGGGATCAGAAGAAAAGTTGTTGAAGCTCGGGTTTGTGCATGACCAGAAGGATCTGATGTGTCCGTGTGAACTTTCTGTTTTTCCCTGCTTTTTAAAAATGATTAAAAGCAGACCTCAGATTCGCGGAGGAGCTTGGCGTCACTGCTTCTTGGAGGGCTGGCAGAGTGAAAGTTTTAAGCTCAGAGCTGCCAGATGTCAGATTTACCTTTTTTTTAACCGGTGTGACCAAGCAAGATATTTAGGATTTTATTTGGAAAAGGATTAGAGAGGCGGAGCATCTGTGAAACGAGACCTCCCTCCAGCAGTTCGTGTGTTCAGACACCAACGTTCATTATCAAGCAATCAACAAAATAACCAACTTCAGCAAACTTCTCATTGTGTCTGTTTGTCTGGAATCTTCTCGAAGGCTGACGTTCCCACAGCTCGGCGTGAAGTGTTGGATCTCTAAAGTCAGAATCCATCAGAAGCTCGAGGACTCTGCAGGAAACAAGAAGCAGAAACTCCCTTAACGTTTCTGCTCGTCTGGTTGCATTCAGGAGGGCAGCGTTTTAACTTGAAGCCACAACACTGAAGGTGTTGAACTCTGGGAGATCGCAGGGACCTGCTAACGTTTTGGAGCTAATGAGGAGCCCTTAAAATGAAGCAGCGTCTTCTGGTGACCTCCCTTCAGTTCTGTGAGATGGTCCACCAAACAGGGTCTCCCCATTTTAACCTTCTTTGATTTCATTCTCTTAAACTTCTTAGTTGGGTTCCTAACTTCTCTGTCGACTCCCACACTCTGTGGAAGGTCCAGACGTCCAGGAAACGAGACCGTAAACGATTTATCTACTCAGACAGTCGCTGGACTTTTCCAGCAAGATTAAGACAGTTTGGTGACTGATTTGGACTAGCGAGCTCTACCTTAAAGGAACAATCTGTAAAACGTTGCCAGAATTTTCGGTTGAAACAAAAAATGAACTAACATCATCATCAGATTGTGAAGGAACATCAGTGTTGACGTGACATCAGAGACGCTGCAGTGCAGTCAGCTGCAGCTAACTGAGCTAACAGCAGCTGCAGCCAAGCATGACTGCAGCCAACTGCGCAGTGAGCAGCAGTCGACAGTTTCCGTATGGTTGTCACAGTGTCTCTGTTTGGATCTGGATCTTCGTCAGGACCTGGTGGACTAACAGCAGCATGAAGGTACTGAAGTGTTGTTTGACGTCAGCTTTCTGGGAAGCGATTCTAGCTTTGCCCTCCGTTTCACACCTGGTAGAGTAGGTTTGAAGTGCTGGCTTCTTCTGAACAGGAGGAAGCTGATGAGACGATGTGACCGATTTCACAGGCAAAGGAATGAAAGCAGTCGAGCACGAAGGCTTTCAGCAGACTGGTGTGATAACTCATCAGGGCTTGTTCAAGGAGTTCTTCATGACTCGGTCTGTGTCGTCATGGGACTTTGCCATCAACATTACACAGCAGTTATGAGGCTAAGCTGCTGAACGGTGACAAACATCACGGCTTCTTCTTCTGTGCGGTTTGAAAGCGGTTGGAGAAAAGACGAGAAGAAACCGAAGGGACATTAATGGACATCAGTGTGAGTGTGGACGCTTCAGAAACCACATGCTGTTCTCAGCTGAAGTGTCTGGTTTGGGCCCAGAGTTCAGTTCACACTGACTTGAACCCACACAGGATCACAGAATCATCACAGGCAAGAATTTGATGGAGTTCAGGTGTTGAACACACCTGAATGACACCTGAGGTCACGTGACCTCATCCACACTGTGATACTTTATATTCAACTGATCGTCTGACTGTGTTTTAGGGCTGATGCCAGTTATTAGCAATCAGTGAGACTCGGAGAAAATTTAACCACTAAGCAGTGCTGCAGTGTAACCAGCTACAATCTACTCAAGTACGAATTTGAGGTAAAACTGAACAAAAGTAAACAAAGTAACTGATGGTGATGATCAGATAATCAGTCAGTCTTTGATTTGGTTTTATTTGGCTTCTTGTTGAATACAAACTGTGTTGATATGCTTTGGATTTGGTGGTACTTCAGATCCTGTGATGTACTTCAAACGTGTACCTTCACTCCACAGAGCGAAGTACGAGCATCACCAAAAATGTGTTGTTATCTTTCACTTCCTCTGTGGTGTTTGTGGTCCCAAACCAGACGCTCAGCAGAGAGCGACTCTGTGGAGCATGCTCAGTTTGTGTTCAGTCCCACCTGCACCTTCCTGTCTGTCTGTCTGTCTCTCCGACTGGGAGACAGACGGTACGTCAGCTGACCAGTTCAGCCTGCTGTTGTGTTGCTCCAGCGCATCTCGGCAGCAGCTCAGCATCACCTTTCAAAATAAAGCACTTCATACTAAAAACAAATAATACAAGAACATAACATCCAGAATAATTCAAACACCTGGAGCTGGTCACAATGTAAAGGAGCAGTCCAGCATTTTCAGACCTCTCGTTTGTCATGTCAGGTTTAATCAGGAAAGTCTATGCCTCATTTTAACTTTATTTAAACCCACCTCAGTGGTTGGATGTAATGTGTTAGAGGGGCTAAACCAAACAGAGAGACAACTTCCTGCTCTGCTGCAGCCAGGTGCCCTGCAGCAAAAACAAAACCGGATGTGTACCTGTGCGAAGTGTCCGCTCAAACTTTACTGTTGAAAAAGAGTTTTTCTTTAAATGTGACAGTTTAGTTTTTGTCTGCTGAGGAGTGAGTGGAATAAAACTGCTTTCCTCTCAGTGTCACAGAGAAAAACGTCCCCCTGTATGTTTAAATGCTCCGGACTGCAAGTCATTCAGAGTTAAACTTAGCGGACTTGACTTTGTGATGCGGGTCGTTTTATTGGTTGGATAATTACAAGGGAGAAGAGTGTATTTAAAACAGATTATTGTGTTTGCTGTTGTAATTTATATCTGGCTGTGATTTCAGTTGTAAATGTTTGTTTTTTTTAAGAAAACACGAAAATAAAAGACGAGGATGAACCCGAAATGTCTGACTCTGCGCTGCCTTGTGTCGTTAAATATGAAACTGAAACTGATCCCTTAATATTTTCTGTATAATTAATAGAACTCCAGCAAATTAACCTTCGTCATCCTCAGGCTGCACCGAGTCAGTGCAGTGTCAACCGGAAATGGGACGAGTCTGCCTTCAATATAAGAGCACAGTGAGTAACGAGCGCGTTTTGTGACCACTGGGAAGTTGCAGCGTTACAACAAAATGTGAGATGAATGACTTAAATTAAACACAGATGTTAATGGAAATCTATTTACAATGTTTTGTCTTGGTGTATACAGGTAAGACGAATTTTAGTAGATATAATCACATAAAGGTACGTACTATACATAAGTCATATGTTTTTGGAAATACATATATGGTTAATCAACAATTTGTTCTCCTCCAGGATCTCTGATTTATTTAGGCTACCTTGTAATATTATTGTGAATAACAATAATACTGATTTACATATTGCTATAGATACTTCATCCAGTGTCATTGGTTTTAAAAAATCTGACTTGATGAATCATGTTTATCTGAATCATGACAGAGCAGAATTTGAAAGATGTCGTCAGCAGGACGACTGACCGCTTTGGGAAATCCCGTGCTTTTTGAACTTCTGGCTTTGTTCATCTTCTTCTGGTTTTTAAAAATGTTTCACTAACTGTAGTAGTCTATTTAGAATTAACACGATTTTCCAGATATATAAATTTTGTTACTTCATGTTTTGTGTTATATTTTTCTGTTGTGTCTTATGTGACCGGGTGACGTCTTATTTTGAAGATTAATGACCGGATGTTGTGTGTTTTCGCTGCCTTGACGGTCGTCTTGTTTTCTCAGCAGAAATTCAGCACCGCCGTGTAACCAATTAAACCCCACCCAGCGGGGCTCCAGTGTGTAACCTGAAGTACCCACTGGCCTCACTCGGGACAACCAGTAAGGCGCCGCTGGGGACGGCGGACCGCTACCAGGTGGGTTAACGTGTTACTTAGCGGACGTTCAGGTGTTTAAAGATGCAAACGGTCACCGATAACAGGAGGGATGATTGAATTTGTTCTGGCTGACACGTTGTCGCCTTTTGACCTGACAGCAGAAAATTCTTCAGTTATATTTCGGTCTTTGTTGACGGCCGTTAGCTAAGATTCTCATCTGCTGTTAGCCTACGTCATGTACGCCAGACTCCATTTACAAACCTGTAATACTACATTATATTCCTCACAAGTTAAGATTCAGAAATCATTTGAAAGAAGGTCAACATCATGCGTTTGTGGACGCATTTTTGGTCTCTATGTCGTTCTGGCTGGACACGATTTATCAACTGAAATCCAGAGTTTAAACCATCGTACACTGCTGATGTTTGTCCGGGGGTAACGTTAGTCCCGCCGGCATCAAGAGCAGAGCGACATAAAAAGTTGAAGTTTTTAGTAGAAAACGTGCTATTTAGTGTAATTGAGTCTTGCCGAATTAGAAAGTTATGTAATCAAATACAGAAACTCTTTTAATTAATATGTTATCCATTATAAGTATTTCTCTATAAGGAAGGACATTTTTAACTGATACCATTTTCAACGTAATTTTGAGTGGCTGTCTTTCTGGAGGACCCCCCCCCCCTCCTCATTGTGACAGAGCTGTGGCCGTGGGGTGTAACACATGAAGTTAAAATCTCTTCTATAGGGTTTACTGTTACAAATCAGATTTTTTGTGGTGACGGCGGCATGAAGGTGCGTTTATTTTCCGTCAGTGAGCAGCGGCGCTCTCTGCTGCTGGGCGGGGCTCCCGTGACGCTGTCCAGCAGCGTGGTGCTGAAACCGCTCGACCGACCATGATTAGACTGTTCAGATACTTGAACTTTTCTGATTGTTTGGAGGTTTAGCTGTGTGGTGTCCCCCCGTAAGGCGTCCTGACGGCAGTCCGTGTGTCTGAAGCTGTGATGTTGCTCTGTTTCAGGATCATGTGGGAGAAAACGTTCCTGCTGCTGCTTCACTGTGTCGAAGGTACAACATTCACTAACTTCATGATCAGGCTGTTTGTCTCACATTTCAGGTTTAAGAAAGTTTATTTAATTGGGCCTGTCATGCTCCTCCTTGCTGTCTGTCGCATGTATAATATTACGATGGCAGATGTTCAAATGTGGGCAAAGTTTCAAATAATGTATGCAAAAGTATTCGCTTCAGACCGCTCCGAGTGTTTGCTTTTTTCGCGACTTTATTGGTTGCCTGCTCCGGAAGTTAGCTCAGTTAGCTGTGCTGTTAGCCGCCCCGTTAGCCTGAAAACCTTGTCCTCTCGGCGGTCCAAACCTGCCGTGACAAGGCTGTAAACACCAACAGTCCCCCGGTGCTCCGAGTCATCTCATACGACCGCTAGCTCCACGGCTAACTGAGCTAACCAGCTAAGCTCCACCATCAAACTCTGGAAATCATTTATTTTCTCCATGAAACATCATCCAGTTTCATAAAAATCATAGAATTAACTTAGAAAGTTGGGTTTACAATAATCAGTGAATCACCAGAGACAGTGCTCATATCTCTGGGTCAGATAATTGAGGAGTTTTTAAAATCAGTAAACCCACAGAACCGGAAATGAGCGCAACACGTCCGCTTTCAAGACAGAACGGCTGCATGAACGTGAGCTCTCAGACAGATTCGTTAAGCTCAAAGTTCATTTCAAGTATAAAGTTCCCTAGAATAGAACTGTAACTGTCTGCTGACAAACATGTCATATATTGGTATAACATAACAAATATTGTCAAATATCTTTAATATGGTTGGTTTTTTTAGGTGTTTCACGACCTTTAAAACATATATTATCCTTAGTTCTTAGACCGTCTATGGAGGGAAGGAAAAAGTCCACCTTACACAGAATAAAATGGCCACTAAAATAAAATAAACTGTAGTGTTGTTTTTCAGCCGTAGTGACGTCTCAGTGCTGGCAGGGGGCGACCTTCTCTGAGGCGGTGGTTTCTCCGGCGGTGGAGAGCAGTGGCATCCTGCGGGTACCCGGCGTGGCGTCTCTGCCGCAGTGCGTGGCGGCGTGCTGCGACCTGCCGGGTTACGACCTGGCCTGGCTGTTCGAAGGCCGCTGCTACGTACTCAACTGCCAGCAGAGGGAGAACTGCCAGCCCCGAGAGAGACCAGGGGCCGACTCCATCCTCGCCTTCCTGCGGAGAGCGCCGCCGCAGACGCTGGTGCTGCAGTCCCTGGTGAGAGGAGAGCCGTACGGCAGCCGCTGGAGGTCCATCTCACGGTCCTCTGACGCCCCCGGGAGCCTGGAGGCCCTAAAGGATCTCGCCTTGTTTGATGGGCCTCAGAAGGACTTTTCCAACCCCAGCATGCTGGATGTGCAGTATTCAGAGGGAAGCCAGGAGGAAAGGGCAGATCACAGCTTGGAGGTGGAGACGACGACTGATCAGCCGTCGTTCAAAGGAAGAGACAGGTTTAACCAATCAGAGGCTGAGGATGGTCCAGAGAGGGGCCTGATGGGAAGCAGCATGGCCCAGAATAGGACCTCCTCGGGGGGGAACATCAGTCAGGGAGAGGAGGACAAAACCGGAGCTGATCCTGCTGCTGCAGAGAAAACAGTGAGTGATGACATTAGCAAGGCCGTGATAATGAAGCCATGACAGAATCAAACAAAGGACGACTGAAGCTAAGTCTTTAAATCACCACATCAGCACGGGTGAGATGTTCAGATGGATGTCAGTACGGAGCTGGAGTCAGGTTGTAGCTAGCCTAGCTAGCATAAACACAGGAAGCAGGGGGACGCTGCTAGCATGACTCTGTCCACAGTTCAGAATACTCCTGCTGATGCCTCTAATGTGACAGGCAGAAATGTGGTTTTATTCTGATTTACAGAGCAGAACAAAAGGCAGCACTGAGTCGGTGTTAACGCTACAGACGCCAACCACTGACTCCACCCAGCAGGACCAGGCAACAACGTCACTTCCTGTCCCTGCCACGTCCCACTGGCCCATCAGGACATCTGCACAGCCAGGTAAACCTGAAATTTGACGTCAGGTTTATCAACCATATTCACAGCTGTGTTCTTCTGAATCAGATCCACAGTGTGTCGCCCACTAGTGGTCGTGTTTACTGATAAAAACAGAACGGAATGTAAAACACATGACATGACGGCCGTCTTTGCCCGCCTGCAGATCCACCCCTGATGGTGTCCCCGGGAAACCGTCCAGAGTTGACAACACCCTCAGTTAATTTAGATGCTTCAGTTTTCCCCGAATCCACAACTGGTAATAAACTATTTTTTTTTCATAAACATAAACATAAAATGGTAAAAGTTAAGATCTAATAAATATTTAATCATTCTAATAGTTTCTGTAGCATATCATGGTAACATCTGCATCATTCGGGATGCTTCACAGACACGTTGAAGGTGTTCCAGTCAGCAAACGGAGCTCCACCAACCACCACCCGACCCTCAGCCGCAGCCGTGACCTCTGACCCCACCAGCACAGCCTTAACCTACAGCACCAGCCCGCCAGCAACCACCCTGTCCTCCACTGCTGCAGAGTCTGGTAGATAAGTAAACACAACAGGAGAAACATCAGGAGAGACGCTGAGATCCTGTCCCTGTCCCTGTCCCTGTCCCTGTCCCTGTGCGTCCTGTCTGCACTTTCAGGACTCCCTGCACAGCGGTTGTTTTTAACTCCTGACCTCCACAGTAGCTTCTAAATAAAAAACTCCAGTCAGTGGTAAAAAAAAAAAAGTGTGAAATTTTAAGAAACCTGCCTGCGTGTGTGTGTGTGAGCTGTTTTCTTCTAATTATCTCGAGATTAAAAGATAAATCAGCTCATTCTATGACAAAGCAAATTGACATAATGAGAAAAATGATCTCGGCTTCTCCCTGAATATTAATGTGTATCAGTGAGAGACCTCTGACTGTGCGACTGTGATTACTCTTGCTGTCCTTTTCTTCCCTCTCGTTCAGCATCACAGCTCGGGGGGTCAAACCGTGGCCCGGTAGCCATTGTGGGTCCTGACAGGAAACTGTCTCTCCCGGTGAGCAGCTTGGTGCTGGACGGCAGCAGAAGCAGCGATGACCGCGGCATCGTCAGCTACCACTGGGACGCCGTCAGGTAGGATGCGAACGCTTTGGTGCGCTTCTGAAATGTTAGCATAAATGTTTTAATATTTCAAGACGAACATCAGAATACAGACTCACCTGGTGGTTTTCCAGCGGCCCCCCAGGACTGAAGCTGGAGGGTGAAGACCAGGCAGTAGCCACGGTGACGGGCCTTCAGGCGGGACGATACACCTTCAGACTGAGCGTCTCTGACCAGGAGGGCGTGATGGACAGCACCTCGCTGACTGTCAGAGTCCAGGAAGGTGAGTGTTTCATTTCATGTGCTGATGTCTTCCACAGAGAAACTGGGATGGTTTCTTTACTGTACATACACAAATAAATTCATCCATAAAATAAGAAATACACCCCTTAAGAGCCTTAAATGCACTTCAGCTGTAAACTCCTGTCATCCTTCCTCCTGCAGCCAGAAGTCTTCTTCCCGTTGCTCATGCGAGCGGCAGCCACACTCTCACTCTGCCCAACAACTCTCTGGTCCTTCGAGGCTCCGTCACCAACGGAGACCAGGCTGAGGTCCACTTCCTGTGGGTCAGAGACAGCCAGAGTCCTGCTGCCGGGGTCAGGACACGCCACTGATCCACAAGCCTGATCTGCATCACAGATAATATGAGATTATTTAACAATTAGATCAGGGAAGAATAATTAAAGGGCTGTTCCGGTATTTTTTTAAACCTGGGCTCTGTGTTTACATATTTCAGTGTGTAAATGATTCCTTCTTACCAAAGGTTTTGGAGTTGGTCCAGTGGATGAATTCATCTGGCCGCTGCCACACAACTGCAAGGGCTGAAACTTAATCCTCTGACCGTCAAAGTTGAGATTGTTTCTCTGTGTCTGACAGTATTATCTGTAACGAAACCTGTTGGACTGTTCAGGATACAGTCATTTAATCATCAAATAGTCAGTATGATTACAATTAAATGGCTCAGTGTTTATGGTGGAAAAATGGACTACAAAACAACTGCATTTTATTGAATCAAATTAGATTTCACAAACTCCTGTCAGAAGAATTCCAGAGACTTTCATGTTTGCAGGACGTTCTGTACGACTCGGAGACTCAGGCCTCCTTGTACCTGGCCAACCTGGTTGAGGGCACCTACCTGTTCCAGCTGAGGGTGACCGACGCTCAGGGGCGCTCCAACACGGCCGCCGCCACCGTGGAGGTCCGACCAGGTAGGATCATAACAGAAACCTTTTTAGTAAATTTACTAATGAGGATCCGTTTCCCTGTTGTGAAAGCAGTGACGTGTGTCCCTGCTGTGTCTCCGTAGAGCCTGGCGGTGGGGAGGAGGTGGAGCTGGAGATGTTGGTGTCGGTGTCTCAGGTCAGCGTGGCTCAGAGGGACACGGTGGTCCAGCAGCTCGCTGCTCTGCTCCACGTTCTCGACAGCGACATCCAGGTCCGAGCCCTGCAGGGACACTCGCACCTCAGGTACCAGAATCCTTTAAGCGCTCGTTCATCAAACACGTCTCTTCAGCCAAAGAAAAACAATTAGACAAATTCATCCATCAAGAAAAGCTTCAGTGTTTTAACTTTTTTAAAGAAGTGAAATCACGTGTCTGTATCGTGTGTGTGTGTGTGTGTGTAGCACGGTGCTGCGCTTCTCGGTGTGGGGCCCCTCGGGGCCCATCTCTGGCTCCAGGCTGGTGGGTCTGCTGAGAAACCAGCTGCTCAGAGAGAAGAGCGACTACCTGCTGTTCAGAGTGCTGAGGGTCGACACCGTCTGTGAGTTCAGACTCGACGAGTCCATGCAGGACCAAAACTCACACAGAGACAGAAAGTCAGTCTCATCCTCAGCAGGCCCAGCTGTGCTAAAGCAAAGTCTCCATTTGTCTCTCAAGCTTTGGACTCACCTGTGATGAAATATTTTAACCTCCTAATCAATTTAAATCTCAGATACTCAATTGTTTCATCACTGATACCTTTTTGTAAGGTCATTATTTACAGGCTACAGCTGAAAACAAAATAAATTCCAGGTGACAGTAACTGAAATCTGCCTGAGTGCATCCAACACCTTTTGGCTGTGAGTCCATCGACTCACTCAGTCACAAAAAGTCTGAAATTAGTTCAGATCAAACCAGTTTAATCATTGAGAGGAAAACAAAAGTGAACATTTTAAAAGCTTACACACTTGTGACGTTGAAGACCTGGGAGGCAGACGCCTGCTAACGGCGCTCCGCTTGGTGTGCAGAGAACTGATGGAACCGCGTCAGTCGCTTACTTCTCACTGCTTCCTTTCAGTGTGCCTGCTTCGCTGTTCGGGGCGGGGCCAGTGTGATCCAATCACCAAGCAGTGCACATGCGACCCCTTCTGGACGGAGAACCTGATTCGTCGTTACCTTGGCGACGGAGAGAGCAACTGTGGTGATTATAAGCTCAAATTAGTAATTCATTGGTTTTCTGTTGAAATCTATTTCCAAATGGTCTTCTTAACGGTCTTTAGAGTAAGTAAACATTTAGTACCACAAAATCCAAAAATATCATGAAGAACACAATCAGTAAGCAGACTTTGTCCACACAGCAGCTCGTTCCGACTCAGTAAAGTGACTGAAGTTTGATATTTGACTGAGTGAATCCTCTTTGAGTTTGAAACAGCACAGAGTCACTTTGGTTTTGCTTGTTTCACCTACAAAAAGCCAGCAGGTTTCATTGAACGCGGGTGTTTTGCTTTTGTCTGTCAGAGTGGAGGGTTCTGTACGTCATCCTGAGCAGCTTCGTGCTCGTGGTCTTCATCCTGTCCGTCGGCTGGACCTTCATCTGCTGCTGCAAGAGGTGAGCGCACGTTTCCATACGACAGACCGATCCCAGACCGCGCTGCCGTGTGTCTGAACTGTCCGCTGTGTTCAGGAGGAGACAGACCAAGGTGAGGAAGAAGACCAAGTACACCATCCTGGACAACATGGACGAACAGGAGCGGGTGGAGCTCAGACCCAAATTCAGTGAGTGTCTTCGGTCCACGATCTGTGTGCACAGTGAGACAGCGTCGGCCTGTTTTGGATGAGTGTCTCGACTGTCAGGAGTCAGCTTTGTCCAAAAAGGACATGCAAAGACATGTAGGATTGCAAAACAACCAACAGTAAGAGACAGAGTGCAGTTTTCATCTGAAATCAGTTTCAGGTGTAACTTGTGGCTCCGCTGCCCTTCTTGTGGTCAGATAAACCACTGGTTACATCTGGTAACGAGTTGATTGTGTTTGTAGACATCTAATCTCAGTGGACAGATCTAATCATCAGATCTAAACATCGAATCATTTCCTTCCTGTAAAACAGAATATGATGGCTTGAAGTAACCAGTTTCAGCCAATAACATCATGACATCCACCCATCAGTCAGTCTTCAATTCAAACTGTTAGCAGCACAGAGCTGTTAGCTAGCGTTAGCATCATACGTCCGTGTGTTAAGAGACTGAGGTCAGGGCTCTGCTGGCTTTAAAGAAAGAGGTACTGGAAACACAAACTCAGAAACATCGTATTTATCAATCATACTTACAAGCTTGTCAAAGATCTTGGTCATATTTTACTGATAATAAATCTGGGGTGCTGTTGGTTGGTTAGTTTTCATCTCCTCGTTTGAACAAAATTTACTCCATGCAAAAAGAGAAGAAATAACAACATGGGCAAAAATTTCAGCTACACAGTCAACAGTCAGCTTTAGTCGAAAGTGGAAGCAGAACTAAAGAGCAAACTATCAAAATAAAATGACCAAAAGTTGCACAGTAGAAGAATTCTGAACATTTTAAAGGATTGCAGGAGATTAAAGCAGCATACAGAAAATATTTTCAGACTCACCTTTCACTCACCAGGTATCAAGCACCGCAGTACAGAGCACAACTCCAGCCTCATGATGTCAGAGTCCGAGCTGGACAGTGACCAGGACACCATCTTCAGCCGGGACCGACCCATCCACAGCAGGAACCGGCTCAGCACCCAGGCTGCCCGAAATGGAAACGCCTTCGGCTGACGTGGACGGGACAAACCTGGGCTGTTCGCACTCTGACAGCCCCGGAGAAGTTTGAAGGACTTCAGTATCCAGAAAACCTCTGCTGTGAGATCTGTAAATTTTAGGGTCAAACTCTCTTGGAGGATTTGACGACTTGTGGCCAGGACAAGCCTGTGACTCTTTACACTGGATAATAAAAGGCTGAAGCACCCTGATTTTGGTGAAAAAAACAAACAAAAAAAGACAACCTTGATGACCTGTGCTGGCATATCCAGGCTTCTTGAGAAGAATCATCTTCCCACAGCCAGATGAGAATACCATTAGTTTTATCTTTGGGGTTAGCCTAGCTTAGCACAACGACCGAGACCGGGGGAAACCTCCAGGTCTATCTGATTTACATGTCGTATCATATTAGCTAACAAGCTGGTCGCCAATCCATCGAGTCAGCTGGGTTTAGATGACTTCATCACCATTGCTGAGCCAACTCTATATGGCCCCAGATGCTAAATGGACCCAGCTAACTCAAATTTAACTGGACCTGACGTTAACTTTACCCAGATTGCTATGCTAACTATAGGCTAACTCAGACTAATTGACTGCAAGTGGTAAGTCTGACTTAGCTGGGCTAATGAAAGCTAACTCTATCAATAAGATCTGAGCTAGGAGGACTTAGAAGCCAACTCTAAGCTAACAGACTTGCACTTATATGATGGAACATATAAATCAGAGAGTTCTGGATGTGTTCAAAGTTCTGTGTATGTTGTTATTTTCTTGAATATTTAAAAGTTTTAAATGCTTGGATTTAATTCATGTGAGCTCATCTTCTGTGCCTGTTTGGTGTTTTGTAACAAATCAAATGACGGATAAACTTTTAAAAAGATATTTTTAATACTGTGAGCATCAAAGCGTGAGAACAATTCTGATCACTTTTTTACAGACAACATTGGGCAAAAATCTCATTTTATTTTTTTTTTACATTAACTGACTACGACGTTATATTACAATTAGGACTAATTTCACTTCACAGTAGAAACAATCCGCTGTACACCTCAGGAGGTGGCAGAACTCGACCCTTCATTTCAAGCCAGCTTTAAAACCTTTAAAATCACATTTGGTGTCCAATGAGTCAGATCAAGCTGACTGACTGAACAGACCTGAGCTTCATCAGCGAGACTGTAGTCTGTGCTGCTGGATTATTGAAAAATTACTGAAAGTCTGTTTCTTCACTGGCTCAAAGTGTAAAGCAGGAAGTTTCATCTGACCGCAAGCAGCAGTGAGGTCACCTGAGCATCACTGCAGCACTTAATCTTTAACAACACAAGAAATAAAAATGAATTACATGGCACTCATACAGTTTAACTTCCAGGTATCAGGCTGAAAGCAAAGTTTTAACAAACAACTTTTAACTTCTATCAGAGTTTAAAACTCAGGCTACACAATGACAAGGTATTCACTGAACTACTATCCTACAATAAGCTTAGTATTTATGCTTTTATTTTCATACAGAAATGTTTAATGTTGACAGTTATTTATTCTAAAAAAAAACTGAGGTGCATGCATTCACATTTAACATGAGGCTGCATTGACTGAACCTTCACTGAGCTGTAACAGATCGCTGCCGTGTGTGAGTGTGTGAGTGCACACAGAAGACACACACGCCGTCAGGTTCTGTGCAGACGGCACACACATTAAATTAATAAAACAAATTGTGAAGCTGAAAATTACTGAACATGTTTTCTTGTTTGGTCTAACGTGTCGGCGTATACACAAGTATTTTAATCATAAAAATGAAAGTGGTCAATAAACAATTCTACAAAAATCTTAAAAAAGAATTTGTGCTTTTTAATATTTTTTTTAATCACAGTAAATTTCCATTCTCATTTAAAAGGCGTCAGACCGTACGTTTTCAGCCTCGTCTCTAATTTCAGGGTTACTTTGTGTTGGTTGTGGTTAAATCAGTTAGAACCCGAGAGCGACAGTCAATGACTTACTGCATTTAAACGGGTGTGGTTCCACCGGACCTGCAGCGCCGCTCCGTCCCGTTTCAGGGTGCGAGCCCTCCAAAGCACACGTACTTCAAGTCCAGATACTCGTTGATGCCGTACTTGGAGCCTTCAACGCCCAGACCGGACTGTTTGACCCCGCCAAACGTGGCCTCCGGGGTGGACAGGAGGCCCTCGTTGACTCCAACTATCCCTACCTCCATCGCCTCCACCACCCGCCAGATCTGACTCACATCCTGCGAGTAGAAGTAGCCTGAGGGCAGACGAGTAGAGCACATCAGGGTTTAAAAGCATCAGCACAGCACACAGGAGGCCCCACTACCTTCCCATCTGATTCAAAGCTCCTCAGTCTGAGTGCTCAGGTCAAAGTACCTCAGCATCAGCTGTCCTCCACATCACTGCACAAACTAACCAACTTTTATATTCTATGCTCAGGGAGTTTTTGGCCTGCGGGGGCTCAGTGAGGTGTCCACTCACCTGCCAGGCCGACATCGGTTGCGTTCGCGATAGCCACAGCCTCCTCCTCCGTGTTGAACCTGTCAGTCAGAAACACGAGTTCGTCATCAGAACCAGGAAACAACAGCAGCCTTTTCCCTCATGTCATACTTTCCTCCACTCAAAGCTGGTGAACACCTGAGACAAACCCATTGAAAATAAACAGACAAGCTGAGCTCACCAGTTTGATCTGCATTAACTTTTAATGCTTCTCCTCAGCCGAGTGTGTGTGTGTGTGTGTGTGTGTGCGTAACAGGCAGAGTGTATCCGTAACAACACGCTGCTTCCTGTTGGGTGTACACACCGGATGACGGGCACCAGCGGCCCAAACGTTTCCTCCTTCGTGCACAGCATGTCTGTGGTGACGTCGGCCAGCAGGGTGGGCTCCATGAAGGACCCGTCCAGACGCTTCCCGCCCCTCAACACCTTCGCTCCCTTGGACACAGCGTCTGATATCTGTCGGACCACCTGGGGAAAACACGTCTCAGGTGTTACAACCTGTTGCTCCAATTCAGTTTCTTATATTTTTAAGACAGCAAAATTAGTATTATTGCACTGAGAATTTATCCGATCCAAGTACAATCATCTGACAAATACACAAAACTCAAACGTCTGCCACCAGGCGCTTTGGGTCACACAAGCCGCTCGCTGCCGATTGGCTACTTGTGCAGTGAAAAAGTTGTCTGAGCCGGATGCTTGTGTTGCTGATACTGAATCAGTGCAGACCTCACTGACACCTGAGCAAGCATTTTAGGCTCCATGGGAGGCGTTAATGAAGCTGGTATCCGAACAACCCGTTTACCTTGTCTGCTGCTCTGCTGTTGATGAGGGGCCCCTGGGTGGTGTCGGCCTCCGAGCCGTGACCCACGCGCAGCTCGGTTTCCATCGCTCGGCTCAGCTTCTCCACGAAGCGATCGTGGATGCCGCTCTGCACCAAAAACCGGTTCGAGCACACACACGTCTGCAGGAAGAAGATGACAACGAAGGCGACAGTGAAGTACGCAGACCGAGACCAGCACAGCGCTGACAGCACGGGCAGCTTCGTTCAGACTCTACCTGTCCAGAGTTCCTGAACTTGGAGGCCATGGCTCCGCTCACCGCCTTGTCGACATCAGCGCTGTCGAAGACGACAAAAGGGGCGTGGCCGCCCAGCTCCATGGATGCCTTCTTCACAGTGTCGGCAGCCATTTTTAGCAGCATCTGAGACGACACACAAATGATAAAATGTCCAGTTTTTAACACGGTGGCTTGGTGTGAAGCAGCTCAACCAGGGCTCAGAACTAAAACTCAAAGGTGGGAAACTGGACAAAATCAAATTTTACTGTTCAGATATAAAACAGGAACTTTTAACTGACTTTTGGTGAGCAATGTGTATTCACATGCTGCTTTTTTTCCTTTCCAACTTTGCTGAGTGAACAGCGAGCCAGTTTGTTTTGGTCTGAAAAGTTGGTGCTCTAGTGCGACATCTAGTGGCAGTCAGTGTCTACTGCATGTGTCTCTAAGCTTAAAGCGCAGCAGCTGGTGAAGATGGAGCTCATTTTAATGAATCAATGAAGTGAAGTAAAGATACAAGCCTCCAAGATGTGGTGGAGTAAAAGTCTAAAGCAGCATAAAATGGAAATACTGCAGTGAGATAAGTTTGGGTTCTAAACATAAGTGAACCGCAGCCCTGCTCTTACAGGCGGCCAGCAGGGGGCGCTGCAGGCAGAGCTCAGAGGATCAATTTCAATTCAATTTCAATTTCAATTCAGTTTATTTATATAGCGCCAATTCACAACAAAAGTTATCTCATGACACTTTCCAATTTGAGCAGGTCCAGACCAAACTGTTTAATTAAATTGTAAAATAGAGAGAGCCCAACATTCCCCCTCGAGCAGCACTTGGCCACAGTGGAGAGGAAAAACTGCCTTTTAGAAGGCAGAAACCTCTGAGCAGACCCCGACTCAAGATGGGCGGCCATCTGCCTGGACCGGTTGGGTTGAGAGAGAGAGAGAGAGAGAGAGAGAGCGAGCAAGGGAGAGAGGCAGAGGGGGTGGGGTGTGAGAGAAGGAGCACACAAGCAGAGATGCATAGCAGCAGTAATAATGCCAGAAGTATCGGAATGTAGATAATGACAATGAAGTATACAGAAGGTATTATGGTGATTTTGATAACAATGGCAGTAACAATAATGGTAGTAGCTGTGCTGAGTCGTAACAGATTTAAATCAGATTATGACTAAACAGTAGTAATCTCAGTAGGTTTTGATAGGATCTAACCTTGCCAGTGGCCGTGGAGCCAGTGAAGGAGATTTTGGCCACCAGTGGGTCGGTGCAGAGAACCTGCCCGACTGACGGAGTCTTCTCTCTGGAACAGGGAACCACATTCAACACCCCTGCAGGGATCCCGGCCTGCTCCGCCAGCTGCCAGACAGGACGGGACACAGGTGAGACTTCAGGTGAAATCACGTCACTTGCAGAAAAAGAAACGGTGTGAATTGTTTGGCGTACTCACCTCAGCCAGAGCGAGTGCTGACAGCGGCGTGTCCTCGGCCGGCTTGACCACCACCGTGCAGCCGGCGGCCAGAGCGGCTCCGACCTTCCTGGTGATCATAGCGCTGGGGAAGTTCCACTGTGGATCAACACCACGACACTCATGCACTTTCTGTCTTTAAATGACGGCATCCAGACTTCAAATGATCATCTGTACCAAACGTCACGACCATCCAACAGTCGCCGAGATATTTCGGTCCGGACCAAAGTGACGGACCGACCGACTCGCACAGAGAGGCCGAGTCATATGTCAAAATGAAATGCGGTTAGAAGCTTCTTATTGGCTGCTCACCGGTGTGATGATGGAGGCGACGCCCACAGGCTGTTTGAGGAGGAGGATCCTTCGGTCTTTGACAGGTGACGGGACGATGTCGCCATACACTCGCCGAGCCTCCTCTGAAAACCACTCCAGGAAGGAGGCGGAGTACGCAACCTCCCCGAGAGACTCCCGAATGGGCTTACCCTGCAACACACAGCAGCAAGTAACGACACGGGATGTGGGACCAAGTCTCAAGCAAGTTCCAAGTGTTTGCACTAAAAGCCCGAGTCAAGCCAGGCAAGTCCCAAGTCCTGAACTTTGACCTCACACTGTGCTCTTCACTGTGGGACGCAGCTTTGGCAACAGACTCAACATAAACTGTTGAATGAAGTCAGAACTTGTGGCATCCGTCTGTCAGTTTGGAGCCACACATCCTGCATACTGAGGTGGTTTATTTATAAGGTGCACTTGAATGCACCATGAAGTCCACATCCCTGAGTGTGTCTCGAACTTTTCTCGTCCAAGTCATGTGACACCTCTGAAGACCTCGCAGCTGCCGTATCCTGCGGCCCCATTACAGTCAACACTTTGCTGGGACTATTTCTTCTTTGGAAAGTAGTTCTGGTGAAAACTGAAATATTTTTCCTTGCATTTTTCACAGTAAAAAGGACACAGAGTCTGCCATTGGTGGAAAGATGGAATACTGCATTTCAATACAAATTTGAGGTACTTGTACTTTAGCACGTTATTTTCATGATACTCTGTACTCCAACGTCGTCACATTTCACCGTATCATCACATACGGTCACTAGATTTTCTGACAGCTTCAGTGTGACACAGTGAGCCTTTAAAATCTGCGAAGTCGTCTGCGTTTCCTGTTCGGACACGACGACGCTGCAGGTACTTACGCTCTCGAAGGTGATCAGCTTGGCCAAGTCCTCTTTGTGCAGCGTCAGCAGGTCGAACCATTTCCTCAACAGGAGGCTCCTCTCCTGTGGGAGAACCAATCAGATCACAGCAGGACAAAATGTTTACTGCGGATATTTTTTCTTTCATCATTTACCCAAGGTTAATACCTGACAGAAGTTTCCCCTGCACAGTGACGGATTATCAGGTGTGAACGGACGTCAGAGACCTCCAGTCCCCCTCGCTTTGGATTAATCTGGTTCCCGCTTGCTAAGAACTAACTAGATTCATTTTCACAGAGTGTTACTGAGCCAGAAATCTAAACGCTGTTTCTGACCAGTCAGAAGAAGGTCTGTAGATACCTCACATACAACTGATACGAGTATGAACAGAAGTTTCACCAGCTAAAATTGTATTTCAGGCAAGTAAATTAAATTGTTGCTGGTTGATAATTTGAGCCGACGGATCAGCAGTTGGATTTCTCAGTCAGGACTGCAGTGTGGTTCGGAGACAGACGTGCGACACCTGTACTGTGGACACACCTGTGGAGACGTACGCTAGTCGTTAAGATTTGCTGGACGGGTTTGTGGGTTTGAAATTCTGACTAATCAAAGAGCAGTTCAGCTCCTGGAGGACTTTCCACACCATCTGACTCGTCCTGCGGGAGTCCGTCAGTGCGGGCCAGCAGGACAACACATGTACGATAAACCAGTGCTGAGACGACCCAAGTGTCCTCACAGAGATGTTAATCTGTTGACAAGCCTGAACTTTAGTCACAACTCATAATGTCGTTATGTCTGCGTGGAACAAATGTGAATGAAACGCAGCGCGACTGCGACTGGAACACAGAAGGACTTAAAGAGTTACCAACCAACAGACAGGCTGCACTTTGTCTGCTGTGCTTAACAGCAACCGACAGCAGCACAGACCGGTTCACTTCATGTTCTTTACCGTCTCACACACTCAAACAAGCCGTGACCTTTCTCATGTTGTTAACCGCCTTCCCGCCCGTCCTGGGTGAGGGATCCCTCCTCTGCTGCTCACCCTGAGCTTCCTCCCAGTGTTTCCCTGTTAAAGGTTCTTCTGGGAGTTTTTCCTCAGTCCATGTGAGGGTCGAAGGGCAGAGGATGTTGCTGTGATGTTATGTAAAGCCCTTTGAGACAAACCGCTTGTAAAAATTGGCTATACAAATAAAGTTGTCTTGTCTTGACCTTCAGCATCAAAGCTCAAACTCAAGTACTGTAGTTTGAGGTACTGGTACATGAGTATTTTTGTGCTACTTTAAAATGAGGATGTATGATTATTAAAGATTACTGTTAATTACAAAGTGAGGAGTTTTAACTATCCCCATCTGATACGATGCTAATGCATTTTACATATATTTATATCTGTACATATATTTATATCTTGTTTTTTCTTTTGTTGGGCGCAAGACTTTTGGGGGCAGTCGTGGATCAGCGGTTAGGGTGTCGGACCCGTAACCGGTGGATCGCTGGTTCGATTCCCCGTCCCGGTGTCCATGGCTGAGGTACCCTTGAGCAAGGTACCTAACCCCCACTGCTCCCCGGGCGCTGCACGCGGTCGCCCACTGCCCCGGGTTTGCTGTGTGTGTGTGCACGTCACTTAGGTGGGTTAAATGCAGAGCACAAATTTCGTTGGAGTGAGTTCCCTCCAATGACAAAATATGTCACTTTCATACTTTAATTTTTTATTATTATTATTTACCATTTTTTATCTTGTATTTTGTATGGTGCAGTCAAATTCCTTGTATGGTCACACGTACTTGGCAAATAAAGCTGATACTGAAGTGAGACTGTTTCTTAGGCCCCTGCTGCTGTCAGACTGGAGATTTTAACAAAGAAACTGCTTCGTTTCGCTGTTGTGACAATTAAAAGTTACACCTAACCAGTCGAAGTCCAAACACCGTCATGAAGAGCTTGGTTGACGGGACGAGCTTCAGTTTTCTGCGCTCCTGACACGCCGTTTGTGAGCTGCACAACTCAGCTGCGACGAGAGCATGCACTCACGCCAAACTCCATTTAAATATTTGGCAATTTAAGATGTCATGCTTCTCGGATATGCTTCATATTCGTTATCGGTGAGAAACTCTCTTGTCTTTAACACATATGGCTGGCTAACATTCTGAACGTCGGAAATATTCTTCCGCTTTCCGGTTCATGTGTCTTCAACACAAAACGAGATGCAGCAGCAAGCAAAGCGAACTTAAAGAACAAACTTCATCTTAATTTGTCAGAATATTGTATTGTTTGAGTCACACTCAAGCCGAACTGAAGATCGGTTTACATCAGTTGAGAAAATAACCCCGTTATACTGATTTTGCTGCTTTTCTCAAGTATGCGCAACATTTATATTCAAGTGACAGTTTTTCGAATAGAGTTCGGATAGCAAGAGAGTGGCAGCCGTACCTTAGCAGTGTACTGCTTCCACGAACTGAACGCTTTGTATGCAGCGTCCACAGCCTGCTTGGCCTCAGCAGGCCCACAGTCTGATACCCGGGCTATCTCCTTCCCGGTGGCTGGGTCCAGAACCGGGAACACCGAGGCTGCGGAGACCCAGCGACCATCTACGTAGCCCTGCGTCCGTAGCAGCGGAGCAGAGACATCCACGGTGTAGTTTCTCTGCATGGCGGCGGGCAGGCCGGGGATAACCTGCCGGAGGAAGCAGCGAGTCCTCAGCACACAGGAGGTGGACATACTGGGACTGTGTGTGAGGCTCTCACTGCGTGCTGCGCAGGTTTTCTCTCCCTGCAGGTCGGGGACAGACCCCCTCCGGCAGCTTTCAGTCGGTTTCAGCCAGTCCGGGGGAGGAAGCGTTAATCACGTGACACCGGAGAGCACTTCACGGCCCTCTTCCGCTCCACAGCACCGATGAGTTCAATGTTCAGCAGATGAAAAGGAGCTCATTTCTAAAGGAGAGGAAGAAAACTGATGAACACTCAGTCTTGACAAACGTTTTCAGGAGAGTCAACATAAGGCCTGTGACTTAGGCCTGCCAGGTAAAACTTGTGGTGAACTCAAGGTGATGAGATGGAGCAGGCTGCTGGGCCCGACGGAGATTCAGCCGGACAGGTGAGGGAGGCGGGCAGAACAACAGCGAAATAATCAAAGAAAAATAATAAATTAAAATGAAACTTACAGCAAGAAAAGGAAACTATGGCAACATCCACATGTGTCTGCCGGCTCATGTGCCGGGGCGGACCGGACAGAATGAAAACCCCCAAATAAAGCGACCAAACAGACCCACGACGAGACCCCTGATGTCCTGCAGGGCAGCAAATATTAACAATCTTTTCTATATTCTATAGGAATGTATTCAAATGAAACGTTTAAAACTGCTAAACTAAACTTTAAAATACTTGGTATGTCAATCAATTTTCCGAGCGACTTCCCACCGCCTTCAACACAACAGCGAAGCCGCTCTGAGACGCACACAGTCGGTCCAGGTGAGGCTCACTGACACGGAACCACTGACCGAACGTAGCTCATTTGGAACAGACCAGAGCAGTGTCAACATGTTTACTCTTTACTTCAGCTGTAACCATGGAGACCATGAGAGCAGGTGACCAGTGGGCGTGGCTGCTGTTTAAATGTTGTCACATAAACACATTCACTTCCTGTTTCCACTTAAATTGTGAAAATGTTGCAGACACCAGAAGCGAAAGAAGTTCTCAGATCTGATCGAGTAAAAGTAGCATATCATCGTGTAGAAATACTCTGTTAGAAGTAAAAGTCATTTACTCATTGTTTTCTTAACTTAAATAAAATTATTGCATCAAAATATACTTAAAGTGCAAAAAGTAAACGTAGTCCTTACGCAGGAAGTCACGCGATGAATGATGAAGGTGTTGAGATCCTCAGACCTGAAGCTGCTGCTTCATACTGTTCATCTGCCCCTCAGGGCAGAACTACTCAAAACTGCATTTGTGTAAAAGTACACCACTGACTTTAACGACATCGAGCTGAGAGTACTTGTGTACCTCAGAGTACTTGTGTACCATCAGAGTACTTGTGTACCTCAGAGCACTTGTGTACCCCAGAGTACTTGTGTACCATCAGAGTACTTGTGTACCCCAAATTACTTGTGTACCTCAGATTACTTGTGTACCTCAGAGTACTTGTGTACCATCAGAATACTTGTGTACCCTGAGAGTACTTGTGTACCTCAGATTACTTGTGTACCTCAGAGTACTTGTGTACCTCAGAGTACTTGTGTACCATCAGAATACTTGTGTACCCTGAGAGTACTTGTGTACCTCAGATTACTTGTGTACCTCAGAGTACTTGTGTACCTCAGAGCACTTGTGTACCCCAGAGTACTTGTGTACCATCAGAGTACTTGTGTACCCCAGATTACTTGTGTACCTCAGATTACTTGTGTACCTCAGAGTACTTGTGTACCATCAGAATACTTGTGTACCCCAGATTACTTGTGTACCTCAGATTACTTGTGTACCTCAGAGCACTTGTGTACCTCAGAGCACCTGTGTACCTGATCTCGGTGAGGTGAGCGGCTCTGTGTCACGCTCGCGTGTGTTTCAGCGCTGCGGTGACGACGTGCTGATGTCGGGAAACGAAACTTACGGAAAGCGAAACACGGAGGGTATAAGAAGGGCGGCGATGCGGCTTCCTCAGCACACTCAGACCCAGGATGGGCGTCCAGGGTTTGATGACCTTCGTGGAGACCCACCAGCGGATCTACCGGGACGTCCGCTTCAGGAGCAGCCGGCTGGTGGTCGACGGCTGCAACCTGCTCTACCTGCTCTACTTCGACTCAGGTAGGACACAACTGCAGTATTCTACTCGAGTACTACTTGCAGTGCAACAGGTGTACTTGAAACTTCTTTCCATTTTCCCTCGGGATCAATAAAGTATGAGGTTTAGTTTGTGCCTTTTTTCATTTCAGTTCTCACTTGACAGAACTTTTTGCAGCTGATGTCCTCCAGCTCAGGACAGAGGACACTCATTTCTCTTTTTGTTTGTTTGTTTGTTTATTTTTAATGATGGGGGTCAAAGATTACACATTTACTGACACCTCTGCAGCTTCTCACCTGAGCGGAAGTGAAACAGCTGCTGTGACGTTACGTTCACCCCGATGCAACAGCTGTTTAATACTGCGGTCAAGCCAGCCGTGTATGAGACACTATGGTAATAGCGAGTTCGAACCGATTTCACAATAAAAGCAGTGTCCGAGAAACTAGGCAAAGTTACATTCAATCTTTGATTAAATAAAATATATATAATAACTGAATAAATGTATGAACGAATAAATAAATCAAGATAAATAAAATATTAAAAAGAATAAAATTAGTCAAAATATCGTCAAATTTGTTCTCTGTGTTCAGTGTGCAATTAAAAGGAAACGCCCTGTTGCCAGTGACCAGTCTCACTTCAGCATGATAGCAGGCCACCCCAGGGTGTCACACAATAAATTCCAGGAAATTCTGATGTAGCATTTCAAAATAAAGGCCATCCAAAATCCCATACATCATCAGATTTGTTCTCTGAATTCAGAGTGCAATTAAAAGGAAACGCCCTGTTGTGGATGTTGTGGATCAGTTGATCCAGACTGTCGGGACGTTGCCGCTTCGCCCCTCATGAGCTGATCATTAGAGTCCTGCTGGGTTTTCTCAGCAGGTTGTGAGCGCGTGATGACCGCTTTGTGACACGCTGTGAGGCTGAACTCAGGTGACCAGCGACAGCTGACGTACAGTGACATCACAGCCATGTTAAACGTTTACATGGCGTTTAGAAATGTCAAACAGGTGACGGGGGTTTGCTTCAAGTGTTACTGTAAATGACCCCACAAAAGGTTCATTATTTTAGGTGAATTTTCTTATTAATATAAAGGCTGATATGCATTCTATTTTTGATACTGCATTAATGTTTTCTTATTAGCAGTAACTTTGGTTAATGTACAGAGGAATCATATGTCTTTCTATGCACTGTTGAAGGAGGAGCTTTTATTTTGATAGGCTTGATGTCGGTCTACTGCGCATGCTCAGGAATCTTACCGTAAGACTACAGCGCTCATAAGAAATAGTCACATAGTGCAACCTGAGCTAATGTTTCCAGTTTCTGACCCGTAATGAGGCACAAACTCTTACGGTGGTTTTAGTTTATGCAATGTTCAATGTACAAAGTTGGAGTGAGAAAATAAAAACCATAAACTTAACCAGCAGTCGAAGATCATTGCCACGAAAATTACGGGGATCAGTACAGTAAGAGTTTCACCTCTCCAGCTAGCCTGCTAAGAAGATTCCAACGGAGGAAATACGGACGAAAAGGAACAAAACTTCGAAGGAAAAGAACAAGGATAGCGGTTAGCTGAAGACGGTGTGGTGGTGAGAAAAGGACTTTAGAAACAACAACAAGGACTTACGGATAAAAGCTAACAAAAATGGAGGGAGACGATGCCATTTCAGGCACCAACGGCAAGGAGGAAAAGATCGCTACCCTTCGAAAGGTAATAGAGGAAGGCAAGGAAATGCTAAAAAAGGAAACAGAAAAAGGTGCTATCAGACAAGAGCTTAAAGAGACTTTGCAAATGAATGAAAACATGTTAACTGAACTGTTAAAAGATGACGGTGATGTTGCTGATAAAGTTAGGCGCTCGGAGCGCACGCGAAATCCCACGGAAAAAATGCTAGCATACTGTAGAGAAGAACAGAGCAAAAGGGAAAAGAAACTTGCTAGCCTGTATGAACAGTGGAAAGCTCTAGCTCGTAGGACACGACAAGAGCTGAAATATGAGCTAACAGAAAGGCACCTAGCATCCCTTGCTGACGAACTAGAGAAAATGAAAATGGAAGTTTTGAAGATGTTCGATGAACTGAGAGCACGAGGCACGCCTGATCCAGAGCTAAGACGTAAAGTTGATGCTTGCGTGGCGGTAACAGGTGACATAATGAGAATCATAAATGAAAGACTGACAGGCATAAATGGCGAATATGACGCAGAACATGAAGCAAGGTGCTTGCGTGAGCTACTTGAACCAGACTATGCACGGTCCATTTACGGCTCTGCCTCTGAACTCAGTCGTCACTCCCATCACTCAAGTGTTGCCGCCAAGCGAGCTGAAGCGGCGGCGAATTTAGCCGCAAAGGAGGCTGAATTTAAGGTGTTGATGAAAGAAAAGAAACAAAAGGAGAAGATAAGAATGCTTGAAGAGGAACACAAGAAAGAATTAGAAAGACATAAAGCAGAATTAGAACACTTACAAGCTGAAAAAGGCTTAAAGGCCGCTAAAGCCAGATTCGAGGCCTATGACAGAGAGGTTAAAGAGGAATCTGATGCTCAGTCTTTTCAGTCATTTCGTGATCCCCTGCCACACAACCACATTCCTCTTCATGCCCCGACACAGCCCTACCAAGCTGCCACTCCACCTTCTCCTAATGACATCTCCCGCCTGGCCCAAGCTGTCCAGGACAGCATTGCTATTAATAGACTGCCAATGCCAGAGCCCACTGTATTTACTGGCAATCCAATAGACTTTGTTGAGTGGAAAGCCTCATTTATGGCACTCATAGACAGAAAGAATATTTCCACTGCTGATAAGCTGCACTACCTCAAGCGCTATGTAGGTGGCTCAGCTCAGAAGTGTTTAGAAGGTACTTTCTATCGCAGTGATGATACAGCATACAGTGATGCTTGGAACAAGCTAAATCAAAGGTATGGCCAACCGTTCATCATCCAGAAGGCCTTCAGAGAAAAGTTATCCAGTTGGCCTAAGATTCAGGGAAAAGATGCTGAAGGACTGAGAAGCTTCTCTGATTTCCTAAATGCTTGTCTGCAGGCCATGCCTCACGTGAAGGGTTTGAATATCTTAAATGATTACGAAGAAAATCAGAAGTTGATAAGGAAACTGCCTGAGTGGTTAGCGTCAAGGTGGAATCGCCAAGTGACTGTACGTCTCACAGATGGAAAGGATTTCCCCAGCTTTAAAGAGTTTGCCAAGTTCATGTCCATGGAGGCAGAAACTGCATGCAACCCGGTCACTTCTCTCTTCGCTCTCCACTCTGCTGAATCCTACAATGACAAGGTAAACACAAGAGTCAATAAAAGAAACAAGGCCAGTGTCTTCAACACACAGACAATAGTGGACAATAGTAATCAGACAACGCCAAAAGAAAGAGTCAAAACTCCATGCATGTTATGTCAAGACAGCAATCATCAGCTCTGCAAATGCCCAGATTTTCTGAAAGAGACATTAGAATACCGACGGACTTATGTCAAAGACAATAAACTGTGTTACGGTTGCCTCAAACCTGGTCACGGGGCTAAGGAGTGCCGGCTACGTCACACATGTGGATTGTGCAAAGGACGACATCCCACCTGTCTTCACGACGACAGCTACAGAAAAGGTGAGAACAAGGTAAAGGAAGAAAAGCAAAATCCAGCACAACACAGTGAAATGGAGCCAGCATCTGCTACGTCCCTCAACGTCACCATCCAAGGTCAGTCAGCAAACACTTCGATGATCGTACCGGTCTGGGTCTCCAATGAAAAGGATCCATTCAGAGAGAAACTTGTGTATGCCCTGCTGGATACACAAAGCGACACGACATTCATCGAACAAGATGTAAGTAATGAACTGCAGCTGACTACTTACCCAGTTAAACTAAAACTCACTACCATGATGGGTGAGAATATGATCTTGAAAAGTGAAAGAGCATCTGGCCTGCGTGTGAGAGGTTTCAGTTCCACTGCGCACATTAGTTTGCCCCCTGCATACACCAAAGACTGTATACCAGTAAACAGGGAGCATATTCCAACGCACGAGACAGCTAAAAGATGGCGCCATCTACACACGATAGCAGACCAGATACCACCACTGCTTAGCTGTGAAGTGGGGCTACTGATCGGCTACAACTGTCCGAGAACGCTTGTACCCAGGCGTGTCATAACAGGTGAGGATGACGAACCCTTTGCCATTCTCACAGATTTAGGGTGGACTATTGTTGGCTGTTCAGCTCCTCACTCCGACTCACTTCTCACAAGTCACTGCCACAGAGTAACCGTGAGGGAGCTACCTGCGGAGACTCCTTTGGACGCCCTCAGAATACTAGAGACTGACTTTAAAGACACGCACGCAAATGACAAAACAGTCTCTCAGGAAGACTTGATCTTTCTAGACAAGTTAAAGGAAAACATAAAGAAAAATGAACACGGACATTATGAAATGCCCCTCCCGTTCAAAGAAAGGCCATGCTTACCTGACAACAAGCAGCTTGCCGTTGTTAGGCTCAGTCACCTGAAAAGAAAGTTCAATGCAAACGAAAAGTACAAGAATGATTATGTGAATTACATGAAGGACATAACTGAAAGGGGTGACGTAGAAGAAGTGTCTACTGAAGGCACTGATGGAGAGAAGTGGTACATACCACACCACGGTATTTATCACCCCAAAAAGCCTGAAAAGCTTAGAGTGGTTTTCGACTGCTCAGCAAAATACAGAGGGAGCAGTCTGAATGATCACCTTTTGTCAGGCCCAGACATGATAAACAATCTGACAGGAGTGCTTATTCGCTTCCGGCAACATCGTATTGCTTTGATGTGTGACATAGAAAAGATGTTCCATCAGTTTCATGTCTCAGAGAAGGACCGTGACTACTTGCGCTTCCTATGGTGGAAGAACGGCGACACAAGTACACCAGCCCAGGAATTCAGGATGAAAGTCCATCTTTTCGGAGCCATATCCTCACCAGGGTGTGCGAACTATGGACTAAAGCAGCTCGCCAAAGAACACAGTCACACACATCCACTAGGGTCACAGTTCATTGCCAGAGACTTTTATGTAGACGATGGGGTAGCCAGTGTCGAGACTGAAGAAAAGGCCATCCGTCTAGCAAAGGAGGCACGTGAATTGTGTGCTAAAGGAGGTCTACGCTTGCACAAATTCGTGTCAAACAACGATACTGTTCTACAGAGCATCCCAGCAACTGAGCACGCTACAGACACCAAAGCAAAGAGTCTCTCGCTCAGCGATGCCACTTTAGAAAGAGCACTAGGAATACACTGGAACATTGAGAGTGACTGTTTCACTTTCAGTGTCACGCCCAAGGACCAGCCAGCGACACGACGTGGCATTCTGTCGTCTGTCGCCTCCGTATACGACCCACTCGGCTTCATCGCTCCCTATCTCCTCAACGGAAAGAAAGTCCTCCAGGAAATGTGTCATCAAGGAACAGGATGGGATGATCCCATTCCAGAGAGGTTAAAGGCACGGTGGGAGAGATGGCGAGATGACCTTGTGAAACTTGAAGGAATTCAAATAGCTCGCTGCTATCAACCAGCAGACTTTGGAAAGGTAACTAAAGCAGAATTACACCACTTCTCAGATGCCAGTACAACTGGCTACGGACAGTGCACTTATCTGAGACTGGTGAATGAAAGGGGAGATGTACACTGCACTCTTCTCCTGGGAAAGGCACGCGTTTCGCCACTGAAGGTAACAACTATACCCAGGTTAGAGCTTACAGCAGCTGTTGTATCAGTCACAGTCAGTAATATGCTGAAGGAAGAATTAGGCTACTCTGACAGTGAGGATTTTTACTGGACGGACTCAAAGGTAGTCCTAGGTTACATTAATAATGATGCCCGCCGTTTTCACACCTTTGTAGCTAATAGGGTACAGAAAATCCGTCATGCCTCAGATCCCAGTCAGTGGTTTTATGTACCTACTGATGACAACCCAGCAGACTGTGCTTCAAGGGGGACAACAGTGGACGAGTTGCTTTCATCTGACTGGTTCACTGGCCCTAGCTTTCTGTGGAAAAAGGAAATGGAAATGCCGACAGAAGTGTCTTTAGAGCTGCCTGTTGGTGACCCCGAAGTTAAAAAGGCTCAGACTTTTCAGACAGAGACCTCAGAACAAATTAGCCTTGTGGACAGATTCTGTAAGTTTTCATCTTGGTCTCAGGCAGTCATGGCCGTGGCACGTCTGGTGCGACGTGCTAGGAAGGATAAATCCAATGCCCTCTCTACAGTTAGTGAGAGACAATATGCAGAACGACTCATCATCAAAGATCTACAGAACCAAGCATACCAGGAAGAGATTAAGTTACTGAGCAATGGACATCAACTTCCAAGGCAGAACAAGCTGTATCACCTGGATGTTTTCCTGGATGCAGAGGGTGTGCTCAAGGTGGGAGGTAGGCTCAGTCGCTCATCTTATCCTACTCCATTCAAACATCCCACAGTCATACCACAAGGACAACACATAACAAGGCTCATCATTACCCACTATCATGAAAAAGTGAAGCATCAGGGTAAAGGCTTCACCATCAACGAGATCAGGTCCAATGGCTATTGGATCTGTGGACTGAGCAGAGCAGTTGCATCATGCATCCGGCACTGTGTCACTTGTCGACGGCTGAGAAGGCCTGTTGAAGGCCAAAGAATGAGTGACCTTCCCGTGGAACGAACAGAACCCTCGCCGCCGTTCACATACTGCGGCATGGACTGTTTTGGTCCTTTTTGGACAAAGCAAGGGAGAAAACAACAAAAGAGGTACGGGTTACTTTTCACCTGTTTTTGCTCTAGAGCAATTCACATCGAAATGTTAGAGGACATGTCTACAGACACATTCATTAATGGACTGAGATGCTTTATTGCTTTAAGAGGCGCTGTAAGGCAAATCAAATGTGATCAGGGCACAAATTTCATGGGTGCTAAAAATGAACTGAATGCTGCGCTGAAAGAACTAGACATGGACAGACTGAATGCATTTCTCACAGAGAAACAGTGTGAGTTTGTAATGAACGCACCTCATGCTAGCCACGCAGGGGGTGTGTGGGAACGGCAGATTAGAACTGTGCGTAGTGTCCTGAATGCCACTCTGCTACTGTCCCCTGGTACACTCAATGACGCTTCATTGCGTACTTTCTTGTACGAGACCATGGCTATAGTAAATAGCCGCCCACTCACTGTTGACACTCTGAACAGCCCCAATAGTTTAGAGCCACTTACTCCCAACCACCTAATCACCATGAAATCCACGGCTGCTTTGCCCCCTCCTGGCACCTTTGAGAGAGCGGATCTTTACGGGAGAAAGAGGTGGCGTCAGGTGCAATATCTGACGGAACAGTTTTGGAGTAGATGGAAAAAGGAGTACCTCCACAACATCACAGCGAGACAGTGCTGGCATAGCACAAAAAGGAACCTGCAAGTTGGAGATATAGTTCTGGACACTGAGGACACCTTACCCAGGAGCCAATGGAGACTTGGGAGAGTCTCAGAAATCAGCAGAGGCCAGGATGGACTTGTGAGACGGGCTAAAATCCTACTTGGAGAGAGAGAACTGAGTGACAAGGGAGAGCGCGCTGGCAGACTTTCGTCAGTGGAGCGCCCAGTCCAGAAACTAGTTTTGTTGCTTGAAGCAGATTAAGCATAATGCAAATGAAATGTGATATAGTTTCTGTGTGATAAAGTGTAAATGTTAAAGGTTATATTCTGTGTGGAAATTATGTGTTTAAAGGTTTCCATTCTGTAAACACTATAATTTGGTGGGAGTGTAAATGACCCCACAAAAGGTTCATTATTTTAGGTGAATTTTCTTATTAATATAAAGGCTGATATGCATTCTATTTTTGATACTGCATTAATGTTTTCTTATTAGCAGTAACTTTGGTTAATGTACAGAGGAATCATATGTCTTTCTATGCACTGTTGAAGGAGGAGCTTTTATTTTGATAGGCTTGATGTCGGTCTACTGCGCATGCTCAGGAATCTTACCGTAAGACTACAGCGCTCATAAGAAATAGTCACATAGTGCAACCTGAGCTAATGTTTCCAGTTTCTGACCCGTAATGAGGCACAAACTCTTACGGTGGTTTTAGTTTATGCAATGTTCAATGTACAAAGTTGGAGTGAGAAAATAAAAACCATAAACTTAACCAGCAGTCGAAGATCATTGCCACGAAAATTACGGGGATCAGTACAGTTACCATTATGATTATTATTCTGTTTACTGTAACTGTTCTGGTCTTTGGACCCTCCCCTCACCTGAGAGTCATGACAACCCATCCTGTAGTCCAAACCACAGCCTCATGGTGGCGCTACAGGAGGCGACACAGCAGCCTTGACACGGAGCAGCTGCCTCCATGGCTGAGGATCTCACACCCTGACAGGTGTGACCTGGAGCCTCCTCTACACCTGAACTGAGTTCAGAAGAGACCCTTTCGCAAACTGCCTCACATATGGTGTTTGTTATGGACGGTGGACCAACACAGCACTCGCCCACAGGTGGCGATCCCACTCCACGTGGTTAAACTGTGCAGGTCTGCTAGTGATGTGGTCTTAGGTTTGTTCTCTGCGTTTCCTCTGGTTTATTGCTCAGGTCTGGACCAGAATCACGGCGGGGAGTATGCTGCATTTGAGGACTTGATTGAGAAGTTCATCTCAGTTCTCAGAGACTGCAGCGTCTCCCCGTACGTGGTGCTGGATGGGGGCTCAGATCACACCGACAAGAAGCTCGACACGGTGACTCTAAGAGCTAAGGATCGGATCCAGAGAGCCCATCGAGCGGCGGTGGGCGGCAGGCAGGAGAAAATCCTACCACAGCTGGTCAAGATGGTGTTCAAGCAGACGCTGGCCCGTCTGGGGGTCCCGTTGGCTCAGTGCTATGCAGAGGCCGACCAACAGATTGCCGCTCTGGCCAATGAGTGGAAGTGTCCGGTGCTTTCCAACGACAGCGACTTCTATATCTTCGAGCTCTCGGCCGGCCTGCTGCCCCTCTCTCATTTCCAGTGGAAAGCGGTGGAGCAGAGAGCCTCAGGGAGCTACATCCCCTGTAAGAGCTACAACGTCTCCAGCTTCTGCATCTTCTTCAGCTTCCAGCAGCAGCTCCTGCCCGCATTCGCCGCCTTGGCCGGGAATGACTACGTGAAGCTGCAGAGGACGCAGTCGTCCATCAGCTGGGCTCAGTTCTCCCCAGCAGGCAGAGGAAGCCACCTGGAGGGGCTGCTCTGCTGGCTGAGATCCTTCCACCAGCCTCGGGAGGCTTTGGAGGCGGCGCTGGGGCTCATGGGAGAGCTGACCACGCAGAGAAAGGAGGAGGTGCGGCACGGCTTGTATCAGGGCATGGAGGAGTATCAGCTTCCTCCCAGCTATCTGAAGAACTTCTTCATCCATGGGATGGCGCCTCCGTTTCCAGCAGGAGAAGAAGTAAGAAAATCTTTCACTTTTTAAGTTCTTTGGGGCACATTTTGCTTTGGTCACAAACTGTTTGGTAACGGATTACATGATCAATCATTTAACTCTGGCACAGAGAGAACTGAACCTGGCACATTTTAACACATGGTCAGCTCAGACCTGTTCGGTATCCTGTTGACCTGCACTCACTTTGTCCCCATCCTGTCCTGGTGTAGGTGGCAGGTCTCGTCCCAGACTGGATCCGGCTGCCGCTGACGCAGGGCCGGCTGACTCCAGACGTCCTGGATGTGCTGCTGCTGCAGAGGATGAGCCTGGGCTGCCCCGTGGACCGCGCCGACATGCCCAGCGCTTACCTGACGTCCAGGCCGCTCCGCCAGGTGATGTACGGGCTGCTGCTGGGCAGAGGGAGGCCGGTTCAGGTCCAGGAGAGAGACAGAGACGGCCTCGAGCTGAGACTGATCCCAGTCCAACCTGCCCTCCGCGGAGTCGCCAAGCAGCTGCCACTCGACTCACTGGACAAGGTGAAGCTGCCACACATCGTTGTGCTCAGCTCAGATGTTTTAGGCTCACAACATAAAATATTCCTTTCATAGAAGCAGAAACCACAGCGAATCAAACACGGTCAGACTTCCGTTTTCCTCGCTTGACTTTTAGTGTTGGTCGATCTTGTTCGATTAGCTTTTCAAAATAGCTAAGAAAAGCATTTCAGGGTCAGGAGGAGAATCCAGGCCACCTGGGAGGGTCCCCATGTGACGCTAAGTGTTTCCTGTGTGTCTTGAGCTCACATTATTATTAAGCTCCTCCTCCCTCCTCCTCCTGTGCGCTGGCCCCAGGTGGAGCCCTCTCAGCGTCTGCAGGTGTTGCTGAAGTCTCTGGGTGTGACTGAGGCCTCCCTGAGCTGCCTGCCACCTCAGCTGCGCCTCCCGGTGGCCGTCACCTGCTACTGGCTGCAAAGGGCTCAGCCTCCCCTGGCGGAGAGGCTGCTGAGGGCGCTGCTGCTGGGCCTGAGCAACGGAGACGCCCTGAGACGGAGAACAGGTAACAAACACCAGCACGTCCTGCCTTTCACCTGCCAACACGTCGGCTGCCTTCGCCAGATGGAAACTTTATGTTTGGAAACTTTATGTTTCTCAGATATTTTCTGTTATCAGCTGAGTGTGTGTGTGTGTGTGTGTCACAGGTCTGCTGATTCAAAATGGCCTCCCTCAACAAAAGCTGAGCGTGGCCGTGTCTCACGCCTTCAACCAATGGCAGGCCTGCCTGAAGGACAGCATGCACCTGAACCAGCTGCTGGGCTTCCCCTTACCTGAACCACAGATCGCCAGGTGAGTCTCCACAGGTCTGAAAGGCTGTGCTGAACTGCTGGAGAGCGACTAAAGCCGAAGCTTGAGAGGTCTGAGTTTGGAGGTGGAAGCTGATTTTATTATTATTATGATTACTGTGGTCATGCGAGCTACTGGATGAGCGGAGAGCGGCAGCAGTGTGGCTCGGCCCCGCCCCCCGGCCACGTGAGGTCACGAAGGCTCCGGCGAGCTGGAGGGTTTAGATTGGTGTGAGCTGGTTTGTTCCCAGCACCTACTCACAGTGGTGTTCATGGAAATGTTTGGATGTTTAAAGACAGAATGAAATGTGGACTCGCAGGTGAGACCTCGACTCACCCAGGTGATTCCATCATGTTCTTGTTGTCCAGGTTGTACGAGGGGACGTTGGTCCACTATCTGGTCCACAGGATGAGCTCAGGGGGAAGACTGAAACCCTTTCTGAAGAGCGATTCCTCATGTGTGAAGCACTACAGAATCATGCTGAGCGTCATCCACCAGTTTCGCCCTCAGGAGGCGTCGACGCCCTCGGAGGAGCAGGAGAGAGTGGCGGCTCTGCGGCGGCGAAGGCGACGGCAGCCTCTGGACGACTTGACCGTCGACCTGCAGCAGCTGTTCATCCAATGCACGGACGACGAGGAAACCGCGGCTGAAGTTCGATGCACAGTCAGAGCGCTGGAGGACCAGGATCTGGACGACATGGTGTCAGTGAGAACACGTTACAAAGCTAAAGAGAGACTCAACCGGTGCAACACCCCAGAGCTGATCCGCAAAGAGGAGCGCCGGGGCCTCTGATCTCAGCCGTCCAGCCCAGGGTCCCGCTGAGGGGCACTCGGACGTCACTTCAGTCCTGGTTTAGAAGCACACTGTGGGGCGGCTCACTTCAGCCAGCTCCCTGATGAGTCCAGCAGGTCGTCTGTTTTAGCTTAAAACCGCGGTCAGAACGCTCAGTTTGTAAGAGATTTAACTCAACAGCTTTTCTAATTAAAACGAGCTGCACTTTCAATGTTTTTTAAAGCTTTAAACTGTTGAATCGAACTGTGAATCGAAAGCCTTTGCACTGAATGAGGTCAGAACGCAGTCTGCTGTAGACGACCTTCTGGTGTGCATCTGTGTGCCGTGAAAATCTGAATAAGAACAAAGTGAACTTCTTGAAAAGTTTTAGAAAATTTTAAAATCCATTTTATTCTCTCACACACACACACACACACACGTCATGAATAAAAGTGAAGATGCAGTGAGCCGCCGTGCGACTGGCTTGTTCTGTTTTTCTGGTCAAACGTGATTTTTGTTTTCCAGCTGGAGGAAAGCAGCAGGACGTCACAAAGCTGCCGTGTGATAAAAGCTCCCACAGAGCTCGACACATCAGGGGGATGATGTAGCCAAAAGTATGTGGACACTCCCTTCCACTTCCTTTTCAGAGTTTCGGTGTGACTGTGGTTCTTCAGCGTTCATCATGTTTATGAGTCAGGCTCCTTCACCAACTGTTTGGTCAAATTTCCCACAGCTGAAGGCCAGCTTGTTCCACTCAAAGTTTACTGTGACAAAGTATTAAAAGGCATCACAGCTGAGAAGCCAAAATGAGGGAACGTCTCTTTGTGAAGCTGTCATTTTTATGTGAAGCGTGAGGATTAATAGTTTACCAGATTTGTTGCTGTTGATCAACTTATGGATGAACTGAGAAAACATCAACAGAGTTGTTATATTTTCTGCACATTAAAGATGCTGAATCTGGCCAGTGTTTCACTTTTTGGCGTGAAGAACGACTGAAATTGGTTAAACGGATGAATCTTGTGCTGACTGACTGTCAGCTTTGTGACATTCTGCCCAGCCAATCAGCAGCCAGAGGAAAAAGACCTGCGACCAATCACGTTTGGCCCCGACACACAGCAGACACAGAAAGCACATTTTACATAACGAGCACATAAGACGAACTTTCATCTGTTTTACAGTGTAAAGTGTACACACAGAGAGATCAGACACAGCAGCAGAACATCTGGATGAGACGACTGCAGCTCAGACCCGAGTCGCATCTGGCCACAGAGAGGACGCAGGACAAGATGGAGGTCATGTGATCCTTCACCGCGGGGAGAAACCTCAGCTCTGCAGAGTTTTGTACAACCTGAGTTTGGAGCTTCTGATCAGGGGAAAATAAGCAGAAACAGGGTGGAGAACAGACGCCTCCACCCGTCGACACAGGACATGAATGTATCAGTTAGACGTGGAAACGACGGCTTTGCTCAGCCTCCAGTTTCCCCCAGTGGTCACTTGCGGTATTGCAGTCAAAATTTCCCCTGCAGCCCAAAGACATTTCCCCACTGAGCACCATTAGAAAACAGACGGCAGTCAAACTGTTCGCAGGACACCTGGGACAGCAGACAAAGTCCAGCATGTCTCTTTCTGTAGTTTTTTAGCTGTAAAACGTTTGAGCGGGAAGTGGTGGGCGGGGCCAGACACGGCTGCACACGCTCAGTTAGTGGTGTAACCAGGAAGTCAGAAACCTCTTTCTTGGGGTTAGAGCACAGCCCTTCTGTGGTCAGCCTGTCCACTCCACATTGATCCCAATAATACAGAAAGTTGGCTACAGTTCACCCAGGGGGCGCTCAAGAGGCCGTCCTCAGTGAACCGCAGTGAATGGAGCTAAAGTGGCTAAACATATTATTCACACCTGCTTCTGGACTAAAACCAAAATTTTATCTTAGTTTTTGCAAATACAGTATCAATTATGTATCAGAAATGAAAAGAAAAATAGCAGGGCGGACAGTTTTGCCCATAAAGCGCCAGCATTCTGCTAATGAATAACCACAATAACACGGTTTCAGGTTTCAGAGTATTATAGTTCCTATGGTTAAAAGAAAACACTAACTTAGTGTTTGACTGATGTAAACTGGCGCGTATGCCCCAGATGTTTAAATACCAATACAGAAAGGTATTTCAGCACAAAAAAACATGAAAATCTAATCTAATGGAATTATATCTATCATCTCTAAAGCTTCTACCGAAAACATAAAGAAAACTGGCAGAAAAAATGATTGACAGCATGGAAATTTCATTTTGGGGCCTCAACTCCACAATCCCACATTCATACCTCGCGAGCGCCCCCTACAGGGCCGAAGGTTCCAGAGAGTGGGAGTTCTTCCTGTTAAGAGTTTCTTCGGTTAGAGCTGCAATGATTAATCAATCAAAAGAAAATTAGTTGCCAACTATTTTGATAATCAATTAATCATTTCAGTTATTTTTATACTAAAATGACAAACATCTGCTGGTTTCAGCCTTTTAACCATCAGGATTTGCTGCTTTGCTTTGTCATTTCTGACAGGTAATGAAGAGTGTTTGGATTCTGGACTGTTTAGAAGAGGCAACCTGAAGACAACACTTTGTGCATTGTTTACAATCTTGTTACATTTTATAGACTAATTGATTAGACGTTTAATAATTGTCATATTAACTAATAATGAAAATAGTCATTAGTTGCAGTAGCAGCAGAGATCACCAAATCAACTACGTTTCCCAGGAAGCACCCTGACCTCCTCATGGAAGGTAAATCCTGACTCAATGAGAGCAAAAAAAAAAAAAACTCTCAAAACTGACGTGCTGAAGTTTCACAGGAAAGCCCTCCATCAGTAAACGCCGCAGCTCATTTAAACGATCGATGACTCGCCTTAAGGCACAGGATGAGAGAGCGTCGCCACTGAAGCGACTGGACCCTGAAGCGACTGCGTCTGTCGGCACTGGCGTGTTAGCAGCGGTGGATTTCGAAGCATAATACCAGCGGGATGGGTATTTTATTTTTCAGACTGCACCACCACAAACATGTTTTATGTACAAGAGTGAAGGAGCCTAAATGTGACAGAAAAACATGCGCTGAACTGAATCCATTTAATTTAAAACTGGTTAATTGACCAGTGTGTGTAAGAAGAAGCCTGGAAACAGTAGTGGAGGTGTGATGGTACAGCAGTCCTCCTAAACTGGTCTTACAGGATGTCGGATTCGAAACGAGACTCGTTTGGTTTTGGACCAAATGTTTAGTTTACTTTCACACCTGCAGCTGATCTGGAAGAAAAAGATCCACCGTTTCCTTCAAGTTCTGTTCTGTGTTTACACTTAAGTTATTTAATAATAATTAGAGCAATAACAATAATAATAATGAGAACAATAGAGGAGTAAACAACACAGATTCGTGTAGAAACAACCTGACGGTCAGTAAGCTAGTTCAGGCTAGCTCAGGCTAGCCCAGGTTAGCGCAGCAGCTCGCTAACTTTAGCTTAGTAAACAGACATGAGAAGGCAGCGCAGGAAGAGCCTCCAAACATCACTGACATGCTGCGTTTATACCAAACTAACAGAAAAGGAGTCAAAACATGTTGACTGTGGAAGCGCTAACATCACACATGCTAACTGTGCTAACTGTGTAGTGATGCTTTCAGATTAACAATCTGTTTAATGATCCTCTGATCAGAGAGCTCCTGATTTCAGTAAACGTGTTACCACATCAGGAAAATCGTATTATAATCTCAAACGAGGGAAGCCAAAGAAATAAACATTTCACACATTTTCAGGTCCCACGACATGAGTGTTTCATCGCTACAGACGTGATCAGTCATCCCGTATGGAAGCCTCTGGCTGCCAACAGTAAAATCAAACAAGAACACAAACTGACAACAAATCAAAATTTCCACAAAATTTAATTAAAAAAAAGTAACATTGAATGATTTGATAAAGACATAACTGCTCGCAAAATGAAAACGCAGGTCGATGAATATTAAAGTAAAAATAATTTGTCAATATACTCCCGATCATGTGACTATTACAGTAATAATAATAATACTAATGCTAATTATAATCAATATAAAATAGACTTTAAATGTATTTAACTCAATAAAATTAAACTGCAATCCAGACTTTTCATATTAAACAGGAATATGAATTACACATCCTGGTTTTACAAATATACAACATCTGTCCTGTGTGCAAAAGCTTAATTTCTACCAGAAAGTTTGCATGATTTGATTAAATGTTTTCATGTTAATATGGCAGCCACAGACTTCCATAGCAGAAAACAGAAATTAAAGCTTTATGCACCCTGAAGTGCACTTTACTTTCCTTTATGTGCACAGTTCTTAGCCTACAGCAGCACTGACAAGTTTCCTTTATATTACTGATTTTGAACATTTCTGTGATTTTGTTTTTATTTTAAATTAAAAGAAATTAAACATTTTTGTTTTCCTCGTTGTGCAAACAACTGAATTTTGTACCGTGACACCTCCACCACGTCCTGTAAACCCATCGACAGGGAATCAAAAGGAGTCATCTTTGAAGCACTCAACCATGAAAAGCGAGCTGAACAGTGGTCAACACCTTCTACATGACAGATTACAAATAGGACTCTACATGTCTCTATTCTGCAGAGGACATCCTAAATAACAACGAGCAAACTGGAGGTGGTTCATGGCAGGAAGGTGTGTTCAGTCTGCTGCTTCTGTGCGTCCGTGTTAACGCCCTCTAGTGGCCCACACACTGAGTGCACGCTCACATCTTCCAGCAGCCACTTCGTCCTCCCAGTTTAATCAAAGTCCGCCAACTCGACAGCCCCCCCTCACCTGAGGCCGGGAGCTTCCTCCGGTTCCAGACCAGAGCTTCTCCTGAGGAGCTCACAGGAAAATCCCAGCAGTCCTTGCAGTCTTTATTAGTCAGTGCCATTGGATGTGAGATCCTAAAACCCATCGCACTCATCCTCCTCGTCCTCCTCCAAACCTCAGAGTCCTTCGGCCGGGAAGGCGAAGGGAAGGGAGAGACGGTCATACCTCGTGGAAGCAGTCGGTGGGCGGGCTCCTCTCAGCTCCTCTCCACCTCTCCACCATCTTGATGATCTCAGACACCACACACACTGAGGAGGTGAGACTCACCAGGAACAGCAGGTCTGAAGGAGGATCATAACATTCATTCAGCACTTTGCAGTTGTCTGAAGGTCAGACGGCCAACCTGTGACGCGCGCTCGTCTGCCAACTCCAGTCTTATTTGAAGGAACAGGTCACCCAAAAATGAAGATTCGGCCAACATCTCCTCAACCCCCATGCTGAGGCGAGTGAAAATTCTTCATCCACAAAACGCTTTGGAGCTTCTTCTGCTGTTTAGCAGAAAGCTGCAGGGCTGCTTTACTGTGAAGGTCCAGAAACGTTTTGTGGACAAAGAAACTTCCCCGGTGGGAGTGCGGTGATAATGACCAAGTTTTCATTTGTGGTTGGACTGCTCCTTTACTTACCGAAGACACTGAGGCTCTCTGTTTGGAAGATGTTCTGCAGAGGAGGGAAGTAGATGACGAGAAGCTGACCCATGATGGAGGCCAGGACGGCGTAACAGAAGGTCCTGTTACTGCACAGCCCCATCTCGTGGACCATACGGGTCTGAAGAGCGAGCAGAATCACAGGTCACCAGGTCACAGGCCTGTTCGTGACTTTAGCTGAATTCAGAACTGAAAGTAACTTCACAGAAACGAGGACACCAGTCAGAGAGTCGCGTTCCATGTCTACCTGCGAGCGAGAGCTCAGAGCGTTGAACATGTCAAAGAAGACGAAGCAGGTGAAGGTCATGGTGGTGTCTCGAGGAGTGATCACGTTGTCCTGCAGCTGAAAACCACAAGCAAACACAAACACGTCTCATTGGTCCCTCAGCAGGCTGTAAATCATCCCATAATGTTCATGCAGCTGCTTTACTGCTCTTTGTTCTCATTTCTCTTCTGTAGGTGTCTAAGATAAGATAATCCTTTATTAGTCCCATAACTGGAGAATTACAAAGAATAGTCTTAATATTCCATTTTACTACCATTTTAATTCTTAATAAAGTCAGGTCCTACACAACGAGAGAGACCAGCAGGGTGACCCACCTCCCTCCAGAAGACAAACAGGGTCCCACAGACGATGATGAGCGCCGACACCAGGACCTTGATGATCAGGCTGCGAGTGATGATGCTGTCTCTCACGTTGCGAGGAGGCTTTCTGATCACGTCTCGGTCCACAGGCTCCACCCCCAAACTAACCACAAAACACTCACGTCACAAACAGGCACCGCTGATACGCTCTGCTTTCGCCACAGTTTATTTCACTGTTAAACCTTTGAAACTCAAGCTTCAAATGATGTAAACCAGGAACAGAGTTGTAGAAATACTGTGAGCTGATGCAGCAGTTCAGTTAAAACTTCTACACGTTTTACTTCAAATCAGAAACTGCTTCTAAACACGCAGCTAAAAGAGATGTTCAAAACGTTGAGTTAAACTGCATCAGTGGTTCACCACCTAAAATGACCCTTCCTGTGTGGCTTATTTAACCCATCTTTCAGCCTTTACACTACAGCTCCCATGATGCCCCTGTACCTCTGAGCGGGAGGGCCGTCCATGATGATGTTGATCCACAGGATCTGCATGGCGTTCAGCGGGTTGGGAAAGTTCATCAGCGTCGCTAAGGAGATGAGCGTCAGAGCTGCAATGCTCCTGCAGACCAGCAGGGGGTGTCAGACTGGTGACTGAGCGCGTTTTATTAAATACCTCGACAGCATTGTTTTACTCACGTGCTCAGCTGGAAGCGGACAAAGTTTTTAATGTTGTTGTAAATTCCTTTTCCTTCCTCGATGGCTGACCTGAAAGCGGAGAATTTCAGATTTTGGACTTCATTTCTGTAGTTTAAACACGTTTACCGCAGGGTTACGAGTGACCACGCGGGCGACTCACATGATGGTCTGGAAGTCGTCGTCCACCAGGATCATGTCGGCCGCCTCCTTGCAGACGTCGGTGCCCGTCTGGCCCATCGCCACACCGATGTCGGCCGCCTTCAGGGCCACGGCGTCGTTCACACCGTCGCCCGTCATGGCCACGACGGCGCCGATGTTCTGGAGGGACTGCAGAGAGAATTTAATACTCACTGGCTGAAACAGGAGGAGCAATTACAGTATGACCTCTGTGGCTGTTCATCACAGTGACGTCCTTTCAGTCCGTTTAATTATCACAAGAATTTAAAGAATGAAAGATGAGATTCTGAAATAAAGGAAGCGATGAGCTGCAGAAATTTGAATTAAATCTTCTTCCATCACTGCGTGCTGCCACCAAACCGAGTGTTCATACTGCGGCAGCATGTCGTGTTGAGCAGCAGCACGAGCTTCTGACGGCTGAGAGTACAGCCACAGTGACATCATACTGAAATAACGTCCAGGTCGGCTCCTCGGACCGGCACAGAAGGTGAATCAGTGAGCGGAAGTTTTGGTCGTCCTGCTCACCTTGACGATCTTCAGCTTGTGTCGGGGACTGGCTCGATAAAACACAGACACCTGCAGAGACAGAGCACACCTGTAGCCAGAACTGTGAGGGAGTCAAGCACGATGACAGATTACTGAACCTGACAGAACACTGGAGAGGAACGACCAATCAGACCATTCGGTTAAACAGTGGGCGTGTCCACCTCACAGCGAGGTGCTGAGGCGGAGCTCAGAGCCCGGAGGGAAGCGGTTTACATGTGCTCACACTGAGCCTCAGTTAGAATCTGATCTGAAGTCAGTTCACTGAGCAGAAGAAAAGCAAACATCTCATGACC